>NC_055993.1:19951724-20296128 GCF_018446385.1 Zingiber officinale
CATCATGTCTCCTGTATGCATGTCAATCATATGCGATATGGGTTATAAGGAGTGGATCCCGTACAATAATGTGAAAGGGGATATAAGGAGAAGAGAGAAAAAGTAGGGAGACCCTGGGCGGGATAAATGTGCTCAGTAGGCAAATCCCGATCGGTAATATAGGATCGGCCAGGATAAAACTAATGAAGCACACAATGTGAGTAAATATATTCGGCAGATAAAGCTCAGCCAAACATATAGTGTTGAATGAACCCAAATGGGTGAAGTATTAGCAAGCGCGTTGGCGCCCAGTGAGGGAGCCTCGATCGAGCATGAAATATCAATTGAGAATATAAGACCGGTCGAGAATATAAGCCTGACTGAATTATAACAAACAAGGAGTATCGCGTTTAGATATGCTCGACAGTAGAGGATCGACCGTGCATAAAATACCGGCCAAGTTAAAATAACAGAGAGTCAATAAACCTAGGAACGCTTGGCAAGCAAAGCCCTGCTGAGCTTAAAAGCGTACATCCCTAAGCAGTCTTTGTAGTCAGTTTAGTGAAGATCGATTTCCTGTCATAAGGCCCAACATGACTCAATAGGCAAAGCCCGAGAGAGCATCAACACAATATAAGCATATTTCGTCCGGTAGTAGAATCCCGGGTGAGCATACACATGACTCATTCGGTAATGTAATCTCAGGCGATTGAGCCAACATATGTTGTCAGAAGGGACTCAGCTTGGAAGTATACGGTCGGACATAGGCACAATACGCTCGATAGTAGAATCCTGATCGAGCATGCACATGACTCATTCGGTAATATAATCTCAGGCGATCGAGCCAACATACATTGTTAGAAGGGACTCGGCTTGGAAGTATTCGGTTGGATATAGGTACAATACGCTCGGTAATACAATCCCAGGCGGATATACCAACACACACCTTTATGAGGCTATTAGTGTAAGATCGGCCTAACAAAATTTGGCCGTCCATAAAGACACCCACATTTATTAAATCTCACACTACAAGAAAAACCCTCATAGACATCGGTGGAACAACAACAGTTTTAAGCAAAAACTGATGTCTTTGAGTATTTTACACCGATTTTTCCAAAAACCGGTGTCTATGAGCGCAGATTTTCGCTCATAGACATCGGTTTTTTAGCCAATGTCTATGAGCGCCTTTTTTTTTGTTAATAGACACCAGTTTTAACAGCGGTTTTTAAAACCCGGTGTTAATGAACCAAAAAATAATAATTTAATATTTCCACCAGCCAAAATTTACAATACTTCACAAAGTTCCCTCCAAACCTAAACCAATATCGCGCCCCTTCTCTCAGCCTAAACCTAAACCTAAACCTTGACCATCTCTCTCAGCCTCATCTCCCTCTTCCCCTTCTTGGATCTCTTCCCCTTCCTGGATCTCTCTCAGCCTCATCTCCTCCTCCTTCCTCTCTTCGCTCTTCCCGGCTAAGGTAGGGGCCGATGAGATCCGAACAGCGAGAGGACGCCCACGACCACCATGGCACGGTTGGTTGGCAACGTGAGGGAATCCGAAGGAAGAGAGAACAACACCGAGATCTCTGATCTTGTGTAAAGGGGTCTCCTTCTTCTGAAGCAGAGAGATCGAGTGCAGTACGAGAATAACGAAGTATGTCTGCCTGCTAAAACCCTAAAATTACAGGCATAAAGGGCTCTCCGTGCTTCATTTTCTCCTTCTCGACCTCTTCGCTCGCTGGGTACACGGTCATCTTCAAAACCTCTCGTTTCCTCTTTTCATTCTTCTTAATCGTCTGATTGCTAAAGGTTGAGGATGGGGCGGGGGAGGGTTGAGGTGAGGAGAATAGAGAACAAGATCAATAGGTAGGTGACCTTCTCCAAGAGGAAGGCCGGGCTGCTGAAGAAGGCCGGGCTGCTGGAGGGATCGCCCTCCCCTCCCGAATAAGAGATTTTTATCTCATGCCTTCTTGTCCATTATTGGATTTTCATCTGACTTTGGTTGTCGATAAGTTTCTACATGCCTAACCTAATTAGCGTTTTTCTTAGACAGCGCTCCGTTCGTGCAAAATGTTAATATTATGTCTATTTCTTGAGATTTTTCAGTTATGGAATCAGTGACATATCATGCATGTACTAGTGCAAAATCTTGGCTAAGAATGAATGAATTAGTTTTTGTCTGTCTCCATCTGCTTAACTTGATTATGCGTGTTTACTTCATTGGAAATAAGATAGATAAAAAAGAAAATCAAAATGATGAATTCGTCAATTTCTCTATTTGACATGAAGAGAAGAAAGGAATTTACTTTCATCAATTTTTTTTTTTAAATTTTGTTTCATCCAATTCTTTCATCTAATTAGGCCAAATGGCCAATGCAAATAGATCTCCTGTTTGAATTTTTTATTCTATTTTTTTTAAGTGTCTTTATAATTATGTTTGCTAAACGTGCTTCACAATCATCTTCTTGTTTTAACTGTCCATTCACAGTTTTACTTGAATTCACATCTCTCAAAACAATGATTGAACTTTATTGTTATGTCCAAGTCTCTTCCTCAATGTTCTACTTGCTTATTTGGAAGCTTAATTGTTTTACAATGTCACTTGGAAGTTGCAAAAGTGACCTTGCATGTGAGCTATAAAAAAAAATCTACTTGTCAATACATTTGAAGCAACAGTAAGGCTGCTTTTTAGGCAAACAGATCGATGCAACTTGTCCAGGTATTTAGTTCCTGATCTCAAGTAATCATTTGAACAGATGGAGCTCTTGTTGCTTCAGTCACATTGCTTCTAGTTTTTTAGTAAAAGTGTGGTGGGATTGAAGGTTTCCAGGCAACAATGCCATCAATTTTCAAACACCCTGCACATGTACCAATGTGGAGGGGAGCCAAGGTCGCCTATCTTCTAATAGCAATGTGTTTATTCCCTATTGCCATTGGAGGCTTTTGGGCTTATGGTAACCTAGTAAGTATGTCAGTCGATAATGAATATTGCATCTTGTTAAAAGATTTTTTGAATTATGATTTGCCTCTTACACCTTTATATGTTTTCCAGATGACTCAAGGAGGAATACTAAATGCCCTTTATATATATCACAGCCATGATATCCCAAGAGGGCTTCTAGCAACAACATTCCTCTTGGTTGTGTTTAACTGCCTCAGCAGTTTTCAGATATACTCCATGCCTATTTTTGACAGCTTTGAAGCAGGTTATACAAGCCGAACAAATCGACCCTACTCGATTTGGGTTCGATCTGGCTTCCGAGTATTTTATTCTTATTAGGATATGAAGCAGAAGCAGTACTAGTTTCTTTGGAGCTAGTAGGGTAGAACTACCTAGTCAAGGGGATGACAATGTAATTGGCACTTTTTCTAGTCAATGCAACTAAATTCTTAGCCTTTGTTTTTCAAATTTCCTTTTACAGAACAATATTTGCTTAGTAGTAAACTTTCATGAAATACTTTTTCCAATGATTCCATCTAAGATTTCTGGTTTCCAAGATCCATCATGTTAAAACCCTTTGCTTCTTGTGATAGTTATGTCAAATGCAGTGCCATGATGCAAATATAGTGCAAACATTCAAATATATCCTACGAGGAAAAAAAATTGAAGATGTGCTAAATCTGTTTTGCTCTTTTACCCTGTCATCTGTATGCAATATATATGCCTCACAGTATCATGCCAATCCTTCTACCATAATAGTGGATGTTGAAACAGGTGGAGACAAGGACTTTGGAAGAGTTGGAAGAGTTATTGGAATTTTCTAGTCAGAATAGGACATCCTTGACTCGAATTATGCTGGATAATATGGTGGTTCCTCTTCCAAACGGAGATGTGGATGTCTCAATGCTGAAGGATGCAGTTCAGTTGGTTAATGGTAGATTTGAGACTAAGGTAATTGGTGTTTTTATGAGAATGGCGCATGCCCATCTAATCAGTATCTCTTTTGCTTGAATTTTCATAATTTCTCTTTCAACATCTTCTTACTTGGTTCATGGTAGATTTGAGACTGAGGTAATTGATGTTTTATGAGAATGGTGCATGCCCATCTAATCAGTATCTCTTTTGCCTGAATTTTCATAATTTCTCTCTTTCAACATCTTCTTACTCGGTTCATGTTAAGGCGACTTGTGTGATCCCTGACATTGAGAATGCTCTTGAAAGCTCATGTACCAGATTGATGGTTCAGAAAGCATCCAAATTGAGCTATTACTAAGACATTTTTGACTTTTTGTGTGAATTCGCTTGCTCCACAAGCAATTATTGTTTTATGCAATTAACTTGGCAAATACAGCAAACCATTTTCTCTATTTGTATTTAGTTTAGTTTGACCTACATTTAACTCATTTGAAGTTAACAATAATTTATTGATGGCAGTCAACACTCTAATCATGTACCCATAGAATTTGCAGTTCCTTTCTCACTGTATGTACAAGTGTTGTGCATTTGCAAATTTAATGAGGCTAGTGTGTTTGCAAACTTGAACAAATATTCTGATAATTTATAAGCTTTATGTGTTTTTTAGAAATGCCTTAAGGTACTTCTTAATGAATTTTCCCATGTTGTCCAGGTACTTCTATAGATTCTTCCTCATGATATTTTTGTTTAGTAGTTCGTAAATCTTAAAATCTTGCTATACCTTGATTCATCAGAGCATGGGAATGAAATTTGAGGTTTACAATCTTCGACTACCTGTTATCAATATGGCCTCACTCAAAGTATTTTATTAAGATTTTTGAACTTACGCATCACCTTCAGATTTAAGTTAGTTACTTGATTTTCATTGTCTTTGAAGGACTATTGTTATTATATATTTTCCTGGTTTCTTGTCAAAATAGTATTGTATTTTGATTTAAGTTAGTTACTATTTTGATGTTAAATTTCTTCTTACAGTTCTTCTGCTGCGCTGTATCTCTTTAAAGGCTTTTAAGCCCCCACACTATATGCAGTGAAGTTAACAACATGCGTGAAAAAGAAAAATGCTCGACTTAAGAATTTTGTTTCCACATTTGTTACGTAGAGCAGAGATAAGTTTGTGGATTATAGAGACTCCTTGAGCAACTTTGAGAAACAAATGCAGTAGTAGATTGCTGGTGCAAGCCACGCAAATCAATAAACTTACATGGCCAAGCCGCAGTTCTTTCTTTTCCTCTCGCTGGAAATCATATCAGCAACAGCTCTGGTTGTTCTTGGTCAGTCTTCATCTGGTATATATCAGAAAGAAATCTTAATTATTCCATAATTAAACTATAACAATGACAGGATCTATCATTAGACTGCTCATAGCCTAACCTTTTGTGCAGGAGATTCAATGACGCCGAACAGCTCACTTATCGATGGCCAGACCTTGATATCAGCGGGAGGCGTATTCCAGCTTGGCTTCTTCAGTCCTGATCAAGATTCGGAGAATGGATCAGGACTGAAGAATCGCCCGCCGGGACAAAGCATAGTATTGATGAATGTTTCTCTTTTTAAGTATTCCAATTAGTCATCTTGTTACCTGGTGCTCTTACTGCTTTTTCAACTATAATTTTTAGTCTTGGTTTACTAATATATTATTTATGTGTTTTTACAATTTACAAATCTCAAGTACTCTAGAGTTGAAATTGATGAAGTGGGGTTCGAGTGGGCTGAATGTATGCTAGATTACATTTGAAGTGCGGTTCTAACTTGATGTGTTGTTAAAAGAATGTTCTACCTTGATTCTGATATCTATTAGCTTTTGATGTAAAAAGAATATTTATGTATTTTATGGATACTATTGTAAGAAGAATATTTATGTACTTTGTGAATATTTGTGTATTTTATATATACTGTTGAATGAAGAATATTTGTGTAATTTGTGAATATTTGTGTATTTTTTTGGTTACTGTTTCGGAAATTAAATTTGTACTGTTAAAAAATACTGATATTACATCGATTTTCCACCGCTGTAAAATCGGTGTTATTAACTACTATTACATCGGTCGTATACCGCTGCCAAAACTGGTGTTATTAACATATAATATTACATCGGTTTTACACCGTTGATGAAATGGTGTCGTTAAGTGATACTACACCGATTTTAAACCGATGTCTAAAATGACAGACTTTTTACATCGCCTTCATAGACATCGGTCGAAAATGTAATAGACACCGGTGGAAAATCGATGTCTATGAGGGTTTTTGTTGTAGTGTCATAAACATAGCCAGTAAGGAGTATTATAACTAAATATAGGTGATGTATAAATAATATACAATCATATGGCAATTTAGCGGGAAACGACTTCTAGAAACTTCCGTAAGTGTTCTAGACGACAAAGAAGGTACATCTAGGGTACGAAAAATATTCTTAAACTATTATTGTAGGTACTTACATCATCTCATAATAAATTCTAACAAACCAGGGTCCACCTCATGACCGCGGAGGTTATATGAGGTGGTATAAAAAGGGGAATCCTCTCCGCCAGCCAGGTACGCGCAACACCATCACTAGAACCCTAGTTCCACTTCAGTTTTTACTATACTTCTTCTTCTTCTTCCCACTTGGAGCAAAGGAGACTGACATGAGCGTCAGAGGGCCTAGCCAGGGATTCTCGCCCTGGTCCTAGGTCACTAACACTTTGTTGGTTGATTTCATTGTACACAGGAGGGGATAACGTTCGCCGGGATATCGATCCGTGATTTTCTTCATCACGGTGCTCTAATTGGCCGGAGTCTTCCCTTGATCTGCTTTGGGTTTCTCAGATCTAGCTTCAACCTGCTATTCTCGTCACTAGAAGGCATTCTTGACTGGACTTCATCGGGATATGTTATGCTTTTCTTAGATCCATTATAATTCGCCTTCCCTGAGGCCATCGCCTACCTTCTCTCTGAAGTCTTCGCTCACCGTCCCCAGCTCTTCATAGTGTCAACCTTTCAGACGGGATCAATATGCAACCACAAAAATGTAGCATCCAAAATGCAATAATTATAAGCAATAAATGCAATCCATGAATATGATGGAAATGTCTTGCTCACCCCTGACGCCAGTCAGCCACCTCACACACAATGGTGAGGTCGAGTGGGTAGGGTTGTGAAAACTGTGCACTCTGCCATCACTACTCCTGAGTGACCGAGTGGACAGAATGCTGTCGGAGTACACCTATCCTCCTACCCCAAACAAAGTGGGGGAGCCAAAGCTCTCATCTCCTTGTGTCATAGTCAAGAGGAGCGATCTCTGCCCGCTACCACGCTGCAGTCACACTACCCATGAGTGTCCCAGCAGAGCCTGATAAAGTAAAATTGCCACACACCCTGTCTGATAAACCACTAACCCATGAGTGATTGTGTGTGTAGATCATGTAACTAGCGATGTGCTCAACAACAATGGAGCTGGTAATCGCTCAACATGCATTCATGCAAAATAGTGCATGACACTAAGCATGTAAATCCTGAAAATACCAACCTCCTCATAATGTGTACGAAAAAGGAAACCAAGTCCATAACAATGATCTAGGTGTTGGGATATATACTATAAGCCTAGCTTTTGTATGAACATCTATTTTGAAATATTTTAAAATGAGAATTACTTTGATCAAATGTTTATATTTTATATTTATATGTCAATGCAGTTGTCCATTTAATTTATATTGTAGATAACATGGTGTGTGGTGCCACACAGAAGATCATGTTATCAGTTCCTTATAAATTATAAATAGTAACTCACAACCAAGATGGATTGGGACAAACCATTGGAACGATTGTAGTGTAATTTGATATTAGACTGTCTTGATTATAAAATTACACTAGTACATTATGTGTGTATTGAGCAGGACCGTTTAAGGTTGTTCGATTTGTACTGACTACATAAAAGAACAGAACCTCTATTATTATAGATGTGCGTCCTCTTAATCTCTATATAATAATGAGCACGTATACTTAGTATTTATTTCTTTAACTAATCAATGGGTGAGATTTATTCATTAAATCAATAGGCGAGATGAGTTGGGGAATAGTACTGTTTATATGGTATGTTATTAATTATAGAAGGAATATGTGTCCTAATTATTTAGGCTGATGATGTCTCCTTGAGGAGCTTATAAGGATTATCATGTAAACCCTGTAGGTAGACTTAGTCTGGCATGATAATAAAGTTGGGTGGTACTATTCTTGGAATCAGATGTTAATTAATTGAGTTGTCAATAACTCATTTAATTAATGGACATACGATATCTTAAACGCGAAGAGATTAATGCACTCATGATAAGAAAGAGCCCATATTGTAATATGGGATTTGTGTAGTAGTTCAATAATAACCCTTTAGTGGTATGTGTTATTATTGATGAACTTAAGTTGGGTGTTCGGGCTGAACACAGGAAGCCCAAGCCCATCAAGAGACTTAAACCAATTCCTCCTCTAGGTCCCTGTTGTAGCCTCTATATAAAGCATCGCATCCACCCCAACAAAATTCGGTTATAAAAAGGGAGATTTTTTCTAAATAGAATTCTATTATTTTTCTTCCTTTGTAACCGACGACAAGGGTTATAAAAAGGGGAGGTGGCACCCCCTAAACATAAGTTTTCCACAACTCTCTTGCTTAGGGCCGACGACACAAGGTTCTCCTTCTCTCTTGCTTAGGGCCGGCAGCACAAGGTTCTCCTTCTCCACCTTAAGGCAGGTGGTACAAGGTTCTCCTTCTCTCTTGCTTAGGGTTGGCGGCACAAGATTCTCCTTCTCCACCTTAAGGACGGCAGCAAAAATCTCTTCCAACTCCACCTTAGGGCCAGTGGCTTGGAGGAGAGGAAGAAAAGGAGAGGGTGCCCATCCTAGAGCCTCCTTTTGGTGGTCAGCGATTTGGAAACAAAGAAGAAGAAGAGTGGTTTTTGTCTTGGTAGATCATCGCCCACACAACGTCCAAGAAGAGGAGAGGAATACAACAGAAGATTAAGAGGTCTTTAGCTACAAAGGAAAGGTACAACTAGGTCTTTGATTCCGCTACGTAATTACTTTAGTTTTCTTTGCATTGATTTTGAATACCAACACAAGAGGCCAACGATCTTGTACTTCGATCAAGGTGTGCTTTGATCCGTCAAGAACATGCTTGATTGATCAAATGCATGTCTGATCGAACATGCGGATTGCTAGAAAAAGTTCTGTACTTATACAATTTTTGTACATGGAAATTGAATAGAACAGAATTTCAGCGCTTTCAAGTGGTATCAAAGCATGTTTTCTGGTTCTGTATGATTGGTTTTCAGTTAAATTATGCACCGCTCGTATATAAGTTTAGGAAGGATAATAGTAGGATGTGCTAGAAAGATTAACTCTATGGTTGCAAGCATCCTAGGTCCAACTATTATGGATTTTTGTGTTTGTGTATGATTTGAACCCTCGGGCATGTCGAGGTTGTTTTGTATGCATGATTGTAATAATTAAATACAGCTGGTTGCTGTATTATTTTTTTACATTATGTTCGATCTAGATTACATGTAAATTCCTTTGTGGAATATAGGATTGATAAATATAAATTTTTATTTTTTTATGGCAGCTTGTATCCTTGCTATGCGTGGTGCTATTTTGAGGGCCGAAGGCGTGGTGAAGAAGGAAGCAAGATAGACGCGATAGCTTGATCCATTGGTGACATATTGGATGATAGTGTTGGATGAGGCCATAATAGTTGGAAATTTTATTTCCATATTTATTGCCTTTATATGCTATTTTTATGTGTTGTAATGCTGTTTTTATGTGCTGTGATGTTGTTTTTATGTATTGTTATGTGTGTGCATGTTAAAATTCCTCAATTTAAATAACTAAGTAGGAGAGAAATTATTTAAATAAATTCCATGGTCTCCATTACTGGTTTGTAAGTGATGCATTCAAACTTGCGCGTTGACTTTAAGTGCCTTCCTCCATATCGAATGAGTTTGTTTGCGGATCACTAGATTAAACTTCCTCTATGGATGATTATAAGAAATTATTTAGGTATGTGTGATCTTCTCCATCTGAAGGGTCACAATCCTAATTAATGAACTAAATATCAAGTAATGGTATATATTTAGACACATTTAATAGTATCCTCCCCATCGGAGTCACTGCTATTATTTGTGTGACCGAAGATGAACCAACAATTAATTTTATTTGTCATAAAGTTAGGTTGATAAAATAATAAAATTAATGGGTAAAACCTCCTCTTACAAATGTTTAAATTAGTATACGTCCACACTATCATGACATACGAAATTCACGGTGTTTTGAGGTGCTGGTGAATTTAAATTATATTATTTGAGGAATTAATATTATTTTAAATTCTAAAGTTTTGACTAAATATTTTATTTTGTGATTCTCAGGATTTCAAAATGGCTTTCAATCCTCTTGCTATTATTTTAAAAGAAAACAAACTTACTGGTCCAAATTACATTGATTGGAAATGGAACTTGGACATTGTCTTAACGGCTGAAGAATACAAGTTTGTACTTCTTGAGGTCTATCCTAGCGTGCCTGATAAGGATTCTACTGAAGAGCTGATAGAGAGACATAAGAAGTGGGTTAAGGCAGATGAGATGGTGTGGTGTTACATTTTGGCTTCTATGTCAAATGTGCTGCAACATCAGCATCATGCCCTACCCGCTGCCTATGACATGATGCTCAATCTCAAGGAACTCTTCGGACACTAGAATCGGGCTATCAGGCAGGAGGTCATGAGAAACTTAATGACGACCACCATGACTGAGGGAACACCCGTAAGGGATCATATCCTCAAGATGATGGCTCATTTGAATGAGATATAAGTCCTTGGAGCTGAAATCGATGGGGAACCCTAGGTCGATATCATTCTCTAAATACTGCCCAAGAGTTTTGAGCAGTTCCACCTGAACTACAACATGAACAAAAGGGTTTATTCATTGGTGGAACTTTTGACAGAACTCCAAGCGGTAGAAGGGCTATTTCGTCAAAGTTCTCAAGTTCACATTGCTGAAAACGTTTTTGTAGGACCGTTGCGGCCGGCTAGAAGGGGGGGGGTTGAATAGCCCTGTAAAAATAAAACACAACCCTTCCTGACTTTTCAAACTAACACTTGCATATAAAATAGAAAAGCAATAAATTAAAATAGAAAAAGACGAGGCATCAGATGTTTACTTGGTTACAATCGGGGAGGTTGTAATCCAAGGAAAATGATCGCACTACTATCTCCTTCAAGCAGAGAAGCCTCTTTTACAGCAATGTAGGCACAGAAAGAAGCTAATCTAAACAATGGAAGCGCACAAGCGTTGTTATAATTTCTGAACTGATTGAAAAGCTTCTAGATCAAGGCTATATTTATGCCTTAGTCGGGGCGCCTGGAAGGGGTTCTGGGTGCCCGGGGGGGATAAAACTTTATCCCCCCAACGTTCAGATTGTGTTTGACGTGATCTAGTCAACAAACCAGGTCCGGGTACTCGGAAGGGTTCCGGGCGCCCCGGGCTGCTCCGGGCGCCCCGGAGCCTAAAGTCAACAGATGTTGACTTTTTCATCCGGGGACCACTGCTCCGGTTCAGTTCACCTCCGCCCGGGTCTTCAACTCCGAATCCACTTGCTTGGGTGATCTCTGTCATCCAGAAAAGGGCTCACCCGAACCCAACTTCCGGTCTTCTCGAGCGGGCTTCCCTCCGGCTTCTCGTCCCTCAGAATCGCCGCGTGTTTCCTTCTCGTCCGTCGGCGTACTCATCCGTATTCTTCATCCCTCGGATGCACTGCGTGACGTCCTTCTCGCTAGTTGCATCTCTTTCTCCTTGAGTAGTCTTCTGCTCCGGCTTTCGTCCCTCGGAACCACCGCACGCTTCTTTCTCGTCCGCCAGTGTACTCTTCCGCAGCGCCTCGTCCCTCGGATGCACCGCGTGTCATCCTTCTCGCTAGCTGCGTCTTCCATTCGACTACCTGTGCTTCTAAGCTCCTGCACACTTAGACACAAGGTTAGAAACACACAAGACCTAACTTAACTTGTTGATCACACTAAAACAATCTTGGGGTTCCAACAGTTTTTACCTCTAAGCTGAAAGGCGGAAAGAAGAAGAAAGAAACAAGTTGGTTCAGCAAAAAAAGTGATTCGACCTCAAGGGACTGAGCCGCAGGCATGTGTGAAGAAGCTGAAAGGCAAGTGCTTCACATGCGATCAGTCTGGACATTGGAAGGTGGACTATCCTCGCAGAAAGGAGAATAATAAAGGTATATCTTATTCATTAGTTGTTGAAACATGTTTAGCGGTGTTATCTACCGGTACCTGCTATATAGATACGGGAGCCACTGATCATGTCTACAATTCATTACAGGGGTTCCAGGAAACTAGATGACTACATGAAGGGGAGATCACCGTCTACATGGGCAATGCTACGAGAGTGGCGGCTATTGCAGTTGGAGATGTTTATTTATCTTTTGATAGGAATAAAACTTTGATTTTGAAAAATTATCTTTACATACCATATTTTAAAAAGAACTTGATTTAAGTTTCTAAATTATTTATGGATAGATATTCTGTTTCTTTTGATAACAAAGTGGTTATCAAGAAAAATAGGGTGGTTATCTCTTTTGGTGTGTTGGTTGGCAATTATATACTCTTAATCCAATAACTCCCACGATGCAACAAATCAAAATTAATAACACATCTTCTAATTCTAATAAGAGAAAGCAACCTTCAGAAATGAACCAAATATATTTTTGGCATCTAAGGTTGGGTCATAGCTGATAGACCTTTGAGTTCAATGGTAGTGGAAAACTTTCCGACCTGTGAGTCTTGCGTAGAAGGAAAAATTACCAAGAGACCTTTTAAGGCAAAGGGGTATAGAGTCAAAGAAGTGTTGGAATTGGTTCATTCTGATTTTTGTGGGCCTATGACTATCCAGGTGATGTGCGTAGATTATATATATATACTTTTATGCATGTTTTAACGCACATTCACATACTTTGAGCATGCTTTATCTATGCATTTTCATACTTCCAGCTTTCCTTTTAGCATATTTACTCTTTTTGTTCGGAGATTTGCTTTTGGCCATTTTTTGTACATAGGAGTCGAATATGGTGAAGGATGCATGTTCGAGGCCAAAACTGCAAGCAAAGCGAGGGAGGAAGGCATTGCACCTGAACTTCACATGGCCCTGCCATGGGGGGTTGCCCAGGCCGTGTGGAGATTCATGGTCGTGTAGCTGCAGCAGGAAAGGAAGATGGCTCGACCATGTAAACCTCACACGACCGTGCCAAGATTTGAAGCCAAATGGAGCCAAGTCGTGTACACTACACGACCATGTAAGATTTCTAGAGACCAGGGAAGCCCTGGCCGTGTACACCACACGGCCGTGCAGGGTTTCCAGTGAGCAAGAGGGTTCTGGCCATGTACACACCACACGGTCGTGCCAGGTTTCCAGAGGCAGAAGCAGTCCATGTCGTGTAGATCTACACGGCCATACAAGGAGGGCCATGGAAGATGCATGTCACGGCCGTGTGCCACACATGGCCGTGTAAGGTTGGCAGAGAAGGGAATGGCTTTGGCCGTGTAAACCTCACACGACCGTGCCTCGGGGTCGTGTGGCGTCCAAACCTCACCTCTATATAAAGCCTTCTTCAAGATTTGGAAGTGGATCTTCTCCCTTTTAGGGGAGGAAACAAGATTTGGGGTGTTCCTTACCATTCTTGGAGGGATTTCCCGCGAGCTAAGGGCGGATCTTCACCGAATTGACTCCGGGAAAGCAAGGATTGGATCTGAAGACGTTCTTCTTTGTAGATAAGTTTTCTTTCTCTCTTTTCTTGGATTTGAGGGGATTAAGAATGCTTGTAATCTTCTTTTCTTCGGGATTCTTTCCTTGTTTTATGGAGTAGATTTCTTGTTCTAGGATGGAGGGAGTAATTGTAAGGATGGTTTGATGTAAAACTCTTGTGGATGTGCCAATTTCCTATTTCTATGATTTTGCCCTGTTTGTATTCATTCTATCTTGTATGGATTGTTGTGATTAGGGCTTAATTACTATGCTTGATTGGATGTTTGGATATCTTATGGATCTTGTAGAGATTGTATCTCATTCGATTATCTGAGGGGCGTTCGTGATAGGAACATGCCCGTGTAAGGACGTTTGAGGGATGATTTTGAGGGTGAAATAGGATAATTCAAGGAGGTAGGATAGATTGTGTGCATTAATCTTTATATCTTGATGCGGTTGATGAGTGATGAATTCGTATGTTGATTATCTAAGGGACGCACGTGACAGGCAAACCTGTGTAAGGACAACATAGGTTCATTCCTAATTGATCACATTTAGGTATAGATTTCAATCCTAGGTCGGTTGTCTATTGCAAGAGAGAACCGGCAACCTTCTACAAATGATGGACAATTGAGGAATAAGATTTGGTAGATCATTTACATGGAACAATCCTTACAAAGAAACCAAAACTCCTAGAACATTCCCTTTATCGTCGCCCTTATTCTTGTTTCTTATTCTTTCATTTCTTTATTTACATTTCATAGTCATACTTAGCTTTTGAAAACCAATTGATTAGTTGTTTAGCTAATTCGCATTGAGACATCTTTAGTGCTTATTCCAGTCCCTGTGGATACAATATCTTTTATTATTACTTACGACATTTCTGTACACTTGCGAAGGTTAACACCAGGCAAGAGGCGGTTTCGAATATTTTATCTCTTTTATAGACAACTATTCGATATATGGGTACATTTACTTGATGCACCGCAAGTCTGAGTGCTTTGATAAGTTTAAAGAGTACAAGGCTGATGTGGAGAAACGTCATGGTAAAAGTATCAAGACACTATAGTCTGATCGTGGTGGAGAGTACATCTTAGGAGAGTTTAGGAGTTACTTATCAGAGGTCGAGATTCAATCCCATTTGTCTGCACCTGGTACACCCCAACAGAATGGTGTGACGGGATGAAGAAATAGGACTCTTATGGAAGTGGCTAGATTAATGATGATTTATTTAGAATTACCAAATTCATTTTGAGATATGTTCTGGAAACGACGGTGTACATTCTGAACTTGGTACCTTCTAAGTCAGTACCCTCTACTCCTACAGAATTGTGGAATGGGCATAAGCCTAGTTTGAAACACATTCGAATTTGGGGTAGTTCGGCACATGTGCTGAAGGGAAACGTTGATAAGTTGGAATCACATACAAAAGTTCGCTTATTCGTGTGATATCCTAGAAGAACGAAAGGTGGTTTGTTTTATAGTCCTATAGATTATAAGGTCATTGTTAGCACCAATGCCCGATTTTTAGAAGAGGACTATGTAATGAACCACAAGCCCATGAGTAAAATTGTTCTTGAGGAAATAAGAGAGGACACTTCTACTTTAGTACCAATGGTACAAGATGAGATACCACAAGTAACTGCAACACATGTCACAAATGATGCACAATTACAGGTAGTGTCTCGTCATAGTAGGAGGGTTGTTAGGCAACTTGATAGATTCATATTTTTGGGAGAGTCTTTGGACTTGATCCTTGGTGAACATGAAGTTGATCCTTGGATATATGATGAAGTACTCCAAGATAAAGATGCAGCATCTTGGCAAAGTACAATGAACTCTGAAATAGAATCTATGCATTCTAATCAAGTTTGGGAGCTTGTAGAACCACCAAATGGTGTAAAAGCCATTGGATGTAAATGGGTCTACAAAAGAAAAAGAGGAACAGACAAAAAGGTGGAAACCTTTAAAGCGAGGCTTACTGTGAAGGGGTATACTCAGAAAGAGGGAATCAATTATGAGGAAACTTTTTCGCCGGTAGCCATGCTTCAGTCTATCCAGATTCTTATATCTGTTGTTGTTCATATGGATTATGAGATTTGGCAAATGGATGTCAAGACAACTTTCCTTAACAGAAGTCTTGAAGAAAACATCTATATGAAGCAACCAGAGGGATTCATTGCGAAGGGTAAAGAGCATCTTGTATATAAGCTCAATTGGTCCATTTATGGATTGAAGCAAGCTTCGAGATCTTGGAACATCCAGTTTGATGAAGTGATCCCGTCTTATGGATTCATTCAGTGTCCGGATGAGTCTTGTGTATACAAGAAAAGTGACGAAAATGTGATGGTATTTCTTGTACTATACGTAGATGACATTTTGCTCATTGGCAACAATGTTAAAGTGTTATCAGACGTAAGGGTACGGATGTCCAAGCAGTTTGATATAAAGGACTTGGGAGAATGTGGACATATTCTTGGGATCAAAGTAATAAGGAATCGCAAGAAAAGGATGTTGTGCTTATCTCAAGCTTCATATATCGATATTATCCTAGCTCATTTTAACATGAAAAGCTCCAAGAAAGGTTTTCTACCTTTTCAGCATGGAGTACCTTTATCTAAAGAAATGTGTCCTAAGACACCAAAAGAGACAGAGGAGATGAAGGCAGTTCCTTATGTTTCAGCTGTAGGAAGCCTAATGTATGCCATGCTATGTACGAGACCGGATATCTATTTTGCCATGGGCATGGTTAGCAGATATCAAAGTAGCCCAGAACTGAGATATTGGACTACCGTAAAGCATATATTAAAGTACTTGAAAAGGACTAGAGATTATATGCTGGTTTACCAGGCAGATGATTTGCTCCCTGTGGGTTACATGGATTCGGATTTCCAATCAGATTGGGACAGTAGTAAATCAACCTCAGGGTATGTGTTTACTTTGGGAGGTAGAGCCATAGCATGGAGGAGTGTTAAGAAGAAATGCGTTTCAGACTCCACTATGGAAGCTGAGTATATGGCAGTCTCTGAGGCAGCTAAAGAAGCTGTATAGCTCAGAAACTTCTTGATGGAATTAGATGTGATTTCTAGTTTGCCCAAAGTTATCACAATTTATTGTGACAATAGTGGTGTAGTAGCAAACTCGAAGGAACCATGAGCCCATAAGACAAGTAAACACATTGAGCGCAAGTACCACCTTTTACAAGACATCGTAAAACAAGTAGAGATTGTTGTCACCAAGATTACATCAGCAGATAATGTAACGCCCGAAAATTCTCAAAACTATTTTAGAAATATTCTATGATTTTTCTGGAATTTTAGGATATTTTTACAGAATTTTTAGAGTAGCGGAGGTAGCAAAAACAAATAGAAAACGAAAACGGCCTAAGCGGGAATTGAACCCGAGACCTACGGTTTACGGATAATGTTAGTAACCAGTTGAACCCAGCAGGGCCGTGATGAAAGGAAAGGGAGTCAATTATATTTATATTTAAGTTGGGTCGAGTTACCCACTTAATATAAATAGAAAATTTAAGTGGGGTTTGGTTTATTTTTAATTGGTTCGGCAATTTCTCCTCCTCACCCTAACCTCACGCCGCACCTCTCCCTCTCCTTCTCTCGGCGCCAACCACAAGAAGAAACCTAGGGTTCCTTCCCTAGGGCCCCAAGGTCATCTTCCGGTGACAACTCCGGCACGAGGACGCTCTTCTTCGCGAGAGGAACGCTTAGACGCGAGAAGATCGTCGAAAGGATCGTCTCCTCCGGAAATCTAGCGATTAGAATCGTAAGAAAATCCGAACAGGAGGTAAGAAACCCCTCACCTGCAGTATAAGTAGCTTTTCGTATGATTGAATGTTTTTAAATTAGCCATATGTAGACTTTTCGACGCATAAGGTGTATTTAACCCTCCTTTTCAGGTTTAGGGATCTAGTTGAGCACCTCTAGATGGGCCAGACACGTTTTCTCCTTTCAGTTGGAGATTCTAGACGTTGTCGGGTGCCTAGAGGTGGTCTCCCTAATAAAGAGGAGAGTTGGAGCACACCAAGTGTTCGATAAAATGCTTAGCTCAGTAAAATGCTACAGTAGACATTTCTAATAGCTCAGTAAATGCAATAGAAGCATTTAAATAGTTTAGTTAGTCTTGCTACAGCTTATATGGGGCTACGGTCCAATGGGTGGGCACCCACAGTCGCCTCTAGGTTCAGATAACCTAGTAAAAGCAAGATAAATTAATTAGCTATGATTCAGTATTTTTTTTTCAGTAGGGGCACTATACAGGATTAGATATCCATTGGGCTGGGCTCCCATAGTCGGTCCCTAGGTTTAGATAACCTAGTAAACCCTACTAAATGCGGGACTTACAAACCCGGATCTAGCTAGGGATGCGCGCATAGCAAGTATAGTTGCCGGGCCCAAACAACAGCATGATTACTATTTTCACTTATTATGATAATAGCTTTCAAACTCGTAATCTAGTTATGTGAATATAGTGTTAGCTCAGTTTTAGTTTCAGTTTCAGTTTAGTTCTCCTAGTTGATACCATGAAATAGCTCCATGCTTAGATTTGATTATGCATGCCATGTTTCAGTATTTATGCCATGTAACTTCAGTATGTCATGCTTTAACAAATTCAGTGCATGTTTTTAAATAGCATTCTTTAAAAACATGTTTGCATCGTTGCATGTTTTAGTGAGGTAGTTGGTTTCTTACTAAGCTTAAAGCTTACAGATACTATTTTCCCTTACACTGCAGATAAAGGTAAAGGGAAGATGGACTAGCAGAGGAAGCTGGAGGTCAATGCAGAGATGGTGTGTGTGGCAGGAACTTGGAACGAAGATCCTTAGGGAGTTTAGCAAATTAAGAACTTAGTTTCTTTTTTTAAGATACCTTTATGCATTTCTAGTGGCTTAAATGCTATAAATTAATAAACCTCGCACTATATCATGTTAGAATGCTAGTTGATAGATATTAGAACGTTTTCCATGCATTATATAATTGTTGTGTGAGATTTTGGCACGAACAAGTGCTGAAATCAGGGGTTCTGATTCGAAATCAGAAACCAGATCAATCTACAGATCGATCAAAATTGGGTTGTGCCAATGGATCGATCAGCTGACCGATCCAGTCGCGAACAGAGAGTTAGCAGAGAGTATAGAAGCTCACTGATCGGTCAGCCGACCGATCAGTGAGCCACTGGATCGGTCAGCCGACCGATCAGTGAGCCACTGGATCGGTCTACCGACCGATCAGTGTACTCCTGGATCCGATCCAGCCGCCGACCGATCCAGAGTTTTTCTCCGTGCCGGTATCAAGCTGGATCGATCCGACAGCCCAATCGATTCATGGATCGATTGAAATGCCTGATTACAGCTAGCAGGACATCCGAGAGGCATATATTATCTTCCCTAGCATGTGTACAACTCCTAGGTACACCTAGAATATTAAGTTCAGATTTTACAGAAATCAGTTTAGTAAAATTTTAATCAATCCAGATTTCCGCAATAGTAATTTAGCACAGTATAATGTAGCGATCGGCCTCACAGCCTAGTCAGTAGAAGGCGGGTCGTTACAGATAATCTGGCAGATCCTTTCACTAAGCCCCTTCCTGCGAGAGCTTTTGATAGGTATGTTGAGGGGATGATAATTAGATGTATGGCAGCATTTATGGCAGCATAGTCTTTTAGTATAAGTGGGAGATTGCTGGGATATATACTATAAGCCTAGCTTTTGTATGAACATCTGTTTTGAAATATTTTGAAATGAGAATCACTTTGGTCAAATGTTTGTATTTTATATTTATATGTCAATGTAGTTGTCCATTTAATTTATATTGTAGATAACATGGTGTGGGGTGCCACATAGAAGATCATGTTATCAGTCCTTATAAATTATACATAGTAGCTACAACCAAGATGGATTGGGACAAACCATTGGCACCGTTGTAGTATAATTTGGTATTAGTCTATCTTGACTATAAAATTACACTAGTACACTATGTGTGTATTGAGCATGACCGTTTGAGGTTGTTCGATTTGTACTGACTACATAAAAGAACAAAACCTCTGTTATTATAGATGTGCGTCTTCTTAATCCCTATATAATAACAAGCACGTATACTTAGTATTTATTTCATTAACTTATCAATGGGTGAGATTTATTCGTTAAATCAATAAGCCCGATGAGTTGGTAAATAGTACTATTTATATGGTGTGTTGTTGATTATAGAAGGAATCTGTGTCCTAATTATTTAGGCTGATGATGTCCCCTTGAGGAGCTCATAAGGATTACCATATAAACCCTGTAGGTGGAGTTAGTCCGGCATGATAATAAAGTTGAGTGGTACTACTTTTGGAATAAGATGTTAATTAATTGAGTTATCAGTAACTCATTTAATTAACGGACATACGATATCTTAGACACGGGGAGAATAACGCACTCATGATAAGAAGAAGCCCATATTGTAATATGGGATTGGTGCGATAGTTCAATAATAACCCTTTAGTGGTATGGGTTATTATTGATGGACTTGAGTTGGGTGTTCGGGCCGAACACAGGAAGCCCAAGCCCATCAAGAGGCCAAACCAATTCCTCCTCTAGGTCCCTGTTGTAGCCTCTATATAAAGCCTTACATCCACCCCAATAGAATTTGGTTATAAAAAGGAAGATTTTTTCTAAACAGAATTTTGTTATTTTTCTTTTTTTGTAATTGACGGCAAGGGTTATAAAAAGGGGAGGTGGCGCCCCCTAAACATAAGTTTTCCATAACTCTCTTGCTTAGGGACGGCGACACAAGGTTCTCCTTCTCTCTTGCTTAGAGCCAACGACACAAGGTTCTCCTTCTCCACATTAAGGCCGGTGGTACAAGGTTCTCCTTCTCTCTTACTTAGGGTCGGCAACACAAGGTTCTCCTTCTCCACCTTAGGGCCAGTGGCACAAATCTCTTCCAACTCCACCTTAGGGCCGATGGCTTAGAGGAGAGGAAGAAGAGGAGAGGGCGCCCATCCTAGAGCCTCCTTTTGGTGGTCGGTGGTTTGGAAACAAAGAAGAGAAGAAGGGTGGTTTTTGTCTTGGTAGATCGTCGCCCATACGACGTCCAAGAAGAGGAGAGAAATACAGTAGAAGATCAAGAGATCTTTAGCTACAAAGGAAAGGTACAACTAGTTCTTTGATTTCGCTGCGTAATTAGTATAGTTTTCTTTGTATAGATTTTGAATACCAACACAAGAGGTCAGCGATATTGTACTTCGATCAAGGTGTGCTTTGATCCGTCAAGAACTTGCTTGATTGATCAAACGCATGTCTGATCGAACATGTGGGTTGTTAGGAAAAGTTCCGTACTTGTACAATTTTTGTACAGGGAAATTAAAACAGAATGGAATTCCACTGCCTTCACTAGGTACACATGCCAGATAATAAACCTAGATACACATGCCAAATAATAAACCTAGGTACACATACTAAGAATATCTAGTAGCTATTCTTGTATCGTAATCCGTTGTATGTCACTACATATGTACACATGGCAGAATCAAGAGGACATACACATAAATGCACAACAAATAACAAAATAGTCATACTACGGGTATCAAGTAGTGGCATACCAAGCGGATATAAACATAACTATTACTATTAGTTATAACCCACTAAGCATATCAGAATGACAATATCAAAAAGATAAGTCAAAGGTACCCGCCTCAAAATGGAGATCGTATCCGAAATAGATTCCACATCGAGACACCGTCTCGAATCAAAGTCCTGTAATACATGATATACAGATTTAACTAATTATATATAAATTAATTAGCTAAATCAAATCCCCAACTAAATATAATCCAACGATTAACTAGGGTTAGCTCCATTAACTCTAACCATTCCATTACCATCACAGATTCTAATCCAAGTCCAACTGACCAATCATACTAATTAATTGACCAAAATCAGAGTTCCAAACAAGCTATAGATCCAAACCGAATTCATGAAATCAAATACATACTCTATAGCCAAGCTTCTTCAACAATTCCCACCATATAGCAAGCACCCATCGATCAACATTTCTTGATCAGTTTGGCTAGAAATCTGATAGAACACTTGGTCTCCACAGCCATGGATCTATAACCAAACATGGTGGTCGGATGCTATCATCCATCAACAGTAGAACAAAAGAATGGGCAGAGATAAAGAACTCTCTGTACCCCTTATGATCAAGGAACACACCTAGTGGCTGCGATTTTAGGGGACTCTGGCCAGATGCTTCACATCAAAACAAGAGGAAAGATCCGGCAGGAGCAGTGTAGTTCGATGGTCGGAGACGCTCTGCGCAGTTGTGCAGCAACAGGGACGTCAAGGCTAGGGCTAGGATCTCCCTTCGTGGATGAAGATCTGCTCACACGGGGCAGCGACCTAAAGAGGGCAATGTATCGACAATGGATCTAGGGCACGACAGCGACAAAAATGCGACCACAGTGAGAAAGGAGATCCAATCAAGAGCATCCACTCACCGTTAGGGCACGTATCAACGGTGGCTACAGGCACGATCGGGATCTCCGCGACGAGGAGGCAACGATAGAGGAGGGGAAAGTGATGACACAAGGGAGAGGGCTCGGGTGGAAACTAGGGCAGAGAGAAAGAAGGGGAAAACACGATGCAAAGGAGGAGAAGAGCTTGGTTAGCGGTTTTGTACCCGCAGGAGAAGAAACATCGCGAGAGGGGAAGACGATCGGGCTCGGGGAAGAGGAGAAGGCTTCGGCGCATTGGGAGGTTTAGGGCACGGGTAAGGAAGAGGAAGAAAGAAAAATAAAAGATAAAATGAAATGTTTAACTTAGGTATTTTTAATTAAACCTAAGGTTAGTTTCTCAATCAAGTCCCTCTTTATTGGTATTTCAAACAGGCTTTTCCCAATCCCATAAATGCATCCCCACCAAATACACCATACGAGCTCCGATTAAATTCTAAAAAATTCCTAAAAATTCCCTTATGGTTATACATCTTTTTTTTTTGATATTTTACATTCTCCCCCACTAATAAAAAAATTTGGTCTCCAAATTTTCGTTAATTACCATCAACAAGTACTAACAATAGATAGATAGTATAAATGCTGAACGGAAATTAACCCACATATCTCGAGTAGAAAAGTGGGAGTATCGAGCTCGGATCGTATACGTGAGCTCCCAGGTAGCCTCCTCATCAGAATGATATTGTCATACGACTTTAACTAGCCAGATAGTCTTGTTCCACAGCTGACGCTCTTTGTGGTCTAGAATCTATCTCAGAACCTCCTCGTATGTAACGTCAGGCTGGATGGGAACTAATATATCTGACAGAACATGTGATGGGTCGGGTAGGTATCTCCTCAGCATGGACACATGAAATACATCGTGAATGCCTGCCAGAGCCGGTGGTAGCGCTAGACGGTAAGCTACCGCTCCAATCCTCTCCAAGATCTGGAAAGGCCCAATGTAACATGGAGCTAGTTTACCTCGGAGACCAAATTTCTTCACCCCTTACGCGGGTGAGACTCTCAAAAATACATGGTCGTCGGTAGAGAACTCTAGGGGTCTACGTCTCCGATCTGTATAACTCTTTTGACCGTCCTGTGCCTCGGACATCCTCTATCTGATAGTATGGATCAACTCTGCCTCCTACTAAGCTCTCTGAGTTCCTAGCAGCTGGGCCTCCCCAACCTCCTCCCAGAGGGTGGGTGTCCGAAAAGGTCTACCATACAATGCTTCAAACGATGTCATCTGGATAGCCGAATAATAGTTGTTGTTGTAGGCGAACTCTACTAATGGCAGGTGGTACTCCCAACTGCCTCTGAAATCCATAACGCAAGACCTCAGCAAGTCCTCTAAAGTCTGGATGGTTCGCTCTGACTGTTAATCTGTCTGCGGATGGAATGCTGTATTGAAATGGAGTTGTGTGCCCAAGGCCTGCTGCAAACTCTACCAGAACCGGGACGTGAACCGTGGGTCTTTATCCGATATAATGCTCAAGGGAACACCATGTAATCTGATGATCTCCCGACAATACAGCTCCGCCAATTGATCCAGAGAATCAGTCTTCCGAATCGCTAAGAAGTGTACGGATATGGTTAATCGATCAACGATTACCCAAATCACGTCATGGCCTCGTCGTGTCCTAGGCAATCCCACCATGAAATCCATGGTGATATGCTCCCATTTCCACTCCGGAATAGGAATCCTCTGAAGTAAACCGGTAGGTCTCTGGTGCTCAGCCTTCACCTGCTGACAGACTAGATATGTAGCTACAAACTCCGCGATGTCTTTCTTTATGCCATTCCACCAATAGGAACGCCTCAAATCTTGATACATGCGAGTTCCACCTGGGTGGATAGTAAAATGGGAATGATGAGCCTCCTAAAATAACTCCCCCATAATCGGGTGAGATTGAGGTACGCATAACCTGCCTCAGAAATAAATAATACCCTCGTCATCTCAGGTGAACTTTGTCAGCTACCCAGAAACTATCTGGCTACCAATGGACTGTAAGCGCTGATCACCGGCCTGGGCCTCTTAGATCCTCATCCTGATCGATGACTGAGCAACCATGGTAACATGAATATCCTGCTCTGTCTATCCCTGCTCATCCAGGCCCAACTCAGAGAAACCCTAAATCAAGTCTGTGACCAAAACTCGGTGACATGCTAAAGTCCCTCTTGACTTCCAGCTAAGTGCATCGGCAACTACATTAGCTTTCCCTGGGTGGTAGCTAATAGTACAGTCATAGTCCTTCAAGAACTCCATCCATCTCCTCTGTCGGAGATTGAGTTCCTTCCGAGTGAAAAGATATTTGAGACTCTTATGATCCATGAGAATATCAAATGTAATACCATAAATATGATGCCGCCAAATCTTCAAAGCAAAGATAATGGAGGCCAGCTCCAGATCATGTATTGGGTAGTTCTTCTCATGCTCCTTTAACTGATGAGAAGTATAGTAAACTACCCTGTCATGCTGCATCAAAACAACACCCAAACCCTGTAGAGAAGTGTCGGTGTAGAGTATGAATCCGTCCTCTCTAGAAGGCAAAATCAGAATAGGTGTAGGACCATTGGCGGCCAGCTAGAAGGGGGGGTTGGAAAGCCTGCAAACACAAAAACAAAACCAACCCTTCTCGAACTCTTAAACTAATACTTGCATAAAGAATAAACATAAAATAAATAGAACATTAAAAGAAGAGGAACAAGTATTTACTTGGTTACAACTGATGTGGTTGTTAATCCAAGGAAGTTGAAGCACTAAATACTCTTTCAGGTGGAGAAGCCTCTTACAATGTTCAAGCGCAGAAAACAGAAGCTTAACTCTAAATTACAACACACAAGTGTTGGAAGTGAATTTCTAAGCTTGTTGAAAAGCTTCTGGACCAAGGCTATATTTATAGCCTTGGTCGGGGCGCCCCGAAGGGTTCCGGGTGCCCTAGGGGGGATAAAACTTTATCCCCCAACGTCCAAATAGTGAAAGACTCATTCTGGTAAAACTTCAAGGTTTGGGCACCCGGAGCCATTCCGGGCGCCCCGGGCTGTTCCGGACGCTCGGAATGGTTCCGGGTGCCCCGAAGCCTAAAGTCAACTAGTGTTGACTTTTTCATCTGGGGGCCACTGCTCTGGTTCAGTTCGCCTCGGTCTGGGTCTTCAACTCCAGATCCCTTACTTAGGTGATCTCTGCCATCCGAAAAAGGGCTCATTTGAACCCAAGTTTCGGTCTTCTCGAGCAGGCTTCCGCTCCGGCTCCTCGTCCCTCAGAATCGCCGCATGATTCCTTCTCGTCCGCCAGCGTACTCATCCGTAGTCTTCGTCCCTCGGTCGCATTGAGCCCATCGACTCTCTCCCGTGCCGACCTTCTCGCTAGATGCGTCTCTTGTTCCCCGAGCAATCTTCCGCTCTGGCTTCTCGCCCCTCGGAACCAGCGCACGCTTCCTTCTCATCCGTCGGGTACTCTTCCACGGCACCTCGTCCCTCGGACGCACCGAGCCCGTCGGCTCTCACCCCGTGCCGTCATTCTCTCTAGCCGCGTCTTCTGCTCGACTACCTGTGCTCCTAAGCTCCTACACACTTAGACACAAGGTTAGAAACACACAGGACCTAACTTAACTTGTTGATCACACCAAAACATCCTTGGGGTTCCAACAATCTCTCACTTTTTGATGTGATCAACCTAAGTTAAGCTAGGGTTAAAATAGACATAAAAATAAACAATTGCAATAACATGCAACAAGATAGAAAAATTGAATTTTAAAAAAATAATTTTTAATTTCTACCACCCCTAGAATTATACTTTTACTTCTCCCCCTTTGATCACATAAAAAAATTGGGGTTGCAAGAAAAATCTAAGGGTTGACACTTAGAAAAATTATAAAAATATATTTCAATGATTTCCTGGAAAAATTTTCCAAGTCAAGGAAAAATTTCTAAGTCAAACATAACTTTTGAAAAATTTCTAAGTTTTCGTCATCAAAATTAAGAACTTTCTAAGCAAAAAACTTTATGCAAGAAAATTTTAAAAAAAACTTTTGAGAACATTTAGAAAAATTAAAAAAACTTTCTATGTATTTATTTATTATTAATTTTTTTAATTCTAATGCTTTTATCAGAAAGTTTTAAATTTTCATTTTAATTTATCATAATTTCTTAAATCATAATTTTTCAGATTTAAAGCGACCAATATTAAACATGCAAAAAATTGTATCATATTAATTTCTATTTTTAGTTTGTCAAAATTCTTTAATTAACAAGCTATTTCTTTTAACTTAATATATTTTGTTATATTTTGAATTTTTAATTCATAAAAATCTTGCGACAATATTCCTAATTTGTAAAAATCTTGCGGCAACGTATTGATAGAATAAATCAACTGGTTAGGAGGTGGAAACCATACCTGACTTACCTTGACAGCCGTTGATTCTCCCCCTATTGAATTGCTTTCTTCTGAAGACTCTCCCCCTTTCTTGATGCTCATCTCGGATGAGCTTTCTTCATCTGTAGGTGGGTCTTCCGCTATGATTGTTGTTTTGGCAATTTCCTCGATCTCGGATTCGGCTTCTTCTGATTCTTCATGAATCTTCAAGAACTTTTCCCAAAGTTCTTTTGCATTTTTGTATTCTCCGATTCTGTCGAGATCTTCATATGGTATTACGCTTAGAAGGTGAAATTCTGCCCGAGCATTTGCCATAGACCTGTCACGTTGCTCATTGGACTAGTGATGATACTCGAGTTCTTCTCCATTCGTTGCCTTTGGTGCTTCATAACCAGATTTCATTATTAAAGAAATACCAAAATCAGTGTTTAGATATACCTTCATTTGTTTCTTCCATAAAGAAAACTCCCACTCGAATGTTGGTGGGTATTCGCTAGCTCCGACCATCATTTTGTTGCTTCAGACGGCGGTTAGTCCTTCTGAGGCGTGTCTTCTCTGATACCACTTCTAGGACCGTTGGCGGCTGGCTAGAAGGGGGGTTGGATAGCCTACAAACACAAAAACAAAACCAACCCTTCTCGAACTCTTAAACTAATACTTGCATAAAGAATAAGCAGAAAATAAATAGAATATTAAAAGAAGAGGCACAAGTATTTACTTGGTTACAACCGATGTGGTTATTAATCCAAGGAAGTTGAAGCACTAAATACTCCTTCAGGCGGAGAAGCCTCTTACAACGTTGAAGCACAGAAAACAGAACCTTAACTCTAAATTACAGCACACAAGTGTTGGAAGTGAATTTCTGAGTTCGTTGAAAAACTTCTGGACCAAGGCTATATTTATAGTCTTGGTTGGGGCGCCCCGAAGGGTTCCGGGTGCCCTGGGGGGATAAAACTTTATCCCCCAACATCCAAATAGCGAAAGACTCGTTCTGGTCAAACTTCAAGGTCCGGGCGCCCGGAGCCATTCAGGATGCCCCGGGCTATCCCGGGCACTCGGAATGGTTCCGGGCGCCCTGGAGCCTAAAGTCAACCAGTGTTAACTTTTTCATCTGGCGACCACTACTCCAGTTCAGTTCGCCTCAGTCCTGGTCTTCAACTCCGGATCCGCTTGCTTGGGTGATCTCTTCCATCCGGAAAAGGGCTCACCCGAACCCAAGTTCCGGTCTTCTCGAGCAGGCTTCCGCTCTGGCTCCTCGTTCCTCGGAATCGCCGCATGATTCCTTCTCATCCGCCAGTGTACTCATCCGCAGTCTTCGTCCCTCAGTCGTACCAAGCCCGTCGGCTCTCTCCCGTACCGACCTTCTCGTTAGCTGCGTCTCTTGCTCCCTGAGTAATCTTCCGCTCCGGCTTCTCGTCCCTCGGAACTAGCGCACGCTTCCTTCTCGTCCGCCAGGGTACTCTTCCACGGCACCTTGTCCCTCGGACATACCGAGCCCGTCAACTCTCTCCCCGTGTCATCCTTGTCGCTAGCCGCGTCTTCCGCTCGACTACCTGTGCTCCTAAGCTCCTGCACACTTAGACACAAGGTTAGAAACACACAGGACCTAACTTAACTTGTTGATCACACCAAAACAACCTTGGGGTTCCAACAATAGGTGCCGACACTAATCTCCACATCATCTCCTGGAAGCTGGTCTCGCAGGCTTCTGGCCACGTGAATTTCATGCCTTTCTTGGTCAGGCGTGTCAGCGATATAGTAATGCGAGAGAAACCCTCCATCAACCATCTGTAATATCCGGTCAATCCCAAGAAACTACAGATCTCCTGAACTGATTTCGGCTGCTTCCAGCTGGTGGTAGCCTTGATCTTTTGAGGGTCTATGAAAATACCTCGACTAGAAATCATGTGTCCCAAAAAACTAACTGAGGATAGTCAGAAAGCACACTTGCTAAACTTCGCATATAAACGATGTTGTCGAAGAGTCTCCAAAACTATGCGAAGATGTTGTGCATGTTCCTCCTCGGAACGCGAGTAGATCAAAATACCATCGATGAAAATGATAACGAACTGATCTAGATACTCCAGGAAGACACAGTTCATCAAATCTATAAATACTGCTGGAACATTGGTAAGACCAAATGGCATTACCAAAAACTCATAATATCCGTATCTGGTGCGAAATGCTGTCTTCTGAACATCATAATCTTTAACTCCCAGCTGATGATGTCCGGACCACAAATCAATTTTAGAATACATTGATGTACCTCTGAGCTGATCAAACAAATCCTCTATCCATAGTAAGGGGTACTTATTTTTGACGGTAACTGCATTTAGCTGTCTATAATCGATGCACAACCTCAGAGTACCATCCTTTTTCTTGACGAACAATATCGGAGAACCCCACGAAGATTCACTAGGGCGAATAAATTCCCTATCTAATAACTCCTGGAGTTGAACTTTTAGCTCATCTAATTCTTTCGGTGCCATACGATAAGGAGCTTTCGATGCCGACACGGTCCAGAATCAGCTCAATAGCAAACTCCACTTGCCTTCGGGGAGGCAAGCCTAGTAGCTCATCTGGAAATACATCTGAATACTCTCAAACCACTGGAACGTCTGAGAGTTGAGAACTACTATTGTCATCAATATTAATTAACGACAATAGAAATCCTTGACAGCTATGTGACAACAGCTTCTGAGCTTGAATCGCAGAAATGGTCGATATACCGTCATCCCGGATGCCAGTGAAATCCCACGAGGGTTTGTTCAGAAGTCAGAATGTGACCACCCTCGCCTGGCAATCAACCGTGGCATGGTATGCTGACAGGCAATCCATGCCAAGGATAATGTTGAACTTGACCATTTCCAGTACTAATAAATCCACACTGAGTATATGGTTGCCGAAATCCAATGGGTATCCTCTGACCTCCTGAGTGATGTCCAATGTATCATCGGACAGTATGGCGATGGTCAGTCACCGCGGTCTAAGGATAGGTAGTCTACTAATCTCCCTCATAAATGCTCGAGAAATAAAGGAATGTGAACTACCAGTATCAATAAGCATATCAGTGGAAAATGCATAAAGTAAAACCATACCGCGGAAAATGGATCCGTCAACCCGCTGTGCATCCTCTCTGGTAACCGCATGAATTCGTCCAGTCTCTGGCAGGGGTGGATGTGGTAGCATTGCCAAAGGCTGCTGCGCTTAAGCCTGAGCATGCCACTGAGGCGGTGCCAGATATTGAGCCAGAGATGGATGGGAGGGCTGCGATTGGTATTGAACCTGTGGTTGGGGTTGCGGCTGGTACTAGACTAGGGGATGAGGCTACGACTGGTACTGAACTAGTGGCTGGGGCTACAGTTGATACTGCCCCTGCATCAGATACTAAGATCCTGAGATAGAACTCTATGATACCGTAAAAGCACTGTTTAACTATCTAACTGTACTATCCTCCCTGAATAGAGACTCCAGAAGCCACAGGCTGAGCCTTCAGCGAACAATCTTAGCTCATGTGCCCAGGCAGTTTGTAATAATAGCAAACTGACTGTCCTAGGGAGCAGGCTAATGTGATGTGATCTCTGGACCCACATCGAGTGTAGTGAATGTCGCTGACGGGCTGTTTTCGGTTGTGCTGAGGAGGCTGGAAACGTCCTGATGAAGATCGCCCTAACTTCTGAGGCCGACCAGATTCCCCAGAAGTACCCTAACCCGCCTGACTACGAACACTCTGTTGCGGTCTGGTAGCTTGTGGATGTTGGGTCTATCCTAAAGCCTGATCTGTTTGCTTCCTTTTCTTGTCCGGATATGCTCTCTGCTGAGTTGACTCAATCATAAGTGTTATATTCAATGCCTCTATGTAAGATGAATTACCAAAACCCATAATCTTTACTTGCAGATGTCCATCCAGTCCCTGGACAAACTGAAACATACGTGATCTATCCTCGACAACTAACTCTAGATAAAATCTGGCTAACCGATTAAATTCAGTATTATATTATGTCACTGTATGGTTGTTCTGCCGAAGACTCAGAAAATCTTGACAGTGTGTCATCTGATATAGCCATGGAAAATATCGGCTCTCAAAAGCCTCTCTAAATCTTGCCCAGGTGATGTGCTGCTCGCCTATAATCGAGCGTTGCGTGTCCCACCTGATATCGGCCTCGTCCCGTAAATGGAAAGCAGCTAGCTCTGCCTTCTCCCACTCGGAGCAAGCCATATAGAAGAAAGTCCGCTCCAAGGTCTCTATCCAAGACTGAGCCACACTCGGATCAATCTCTCCACGGAATAGTGTGAATTGACTTTTCACCGATTGTGCCAAACCTGGGATCCGAGCTCGTGCCGCAATAATATCAGTAGGGTGGGTAAAGATCACTGCAGGAACTAGCGGAACCACGAGAGCGGGTACTACAAGTGGTACTGCTGGATAGGCCGGGGAAGGTACCCCTGGTGTTGCTGCATAAGTCAGGGCAGGTACCACTGGTGGCACTGCAGGCAAAACATAGGTATGAGCGGTTGGTACTGCTAGTGCGAGTGTCGATTCCACAGTAGCAGACACAGGCGGTGGTGGTGTCGGGTACATAATAGGCACGACTGGAGGAGGTGCCAGATATGCTGCAGGTAGTACCGCTGGGAGTACTGTGAATATTGTAAGAGTGGGTATAACGGGTATAGTCAAGGTAGGTATCTCTGAAACCATCAGAGTCTGAGAGCCCGACGCGCCCACAGTATCATGTGGAGTATGTCCCTAATTAACAGGCTAAATCCCAGCAGACCTCTCTGGCGACTCTGTCACCAGAGATGCCAACGCCCTCTTGTGTGGTCGTCCTACACCACATCTCAGAGCGAGAACACGTGTATATCGCTTTATATCTGTTAAAATTATTACCCAGGTATTAATACAGTACTAAAATGATAAAATTAATCATTTTACCTATTTACCGTCTAGAGATGTTCTGTCGCTGTCAAGTCCCCAATTATGACCTCATCAAAGAATACCTCTGAATTTCGAAACATGAAAATTGACGGAAAATCTGTATAAATCTGAAAATACCCAGATTAACTTGCAAAACCGATCTTTGATACCAAATAAATTATCACGCCCCGGGGGAGTCCCTGCCAGTGAAATTTCCGACAGCATCTCCCCTATACGGGTGACAATCTGATACTTGACTACATAGCCCTCAGGGCCTCTCAATCCTCGGCCAACACGGCCAGAACATATATAATAATTAAACAAACAATCCACATAGTTTATAATAAATTAGTCTCCGACTGACTACACAATAAATCACAAAAAAAAGGCAGCCGGGTGCACGAAGCTCCCGCCATGCGGGGTCCCGGGGAAGGATCCATTGTACGCAGCCTTATCCTACTTTTTGCAAGAGGTTGTTTCCAGGATTTGAACCCGTGACCTTTTGGTCACATGACAACAACTTTATCGTTGCGCCAAGGCTCCCCTTCTACACAACAAATCACAACACGCAGTTTATTATAAATCCTACTCCACTACTCGAGGAAAACATAACCCACAATGGAAAAACCATCACAGTGGAAAATAAGGGTAGTAGACCAAAACTCGATATAAAATTCATGAGTACAAGATCTACACATCACACGCATGTAGATCACAAAACAAGGAAACAAAGTCTGAAAGTAGAAAACCATATCTACACGAGGTGGGGGACTAGCGACTAGAACCTCCTGATAGCTTCAACCTGAAATAGAAATAAAGCACTGGGGTGAGTTCAACAACTCAGTGGGTATCAAGATGACATGGATAATAAGATATATCTAATAGTAATAATCATGGAGTACAGTCTCCTGATCAAAAATAGAAATGTGAAAACTGAACAAACAAAGAAGTTGTACTCACCAGGACCTCCTATTCGGATATAAGGGTTGTCAGACCAAACACATCATGTCTCCTGTATGCATGACAATCATATGCAACCACAAAAATGCAGCATCCAAAATGCAGCAATCACAAGTAATAAATGCAATCCATGCATATGATGCAAATGTCCTGGTCACCCCTGACGCCAGTCAGCCACCTCACACACAATGGTGAGGTTGAGTGGGTAGGGTTATGACAACTGTGCACTCTACCATCACTACTCCTGAGTGACCGAGTGGATAGGATATTGTCGGAGTACACCTATCCTCCTATCCCAAACAAAGTGGGGGAGCCTAATCTCTTATCTCCCTATGTCATAGTTAAGAGGAGGGATCCCTGCCCACTACCACGCTACAGTCACACTACCCATGAGAAGATCAGCAGAGCCTGACAGATCAAAACTACCACACACCCTGCCTGATAAACCACTAACTCATGAGTGGTTGTATGTGCAGATCATGTAACTATCAATGTGCTCAACAACAATGGAGCCGACAATCGCTCAGCAAGCTTTCATACAAAATGGGGGTTGACACTGAGCATGTAAATCCTAAAAATACCAACCTCGTCATAATGTGTACCAAAAAGGAAACCAAGTCCATAACAATGATCTAGGTACACATGCCAGATAATAAATCTAAATACACATGCCAGATAATAAACCTAGGTACACATACTAAGAAAATCTAGTAACTATCCCTATATCTGGTAATGCGTTGTATGTCACTACATATGTACACATGGCAGAATCAAAAGGACATACACATAAATGCACAACAAATAACAAAATAGGCATACTACGAGTATCAAGTAGTGACATACCAAGCAGATATAAACATAACTATTACTACTAGTTATAACCTACTAAGCATATCAAAAAGATAAGTCAAAGGTACCCACCTTAAAATGGAGATCATATCCAAAATAGATTCCATGTCGAGACGCCGCCTCGAATCAAAGTCTTGTAATACATGATATATAGATTTAGCTAATTACATATAAATTAATTAGCTAAATCAAATCCCCAACTAAATATAATTCATCGATCAACTAGGGTTAGCTCCATTAACTCTAACCACTCCATTACCATCACAGATTCTAATCCAAATCCAACTAACCAATCATACTAATTAATTGACCAAAATCTGAGTTTCAAACAAGCTATAGATCCAAACCGAATTCATGAAATCAACTACATACCCTATAGACAAGCTTCTTCAACAATTTCCCACCATACAGCAGCCACCCATTGATCAACATTTCTTGATCAGTTTGACCCAAAATCTGATAGAACACTTGGTCTCTGTTGGATCGAGAAGCGCTAGAGGGGGAGAGGGTGAATAGCGCTCATGGCTATTTTGCGTTTTGGAATCGTAAATCGTTCGAGTAGTAAAGCAGCGGAATAAAAAGAAACACACAAGCACAAAAGACATGAGTCGTTTACTTGGTTTGGAGCTTATGGCGACTCCTACTCCAAGGCCCGCGATCGTTGATCGCTTACTGTGGGCAACAACTATATCGCGTAAAGTTTGTACAAGTGTAAGTTACAATAAGTGCAATAATTAAAGAAAACTTATACCGACGATAGAATCTTAAAGTAGCGGAGCTCCGGGTCGTCGGAAACTTGTAGCAGCACTTCAGGGTGTTTTTGAGGCAGCGCGTTGTAGCTTGATCACTTAGAAATTGTTGTTCTGAGCCTCTGCCTCGAACCCCCTTTTAAACAGTGCTGGAGGCGCCTCTAAGCCTGTCCGAGGCGCCTCGAGGCCGCCGAGTCGCACGCATGAATCAGCTCTGATCTGGTCGCACCTTATCCCAATGAAGGCGCCTCCAAGCTGCTCCAAGGTGCCTCCAATGCCTGGCGCCTTCAGTTTCCTCCGAGGTGCCTCCAGCATCTCTGGACAGCTGGCTTCGGCTAGCACCCGAGGCACCTCCAAGCCCCATGGAGGCGCCTCAGATACTGTTCATCCGAGGTTATATGTGCTCCTTTGTTCCTGCAAAATGTGTTAGTCCCAAACACAAACCTTGCAAAACAAAGTTAGCACAGAAATATGATAAATGATATCGACAGTCATCGGACTGTCCAGGTCTGATTTCAAATTTTCAATCGGAAACCCTAGGTCAACCCGACGCCTACTGTTCCCTCTACGGGGAACGCGTCCTCACCTACTCCACTCAGGAGATTTACCTGTTGCCAGTGTGATCCTCCAGATCGACTAGACTTTTGCTCAGCGTTCGAAGCTTCCGGACTTTCTGCTGGACTTCCGCTTCCCGGCCCGTCCAGTCTTTCACCCGGTTTGCGACACTAGGACTTTCCACCTAGGGTTACCCCCCCCTAAGACTTTTACCTGGAGCTGTCGACCCGCCAAGACTTTCCGCATAGGGTTATCACCCCCTATGACCTAGGGTTACCACCCCCTAGGGTTTTTCACCTCCCTAACCGTAGCTAGGACTTTTGCCTAAGTATCACCTAGGATTTTCCTGCAAGCTCCATGAACTTGTCAGATCACAACACTACTTAACTTTGAACCCTTTGCCATTATCAAAACTTGGGTTCGATCGTCTGATGCTTCCCGCACCAACAATCTCCCCCTTTTTAATTATGGCAACTCAAATACAAAGTTAAGTAAAACAAAAAGTATAGATAAATATAAGCATGCTTTTAAATAAGGAGTTAAAGCATAAACGTAAGCATACTTAAGTAACAAGTTAAGTATAAGCTAAAGAAATTTTAAACTTTATAAAAGTTAAGATAAATTTAAAATTTTCAGAGTTAAGGCTCCCCCTTCATAAGAGAACTCTTATCCTTAATTTGAATTTTTTTTCCTACTCTCCCCCTTTGCCATATATCAAAAAATTTTGTAGGAAAAACTTAGTAAAAATGATGAAGCTCAAAAATAACATTTAAAAATCCTAAAACTTTGTAGGGAAAACTTTGTGAAATTTGGCTAAGTAAAAATAGTTTAAGTGTAAAACAACTATGTTTAGACAAAATTTTGAAAACTTAAACTTTTAAAGACTTTATTTAAAGATTTTTCATTAAACTTTTAAAAGTCTTTTTAAAGGGGATTTTCTTAAGTACGAAAATTGAATTAAGTTTGGGAAAAAAAATTAAAGAAAACTCTTAGCTTTAAAGAAATGATGTTTGACTAATTTAAAGAACTTTTCAAACACTTAGCTTTTATAATTAATTTTCATTGTAAAGCTAAATGTCTAAAGAGATAATTTTATTTCAATTAAGCTAGTAGAAGGTTTACTTTGAAAAGTAACTTTAGCCAATTTTGAAACTTAGTTGAAATCTTTGGGGAAAAATACATTTTTCAAACTCTGTTAAATAGATTCTAAAAGCTTTATTGGCAAATATTCTTTTAATTTTGGACACGCTTTTTGAATAATAACTTGGAGAGAGAAAAAAATAAAATTCTCTAAATTTTCAAATGACTTTAAAAAGTGTATAAAAAAAATATTAAGAAAGTCTAAGACTATTATTTTTTTTTGGAAAATATTTAAATGAATAATGAATTTCAAAATACTTAAAGGCCAAGGAGGAGCAATAAGTTTAAACCTTAATGTCCAAGCATGAGTTGATTTAAATTGATTTCAAGTTAACTAAGTTCTTTTAGTAAGGTATCAGAGCCCTAATGTCTAGGCATGAGAAGTTAAAATAAAATATTTATTTGCCTAACTTTCCATCTCACTCATTCTAGATTAACAAGCATGTTCAGCTTATGAGTGATTGTGAGATAGAGTTATCTTTGCATTTGATAAAAAACATAAGTTTTGAATTTCAAATATTTTAAAAAATGATTTTCATATATATATATATATAATTATTTTCAAATAATTTTCAAAATGATTTTTCAAATAAGTTTAAAATGATTTCTCAAATATTTTTAAAATGATTTACAAATATTTTTAAAATAATTTTTAAAATGATTTTTAAATAATTTTTCAAATAATTTTTAAAATGATTTTAAATACAATAACAACAACAACAACCAAGCCTTTTCCCACTAGGTGGGGTCGGCTGTATGAATCCTTTTACGCCATTGAGCTCTATCTCCTATTATATCATCATCTATATTTAAATAAATTTTATCTTGTTTTATTATTGCTAACCAAGTCTTTTTTGGTCTTCCTCTTCCTCGTTTTATATGCATGTTTATCATAGTTTCACATCGCCTAACTGGAGCATTTATTGGTCGTCTAAGTACATGTTCGTACCATCTTAAACGTATCTCTCTGAGTTTTTCCTCAATAGATGCAACTCATACTTTCTCTCTAATGCTCTCATTTCTTATTTTGTCCATCCTCGTATGTCCACACATCCACCTTAACAACCTCATCTCTGCAACTCTCATCTTCTGCTCATGTGTTCGAGTCATAGCCCAACATTCAGCTCCATATAACATAGTAGGTCTAACTGCGGTTTTATAGAACTTACCTTTAAGTTTAAGAGGTACTTTACGATCACATAAAACACTCGACGCTCCCCTCCATTTTACCCATCCTGCTTGTATTCTATGTAAGACATCTCTCTCAATCCCTCCATCATTTTTTAAAAATGATCCTAAATATTTAAATCTCTCGGTTCCAGGCAACTCGTCCTCTCCTATCTTAATAATTGTTTCATAACTTCTAATATTGCTAAACTTAAATTCCATATATTCCGTCTTTAATCTACTAAGCTTAAAACCTTTCCCTTCTAGTCTTTCCCTCCAAGATTGCAACAACCCAAATTTCATGATTTGGAGTCCCAAAAGACCTTATTAAAATCTAGAAATGCTATAGAAAAATTCTAGAGATTTTTAGGAATTTTTAGAGTATTTTTATGAAATTTTTGGAGGTCGTTTGGTATTTTTACCAAAAGAAAGAAGTTGTGACAAAAAAATGTTGAAGCCGGGTTTTGAACCCAAGACCCCGGACCTGAATCCGGACTTAGCCAACCAACTGGTCTGGAAACGTTTTGTTAATAATGTATGAGATAAAGTGTATATGATGTAGAACATGGTAATGGAGAATAATAAGAAGGAAAATAAATTGAAGAAGCTGGGTTTCGAACCGAGCTCCTCGGCCCAAGCAAAACTCGGCCCGACCAACCGAGCTGTGCTCGATTTGTTATCTAGATATGAGAACAAATTTATATAAGGTATAGTTAGGAACATTTAAAATAAAAGAGGAAGAAAAAGGCTCGGCTGAGGATTTGAACCCATGACCTGGGGTTCGGCGAAAACACAACCAACCAACGGTTCTGCGAGTATTTCGTGAAAAGGTAAGGAGCGAAATATTCTTAAGCCATAACAGAATACCCTCGGTTATAAAAAGGGATAAGTTAAGAGAGAAAGGGATTGGCTCACGAAACCCTTTCTCCCTCTTGTGCGCGCGACGGCTCTCGGGCGAAGAAGGCGGCGGAGCTAGGGTTCTCTCCCTCCGGCGGCCGGCGAAGGCTTTTTCCGGCCGGTCTTCACCGTACGTGACCACCTCGATGAGGAGAGCTCAGAAACACAAAGAAGCCGCCGAAACTCAAGCTTCTCCGCGAACCCTAGAGCCTCCCTCTTTTCGGTTGTGAGTTCAAGGAGCAAGGTAAGTTTCTACTCACCTGCAGTAGGATAGCTTCGAGGTTTATTCGTTGTTCCTCTTCTTGTTTTCGAAGCATGTTATTATGGAAGTTTGCGTTTCTTAAGTTGCTGCTGTGAGGAATTTGTGAATTGGCTAAGGAATTAGGTTTTTATTTCCTTTTAGCTTTTAAGATCATGCTGTAAGAAAAGAGGTTGCTAGGGTTATGGTTTCTTTTGAGGTTTCGGGTCCTGTTCTTTCTTTAATTCCGTTTAGTTCTTGATTGCTCTTGGTGGATTATGGATATTTTGTATGCTCTGCATCATTTTAAGTCCTGTTAGTAAGGCATGGATTTCTGGGTTACCAGTCCTGTTTCTTCTTCTAAATAGCTTGGGTTCAGAACCAAGATCGTGATGTTTTTGGTAGGTTTGTGTTGTTCCGTTCTGGCTTATGAAGTTCTTAAGCTTTGATTGAGGATGCTTGTAACTATAGTAACAGTATAGATTAGATTAGAATGGTGTAGACTCATGTTGCACAGGTGTTTGATTAAATTCCGATATGGTCCAGATCATGATAAGTATTGTATGTGCAGATTTCTTTTGTATTCTATGCCTGATTATGTGTTACACAGTTAGTTTCATTCATAGATGCATACGAAAGATACCCTAATAGTATTTTGGGTTTAAGAAAAGTATAAGAAAGATAAGAAAAGACCAAGATAGGTTCTGGGATGGTGGTATGATCCGGGGACCTAAGCCCGGTGAGCGCGCCAGAATCAGCTAAGATATGTTCTGGGATGGTGGTATGATCCGGGGACCTAAGCCCGGTGAGCGCGCCAGAATAAAGGGGGGCTCCAGTCCTAAGTTCGGACCCCTACCAACCTAGCGCTAGGGTAGTTTTCTGATCAACAACTTATGTTAAGGTATTGCTAAGTGTAACTAGATCACCACAATAGTAGGTTTATAAGTACGCATACAAGTATGTTCAAGTCATGTTCATGATTATGCCTATGTTTATGTTTATGTTGCACTAGCTCTACATGTTTAGCATTTCAGCATGTCCTGTTTCTTTTAGTAGTAGATGAGCATGAGTAGTCTTCAGTAAGTAATCAGTTAGATCATGTTATGGATGTATGTACATGCATATCGAGATTTTGTGAGTTAGATAGCGCTTACTAAGCAATTTTGCTTATAGATACTATTTCCTCTTACTGCAGATCAAAGAAAGGAAAAGCTATAGGAAAGGAAGGCGACAAGGAGATGCAAGAGAAGTGTGTGATGTCTGGACTATGGAGAGATCTGGGAATTGCTAAGAATTTATTAAGATTGCTTCCGCTAAATTGTTAAGAGAACTTAGAACTTGTACTTGTAAATCTTTGGTTCGTTTTATCGTGCATCGCTAGAGTTGCTTCTTTTAGTATCATGATTTCTTTTGTTTTTGACATATATAAACTGCGTGGTGTTTGATGCATGTTCCAGCCGCTTGTGGCTGAAGTATACTATGTATGTATTAATGTTTATGGTCACCGGTACAGGGGAGATTCTGTCGAAATTTTTCGATAGGGTTTCCTTGTGATTTTAATCATACCGGTTAAGTAGAATTAGTAGTTAAGTAACGGTCACTCTTAGGTAGTAGTAGTAGTAAGAAGGGTGGTCGTTACAAAGATTCTAGCTTAGCATTTACTCCTTCATGTGTCTCATCTACCAAAATAATATCATCTGCAAACAACATGCACCACGGTACTATGTCTTGAATGTATGCAGTGAGTTCATCCATAATTAATGTAAAAAGATAGGGACTTAGAGCTGATCCTTGATGTAACCCTATCTTTATTGGAAATGCTTCAGTTACTCCACCTGAAGTCTTTACTCTGGTCGTTACATCCTCATACATAGTTAACTTCAATATATGTTACGCTAACACTTCTCTTTTCTAAAATTCTCCATATAATTTCTCTTGGGGCTCTATCATAAACTTTTTCTAAGTCAATGAATACTATGTGTAGATTTTGTTTTTGCTCCTGATATTTTCAATTAATTGTCTAAGAAGGCATGAACCCAAATTGATTTTCTGTCACTGTGGTCTCCTTCCTTAATCTTGTTTCTATTACTTTTTCCCAAAATTTCATAGTATGACTCATTAGTTTCATACCCTTATAGTTTGCACAATTTTGTACATCTTCCTTGTTCTTATATAAGGGAACTAGAGTACTTATCCTCCATTGATCAGACATTTTTTTCATTTTTAATATCATGTTAAATAATTTTGTAAGTCATTCAATACCTTGTTTCCCTAAGCACTTCCATACCTCTATCGGAATATCATCTGGTCCAACGACTTTTCCATTGTGCATCTCATTTAAAGTTTGTTTTACTTCTGAAGTTTGAATTCTACGATAAAAATTTAAATTTCTATACCCATTTGACCTAATTAAATTACCTAAGTTAAGTTGGTCACCTAAACCTTCATTAAAAAGTTGATGAAAATACCTCTTCCACCGCTCTTTTATTTCTCCATCGTTTACTAATACCCTATTACATTCATCTTTAATACATTTTATTTGGCTAAGATCTCTTGTTTTTCTTTCTCTCACTTTAGCTATTCTATAGATGTCTTTTTCCCCTTCTTTTGTATCCAATTTTTGATATAACCGTTCAAAAGTTTCATTTTTTGCTTCACTCACTACTTTCTTAGCTTCTTTCTTGGCTATTGTATATTTTTTTAAATTTTTCTCGTTCTTATAAATATATAATTCCTTATAAGCTATTCGTTTTTCCTTCACTTTCTCTTGTACTTTCTCATTCCACCACCAAGATTCTTTACTTAGCGGTGCATGCCCCTTTGACTCACCGAGGACACTCTTAGCTACTATTTTCAACTTTGATACCATCTTATCCCATGTTGTATTAGAGTCATCGTATATTTCACCTAATGCTTGTACTTCTACCTTCTCTTTAAATATATGTTGTTTCCCATCCTTTAACTTCCACCACTTAATTCTAAGAATTGTATATATTTTCTTTCTATTGATACTATGTTTGAGGCGTATATCCAACACTACTACCCTATGTTGGGTAGTTAAGCTTTCTCCAGGGATGACTTTGCAATCTTTACAAATCTTTCTATCCTTCTTCCTAACCATAAGAAAGTCAATTTGCGATCTATTATTCCCGCTTTTGAATGTGACTAAGTGCTCTTCTCTTTTCTTAAAAAACATATTAGCTAATATAAGGTCATATGCTATCGCAAAATCTAATATAGTTTTCCCTTCCTCATTCCTAGTTCCAAACCCATAACTCCCATGTACTCTCTCATATTCCTCATTTTTTACTCCGACATGCCCATTTAGATCACCTCCTATTAAAATCCTTTCATTTGATGGAATATTTTGTAATATTTCATCTAAGTCCTCCCAAAACCTTAATTTGGTAGCTTCATCTAATCCTACTTGTGGTGCATATACGCTAATTATGTTCATAGTTTCTTTCGCCACTATTATCTTAAGGGTTATAATTCTATCCCCTTTTCTAACTACTCCTACAACTTCATCCTTTAACAAACTATCTACAATAATACCCACTCCATTTCTTGTTTTACTCTTTCCCGTGTACCATAACTTAAAACCCGAGTTCTCTATCATCTTTGCCTTCTCACCTGTCCATTTTGTCTCTTGTACACATAAAATATTAATTTTTCTCCTAATCATCATATCTACTACCTCCATTGATTTACCAGTGAGAGTTCCTATGTTCCATGTTCCAAATCTTAGATTATTAGTTTTCCTATCATATTTGTTCTTATCTAACCTATGGTGTGAGAACTCTTGCCTATTTAACACTACACCCAAGTTCTCATGGAGATGTAGCGGTCCTTGCTGAGATGTTACAGTCGGACCCTGTAACGCGAACTCTTGCATATTTATCACTACACCCGAGTTCTGGAGATGTAGCGGTCCTTGCCGAGACGTTACAGTCGGACCCTGTAACGCGTTCCTTCCGGGGAACAACCTAGCATTAGCACAATAGTTTAATGGATTCATTCATGAAATATTTGTCATAGTTTGACGTTGGCTGGCAACCTAACGCAACCCTCCTCCTTTATCCGGGCTTGGGACCGGCCATGATCGGTCATTATTTAAAATGATTTTAAATAATTTTTCAAATAATTTTTAAAATGATTTTAAAATAATTTTTCCAATAATTTTTAAAATGATTTTTAAATAATTTTTTAAATAATTTTTAAAATGATTTTTAAATAATTTTTCAAATAATTTTTAAAATGATTTTTAAATAATATTTCAAATAATTTTTCAAATAATTTTTAAAATGATTTTTAAATAATTTTTCAAATAATTTTTAAAATGTTTTTTAAATAATTTTTTAAATAATTTTTAAATAATTTTTCCAATAATTATGAAATTAAGTTTTAAATGATTTTTAAAATGACTTTTAAAAGATTATTAATTATTTAATTTAATTTGATTTGATTTGATTTTTAATTTAATTTGATTTTTAATTTAATTTGATTTAATTTTAATCCTTAGTCATCTCACCCGATCTAGATTTCAAATCAGGGAATCCTATAATTTTTGTGAGATGAATTAGGTTCAATTTTAGAGTTTGGTTTAACTTTGTGTTAGATTCAGGTTTAGCTTTAGATTCAACAAGTAGGCGTTCTTTGGATAAACTTCTGGGTTATGGTGAGTCACAAGGACATCATTAAAGTAACCATGCCTTCGAGGTTTTCCAAATAGTTCTACCCATTGAACTTAGTACAAAACCTTGGTCTAACTGGTTAGGATCCATAAAGGGTAGCTTCGGTCAGTTCCACTTAGCCAAATGCACCAGGTCGAAGCCATATCTTCCTAGACATGCGATGACTAAGCTTCCCCAACGTACTATCATCCAATACTTCACCAGTACCGTGGGTCAAGTTAAACCTAGCACATTTTAATCTAACCTTAATTACCCTGTCGGGTAGTCTACTCTTGGTTACCCTTATCGGGTGGATTAAGTTCGGAGGTGCCAGCTATTCTGGAGCCTTCCCTTGGATTTTAATTTGATTTCATTTGAATTTGAATTTCAATTTCAATTTGGATCTTAATTTAATTTGAATTTTAATTTAATTTTATTTAATTTGAATTTTAATTTAATTTAATTTTTATTATTTTTCTTCTAGCTCCCCCATGATCATAGCCTCGATATGGTCTATCGAGGTAATGTATTTAATCCTTAGGGACTCAATATTGACCAAGTCCAACTTGATTAATCAGGTTGGACTTGGGTACCCATGCTTGGACTGATTTATTATTTTGTCTATTTACTAAGGATAGGTAAGATCTATATTTTCTTTTAGTTTTATAACCTAGCGCAGTTTTGTTGTAAACGGTTCTTTGTGTCCCAAGAATTAGGTCAAGCTTCTTGGAGCCCAAAGAGAACCGTTCTAATGTATTTTTTAAATCATTAACCTGAGTTTTCAGATTGGAGTTTTCTTCCTCAAGTTTTTGAACTTGAGTTGAATTTCCAGTCTGACTTGGGTCAGGCAAGGTTTTGGGGTTAGTCACTTCTTTAAGGACTGCTACTTCCTTTAGAAGTGACTTGACCTTTAGGTTTGATTTAGCTAATTTGCTAGTAAGTAATTAACTAAATTATTAAGTCGAGGAACACTTACAGCGGGGTCTGGCCATTCGGAAACGGATACGGATCCGTGGCTTCGTTCGGACTTGACTTCCAACTCGCTCTCGCTCTCGGACAGATTGATCTGGTCCCGGGCCATTAGTGTAAGTAGACTCGTCTGATCAAGTTCGTCTTCATCGTCCTCTGAGGAAGATTCATCCCATGTTGCCTTTAGCACTTTCTTTTTCCTCTGCTTCTTTGCATCCTTCTGATTTGGACAGTTGGCCTTGATGTGCCCTTTCTGGTTGCATCCGTAGCAGATCACTTCAAGTTTGACTTTTGAACTGGATTGAACCTCCTTGGATTGTACTGCCTTCTTTAGATCTCTCTTGTTGAAGCCTTTCTTTTTCTTGTAAAGCTTCTTCACTAGGTTCACGAGCTCGGAGGTTAATTCGTCGTCTTCATCGTCTGAGTCGGGTTCGTCTTCCTCCTCCGGTTCAGTTCTTCACCGTGATCTTGGTTCACGTGTTCGACTGGTACCTGCAACCAAAGTAATATCCTTCTCGGTTGGCAGTGTATTAGTCTGTTCATGCAGTTCGAATTCCGAAAACAATTCATCTAATCTAATGGAAGATAAGTCCTTGGAGACTTTGTAGGCATCTACCATCGATGCCCACAATGTGCTCCTCGGAAAAACGTTTAGAGAGTACCTTATGATGTCTCGATTCTTGACTCTTTGCCCGATTGCATGGAGGGAGTTGAGAATGTCTCGTATGCGAGCGTGGAGTTGGCTTGCTGTCTCTCCGTCCTGCATTTTTAAATTATATAATTTATTAAATAAAAGATCTCTTTTACTAACCTTGGTGTCGGAGGTGCCCTCGTGGAGTTCTATCAGTTTCTCCCAAAGCTCTTTTGCGTTAGAGAATGGTCCAACTCTGTTGAGCTCCTCCTTGGTCAGTCCGCATTGGAGGGTGCAGGTCACTCTGGCATCAGCTTCCACCTTCTTGATTAGGGTCGGTTCCCATTTTTCGCAGGGTGTCGGCTTGTCGTCTTCGTCGGTTGGCAGTTGTATTCCAGTCTTGATAATCATCCAGGTATCGAACTAGATCTTGAGGAAGGCTTCCATTCGTCCTTTCCAATATATGAAGTCTTCTCCGGTGAAGAGCGGGGGATGAACGGTGCTGAATCCCTCTTGTTGGGCCATTTATAATATGCAAAAAGAAAAAAGACAGAAGTGTCCCAAGACTAGGTCTTGGATTAGCAGTGCGAGAAATAAAATGTTAAGATTACGAGCTCGAGTGGTGTTGCACCAACTTTGAGCTAAAACCGATTCGAAAAAATAATTAGAATGTAGCTATTAAGCTAGATTCTAAGTGACTCCGTAAAAATTGAAAATACCACGAAAAAATTTACGTGATTGGTGGTTGCACCAGATCAACGCGACCCCGCTCTGATACCAATTGTTGGATCGAGAAGCGCTAGAGGGGAGGTGAATAGCGCTCGTGGCTATTTCGCGTTTCGGAATTGGAAATCGTTCGAGTAGTAAAGCAGCGGAATAAAAAGAAACACACAAGCACAGAAGACACAGGTCGTTTACTTGGTTCGGAGCCTGTGGTGACTCCTACTCCAAGGCCCGCGATCGTTGATCGCTTACTATGGGCAACAACTATATCGCGTAAAGTTTGTACAAGTGTAAGTTACAATAAGTGCAATAATTAAACAAAACTCATACTAACGACAGAATCTTAAAGTAGCGGAGCTCCGGGTCATCGAAAACTTATAGCAGCACTTCAGGGTATTTTTGAGGCAGCACGTTGTAGCTTGATCACTTAGAAATTATTGTTCTGAGCCTCTGCCTCGAACCCCCTTTTAAACAGTGTTGGAGGCACCTCCAAGCCTGTTCGAGGCGCCTCCAGGCCACCGAGTCGCATGCGTGGATCAGCTCTGATCTGGTCGCACCTTATCCCATTGAAGGCGCCTCCAAGGCGCCTCCAACGTCTGGTCCAAGGCGCCTTCAGCTTCCTCTGAGGCGCCTCCAGCGTCTCTGGACAACTGGCTTCGGCTAGCACCCGAGGTGCCTCTAAGCCCCATGGAGGCGCCTTGGGCACTGTTCATCCGAGGTTACATGTGCTCCTTTGTTCCTACAAAATGTGTTAGTCCCAAACACAAACCCTGCAAAACAAAGTTAGCACAGAAATATGATAAATGATATCGACAGTCATCGGACTGTCTGGGTCTGACTTCAGATTTCCAACTGGAAACCCTAGGTCGACCCAACGCCTACTGTTCCCTCTACGGAGAGCGCGTCCTCACCTACTTCACTCAGGAGATTTGCCTGTTGCTAGTGTGATCCTCCAGATCGACTGGACTTTTGCTCAGCGTTCGAAGCTTCTAGACTTTCTGCTGGACTTCCGCTTCCCGGCCCGTCCAGTCTTTCACCTGGTTCGCGACACCAGGACTTTCCACCTAGGGTTACCCCCCCTAGGACTTTTGCCTGAAGCTGTCGACCCGCCAAGACTTTCCGCATAGGGTTACCACCCCCTATGACATAGGGTTACCACCCCCTAGGGTTTTCTACCTGCCTAACCGCAGCTAGGACTTTTGCTTAAGTATTACTTAGGACTTTCCTGCAAGCTCCATGAACTTGTGAGATCACAACACTACTTAACTTTGAACTCTTTGCCATTATCAAAACTTGGGTTCGATCGTCTGATGCTTCCCGCACCAACAGTCTCCACAGCCATGGATCTACAACCATAAATGGTGGTCGAATGTTATCAGCCACCGACAATAGAACAAAAGAATGGGCAGAGATAAAGAACTCTCCGTACCCCTTATGATCGAGGAATGCACCTAGAGACTGCAATTTTAGGGGACTCTGGACGGATGCTTCACATCAAAACAAGAGGAAAGATCCGACAGGAGCAGTGTAGTCCGATGGTCGGAGACTCTCTATGCAAACGTGCAGAAATAGGGACGTCGAGGCTAGGGCTAGGATCTCCCTTTGTGGCCAGAGATTTACTCACACGGGGCAGCGACCCGAAGAGGATAATGCATCAGCGATGGATCTAGGACACGACAACGATAAAAACGCGACCACAGTGAGAAACAAGATCCAATCAAGAGCATCCACTCACCGTTAGGGCACGGATCGGCGGTGGTTACCGGAGCGATTGGGATCTTCGCGACGAGGAGGCGACGGTAGAGGAGGGGAAAGTGATGACACAAGGGAGAGGGCTCGAGTTGAAGCTAGGGCAGAGAGAAATAAGGGGAAAACGTGATGCAAGGGAGGAGAAGAGCTTGGTCAGCAGTTTTGTACTCGTGGGAGAAGAAACATCGCGAGAGGGGAAGACAATCAGGCTTGGGGAAGAGGAGAAGGCTTCGACACATGGGAGGTTTAGGGCACGAGTAAGGAAGAGGAAGAAAGAAAAGTAAAAGATAAAATGAAATGTTAAACTTAGGTATTTTTAATTAAACCTAAGGTTAGTTTCTCAATCAACTCCCTCTTTATTGGTATTCTAAACATGCTTTTCCCAAGCCCATAAATGCATCCTCTCCAAATACGCCATACGAGCTCCGATTAAATCCCAAAAAAATTCTAAAAATTTCCTTATGGTTATACATCATTTATTCGGTATTTTACAAAGAGAATGGTCAAAAGTTAAGGTGAGTGATAAATTAAGGGGGAGCTAATACTTAATGAGAAAATGCTATATTTTTCTTTAAATGTTTTTCATTAAACTGCTATATATTTACTTAACTTTTGAACCTGGTTGCCATAATCAAAAAGGGAGAGATTGTTGGTGCAGGAAGCATCAGATGATCAAACCTGTGTTTGATAATGACAAAGGATTCAAAAGTTAAGATGTATTGTTGTCTAATAAGGTTGATTGAGCGTACAGTAAAGTCCTAAGTTGTCTTAGGCAAAAGTCCTAGTGGATTTTAGGCAAGTGGAAAATCCTAGGGGATGGTAACCCTAGGTGATGAAAAGTCCTAGCTGTAGTTAGGTAGGTGGAAAACCCTAGGGGGCGGTAACCCTAAGTCTTAGGGGGTGGTAACCCTAGGCAGAAATTCTTGGCAGGTCAAGCGCTTCGGGCAAAATCCTAGAGTTGGGGACTCTAGGTTGAAATCCTAGTGGTCGCGGACCAGGTGGAAGTCTGGACGGGTCGTGGAGCGGACGTCCAGCATGATGACCGGATGCCTCGGGCGCTGAGCAAAAGTCTAGTCGGTCTGGAGGACCGGTCTAGCAACAGGTAACTTCTCTTGAGAGGAGAAGGTGAGGACGTGTTCCCCGAAGAGGGAACAGAAGGTGTCGATTTGACCTAGAGTTTCGATGAAACTCAAAGTCAGAACCAGACAGTCAGGTGCTCAGAGGGGTTCCAGACGCTCGAAACAGCCTATAAAAACAGGCTTCAACAAGGAGCTTCACAACAAGATCACGAACAACTTTTGCTTCTTTGAGCTAATCAGAAAATGCTTCTACAACACCCGAAAGCTCCGACGACGATTCTATTGAAGATTTCCTTATACAAAGTTGTCGGTATTCTTTAATTTTCAAATTACTTATAAAACTATATTTGTACTCTTTCCAACTGATTAGTGATTGCTCATCGAAAGCACTCTCACATGCGGGCATTGGAGTAAGAGTCGCCACAGGCTCCAAACCAACTAAATTCTTGGTGTTTGTGTTGTTTATCTTTATTTTCCAGGTGTTTGTGTTGTTTATCTTTATTTTCCATTGCGTATTTACTCAAAATGAATGAATTAGCCACGAGTGCTATTCAGCCCTCCTCTAGTGCTTTACGATCCTACACATCCATGTTCTCATGTTACTTTTAAAGCTCAAAGTTCATGGTAGCAAGCATAAGGCATGACACATCTAATGTATCATCTTAATACTTCTTATAAGCATCCTTATCAGCTCGAGTGGCAGTGGTGACGAGTGGTTCAGGAATAGCTTACTCTAGAACGTACAATTTTCTTTCTTGAGGACAATTCTCAAGTTTCTGTACCAATTTAGGAAATTATCTCTATTTAGCTTGTCCTTATCAAGGACAAATCACACAGAGAGAGTATTTGAGATACTAGATGACAAAGTTATCTACAACAAGAAATACATAAATATCATATTTTAATTATTTAATTAGGCCTTTAATTAAATGATTCTCTCACTGAATTGTACAGCTTGGTAAGAGCAAGTCATGGATATGATTTTATCCACACTATTAGTCCTAAACCTAAAAGTAATGACATTCAAGTGGGACAAGATCCATATTATACCTCATCTTGAGTTAGCTTTGGCTAATCACCTAAGACTTATATAAGTTAGGTAGGCATTATTTACCAATTACATCATATGCAACTCTTATTTAGTGAGGTGAACAAGACTATCTGTTCGTGTGCTCATCGTATGAAATCCATATTATAACTCATTTTGAGTTAGCTTTGGCTAATTTCCCAAGACTAGTATAATTTGAATGACATCATATAGGATAAGCCTCTAAGTTCTCAATCCAATAGATCGAGGTAGTAGTGAGTACCGAACTTTAGTAGGCATATTAAAAGGACCTAATTACGATTAAACTACATGTGCATCACATACAATCATGGCAAACATCAACATATATGCTAAATAGAGTGTGACATGGTTATGGCCCCATTTACTACGATCTCCTCAAACCAATGAGAAGATCGAAAGGTCAACATAGGTAAAAGCATCTTCTCCAAGTGCTTCCTTGGTCGTCATGTGTTGTTGTTCTCCTCCCTTTTCATCATCATCCAATAGACAAGCTCTTTTAAAATTTGTACATAACAAAATCAAAAGAAACCTTAAGTTACATTTGAGGATAATCTAATTTTATAACTAGAAGTATAAAGGTGAAAGACATGACTCGCAGGCAGTATTATGAATTACAATATGCACACATACATAATCATCCAATCATAATGGGGTAAGGGGCCATAACCATGCACCATGGCATATTAAACACACATTCTTCATCCAAATCACATATGAAGCAGAACTAAAATTATGTATATGCATTCGTAAGTGGCTATGATACGACTATAGGGATCTTATGCATAAAACAACACATAACACAGCGAAAAAACACTACAAGAAAAACCCTCATAGACATCGGTGGAACAACAACGGTTTTAAGCAAAAACTGATGTCTTTGAGTATTTTACACCGATTTTTCCAAAAACCGGTGTCTATAAGGGTTGATTTTTGCTCATAGACATCAGTTTTTAAGCCGATGTCTATGAGCGCCTTTTTTTCGTTAATAGACATCGATTTTAACAGCGGTTTTTAAAACCCGGTGTCTATGATAAAATAAAATAATATAATTTCCCCACCAATACTTAGCCGAAATTTGCAACACTTCACTCTTCCCTCTAAACCTAAACCTATATCGCGCAGTCCACCGTATACCATCGCCTCATCTCCCTCTTCCCCTTCCTAGATTGACGCCCCTTCCTCTCCCGATCAGGATCAACACACGATGCCCTTATTTCTCCGTCCAACCACACTGCATCTCCTCCAACTCCTCCCTTTGGGCAGTCTGGGAGCGGACATCGGGCAGGGGCAGGTCTTGGTGCATAAGTGCATTGATACCTAGGCAGCGGGGTATTGCCTTTAGATCCTGGTAGGTTCCCTTCAGCGACAACTTCTGTAACTCTACCGTCGTTTAGGATTCTGCGTCGGCGGCTATTCGATTAAGCAACTCTCCGTCATTCCATTCGGCCGGCAGAGGGCCGTTGGGAGGCAGGGACCGCGCGATGTAGCCGAAGCCGCGGCGCATTCCTCGTCATCTCTCTTATAATCGGTCGGTGTGCCCTTTAGGGATTCTTTGTAGGGAACATTCCTAGTTTAACCCAACCACCAGCATCTTTGCTTAGCTTTTGGTTTGCTTGTACCATCGTGTGATTTGCTAGGGTTTATGATTTATCATCGATCCATTTGTTTTTCTTGATTCACAAGATTTTTGTTGATTTTCATTTTCATAGTAAAGAAGGGGAATGGCTACATCTTCAGTTCCCAACTCTCCTCCCTCAAAGAGGCCATGATATGCTCCACCAGATCCAACTCTTCCCAGTCCTTGGCGGGCTCTGATCGACGGCAGCACTGATTACCTGTACTACTGGAATTCGGAGACCAAGGTCACCCAGTACGAGCGTCTGGTCTCTGAGGACCCACCACTGAACTTGGTTGCTTCACAACTACGACCTGGAGTGAGCTCATCCATGCAACAGCCTAGGCAACAGTCGCCTTTAGATGTCCCTGAAGAGAATGTTAATCAGAATCCCTGTCAGGTATTTTTTACATTGAAGAGATTATGCGATAATGTGTTAATGTGTCGAGGAGAAAGGTTAGACATGAGCATCGAGAACTACTTCAAGTAACCACTCTTTTTTTTCATATGATGCAACCAAAGAAATTGGATACCTTACTAACCACTGAGTGTTGGAAAAGATTGGAAGATAAGTATTTAATGTAAGAAGGCTTTGCTTCAATTGGCAGTGATGCCTTTATATATATATATATATATATATATATATATTTTTTTTTTTTTTTTTGATCCATGCTAATTGTCTACCCAGCATATGTAGATATTGGGAGTAGTACACTGCTAAAACGAGTGTCATAAGATGCAACTTATATGCTTGTTCATCTTCTACAGACAGTGAAGTGCCTCCTTTTATTAGGTGGATAAAAAAGTACTGTCATTGTCTTGATATTCAGGTTAGGCCAGTCTTGGTGATATGAATCTTTGCCTTTCAGTATGTAGGTAGTCGATCCATTGGTAATCCTTCAATCATTGATTCAACTGAGTTTGTGCAAGAGCCATCCATAGTGAAACATCACAAGCAAAGTTCAACAAAATCTGGTCCAGCTGCTTCAACTGCAGAAGCATATCGAAGTCAGCATGAAATAACTGTAACTGTATGCATCTTGCTTCATGGTTATGCTTGGATATATATGGTTCTTTTGCTGGTTTAGCTGCTATGTTTCTATTATTTTTATTTCTTTGTTAATTTTCACTTATTAAAAACTAATTTTGAACTATGAACTTAGGATTTTTCCTATTCATAAAATATACTAAGAGAAAGGTAGACACCTCTCTTTCTTTTGATGTTTTTACAGGGAGATGTTGCTCCAGATCCATATATGACATTTCAATCTACTGGTTTTCCACCTGATATTCTTAAAGAGGTAACTCATAGTATTTTGTCGTTATATACTTTGTTCTTGCATAGTTTGTACTTAAGGTTCAGTTTTTAACAAACATATGAAACAACTAAGAAAAGGTGGTATGGAAGAAACTTTATATATAAAGGATAGGGAAATATTTCGCTATTGGTTTCTTTTGGAGGGAAAAAATAAAGCTTCACTGGCCATTATATTGCTGGAGGAAAGGAAAGAGGGAGGGAATTCCAAAAATATATTTGTTAGAAACATAAATCAAAAATAGGGTTGGATTTAAGCTCGATTGCATGTGAATAATGTCTTTTCTGTCCGAATAAGGTGGAAGTAGATTTGGCTCAAAATTGAGGAAATATAACCCCCAATCCTTCTTCCCTCATTTCTGTCAAAGGAAACAGAGGAAAAGGGTGCATGGTGAAATCTCTCTACCATCTTATTTTTGTTTGTGTTTCCTTCCCACATAGGAAACATAAACTAATCCAACATAAAATTGTTTGTGTTTCTCTTCTTGATGTCTCACATTACTCCTGATGTTTCTGTGACCATAAAAAACCCTGATATTCACTTTGTGGGAAGTCCAAAGGAAGTGTCCATGAATTTGTGTTTCCTGGAATGATAACACTATGATGATGCTTATAGAAGAAAAAAAAAGCCCCGTGGTTGTGTTAATACAACAGTTGCCAGTTATGTTCTAGTGAATGCTATTGTTAATTTCATTTCTCATTGAAGACCTTCACATGATGAAGATGGCGGTTTAGTGAACTTGTTAACACTGCCTGGAGATCAGTAGAAGATCCTCCGATTTGATCTAACATTTTATTGAGTAACAATTTTCTGCTTATATTTCGGATGGGTGTGAAAGTGCTGAGTTTCCAACAGTAGGTGCAAATGGAGAACTGAACTAGATTAGTTTCTGTAAGTACCTTCTTATTAGCATTTTCTCTGTGATTATTTGAACTTTTAATATGGTCCTCAAGTATCATAATCTCTGGTAGTCAATCCATGAAATTTATTTTCCTCGTTTCAATTTATTTAGTTAAACAACATTTTCAACTGAAACCAGTTCTTCCATGGATGTTTAATGTTTCCTTGTTTTTTTGGGTTCCTCTTTAAAACCTAGGGCACAGACTAATATGTCCTGTTTTGCACATTAGATGGAACATTATTTCGTCATTGCCTGTTGCATTGGGAAAGTACTTAAATTGTTCACACTGCATCTCATTTCTGTTTAAGTTGTCAGTCTTGCCATACTTATGTTTATATGTAGAAAAAACCAAATTTTTTAACCGCATTTTCTTTATGGAAAAATCGCATTCCATTGCATCTGTTCACCTAAAACTTTGGTATTTGATTCTTTTAAGCAAGCACTAATTACAATACTAACTTCATTGCATTTTCAGAAAATAGATGTTGATAGCATATATTTCTTTTCTCTCGTGAATTCGTCCAACTTCTTTCCTTAGCTTGATCGTTGTTCCATGTTAAACAGGTGTTCAAAATTGACGACTCTAATTTTCAATATATGGATTATTAATTATCCGACACTGGCAGATCCTAAAGTCGGTAAGACACCTAATTTTTAATATATGGATTATTAATTATCCAGCACTGGCAACTTCTCTCGTGAATTTTGACTAGTCTGTTTCACATATTTTTTTGTTTGAGTCACTAATGTGTGTTCTTTCTAAAGTCGGCAAGACACCTAATTTTTTTTTATTTATTATTAAAGTCATGAATCGTATTCTTTCTATCTGTTGTTCTTCATCAAGCAGGATGGACTGCAAGCACATTTATGAGAAGGAACCAGTAATCCACTACATAAGCACAAAGAAACCACATCCTCGATGCCCAGTTGCAGGTAAGTGCCCTATCTATTACAGTTGATCTTTCATTGTTGATCTTTTTGCTCATTACAGCTACATCTTATCAGGTTGCCCAAAAATTCTCCAAGTTGGACGGGTTGTATGCGACACCTTGCTTACAATAGAAATTGATGAAATACGTTTGACATTAGCTACAAACATAAATTCAACAATGGTAGAAGATTTTTACAGAAGTTGACTGAAAATGGCAACACTGTTCCCTGCAACTATAAGCTTGATATAATTTTTCAAGGTGATTTAACCCCTGTCGGTGATTTGTCATCCGCCAATGCGATTTAGGCATCATAGTTAATTATCTTTTGATGTTGTAAGAGGAATATTTGTGTAATTTGTGGATACGGACTTGATGTGTACAATATCTATTATCTTTTTATATTGTAAGAATAATATTTATGTGTTGGTAACATGGATATTTACTTGTGTGTTTAGATACACCGATGTATAATAATATTAACTAAATTTTGTACTATTAAAATGTTGTATAATATCGATTTTTCACTATTTCGGAAATCGAATCGGCATCATTAAATAATATTGATATTACATCGGTTTTCAAACGCTGCCAAAACTGGTGTTATTAACATATATTACATCGGTTTTACACCGTTGATGAAACAGTGTCGTTAAGTGATACTACACCGGTTAATAACCGATTCGAAAACCGATGTCGTTAAGTGATACTACATCGGTTTTAACCCGATGTCTAAAATGGCAGACCTTTTACATCGCCTTCATAGACATCGGTTGAAAATGTAATTGACAGCGGTGAAAAATCGATGTCTATGAGGGTTTTTGTTGTAGTGAAAGGATCCCTCTAGAGATCCTTGCAAATACTATATACTTTATTTTCCTATTCTATTAGATAGAATAGTTATCTTTGTTGCATGAACAGGTACTCTTGACAGCAACTTTTATTTGGATATAGATCTCATTGTGAACAACACGTTTGCGCCTCTATAGTATCCACACAAACAAATTCTCCATCTATCTCACGAACTCACGACTTGGAGAAAAAACAACCTTTATTGTGCTAGCAACTATACAAGGTTGTTTTTGGCCAAGAGAAGAAAAGGAAGAAGAGAAAATAATCAAAAAGATCACCATCACCCAAAAGATTACTTCACCTATATAAGGTTACTTCACAAAAGGATTACTTCACAAAAGGGTTACTTCACCAAAAGGTTACCTTACCAAAAATGTTACTTCACTAAAAGGTTACTTTACCAAAAATGTTACTTCACTAAAAGGTTACTATACCAAAAAGATTACTTCACCTAAAGATTACTTTTACAAATAGCTTTTGTACTCATCCAATGAATACAAAAGGTTTTGGTCCGTTTATTTTCCTTTTGATTAATGATGTATTAATCTCTATTAATATTCATTAATCTTAATCGATTGGATTGAGTGTATTGGATTAACCATTAACCAAATAAACCAATGAGTCAAATTCATTTCTCAATGAGTCTAATTTAAATTCATTCAAGTCTAACTTAATGTGTCTAATTCGGATTAGACTTAACCCTATAATCCATCTCTAAATCAACATGTTCTTTGTATGTGACCCAATAGGCTCTCGTAAAGTTGGCAATTCATCTAAAACTATTTTAGATATATAAGCAATGAGTGACATCTGGCAATGCATCATTTCTACCCAAGTGACGAGCATGTCGAGATCCAACCTAACCTTTCTATGTCTATTATCTTGTATAACTTGGTCCTTCTATTCTTGATATCTACATTGATCTATGAGTCATAGACCATGTCATCCCCTTATAAATCTTTGTGTTTCTTGATCCCTAAATAGACACACTCAATCAAATAAGTTGAATATCTCATATTGACTAATTTGAATATAGTTATGCATTCTTGTGTCCTACTTAATCAACGACCCCATAGATATCACTTTCATCATATGAAAGAGATAGATCTCATGTACATCACTCACGTCCCTCTAGATAACTTATTGCATTCCTAGTGAACAACTTTATAGTCCACCTTGTTGCAGGTGGCGTTTGACGATACTAAAGTACACAACTCCTTATGTAGGGAACCGTAGTGACTTCAGGTCTAAGGACTATTCATACCAATAGTCACTATGAGAATATTTATGAAATTCATATAATGATCCATAAAATATCTCATAGAGGGTCAATTCAATACATATTCTCTAACATATACTCATGTGTCAACATGATATCTCATATCCATGACTTGGGATTAAGTCATCAATTTACCTACATGTTACTATCAATGCATTAATATTATCCTTGCATATTAATACTTGACTAGGAATAGTTAAGAGTAGTGTCTATATATCTCTGCAAGCTCACACTATCAATTCAACCAATTGATATATTGTAGACTAGAACCTACTACCCTAGGATATTATTATACTTATTCATCTAGCATAGAGCTGAAGTAAATATAATAATCATTTCCTTTTATTAATGAAATATGATACAATACATCCTAAGTCAATTAACTCTTGATTACCTCTTAGGACATACACTAACAGCTTCATGTCAACTCTCTGTTGGACTTATGACCGCCAAGTGTCCGGTCAACCTTTAACCCACTTGAATTTTCTCTTTGCCAACTTCCCATTAGACTTTTGATCACCAAGTAGGATCCTCCTAATTGAGTACATAATCGATTGGTAAGTAGTAAATGTTGGTGCAACGGAGCCGACAAGAGGGGGTGAATTACCTATAAAAAAATAACCTCTTCTCGTTCTTTTAATTTGATTAGTGCACAATAAAAATAACAATAATTAAAAAAATAACAACTTAAAAAGAGTAAGTAAAAGGCCAAAGTTTTACTTGGTTATAACCTAGGTGGTCATTAATCCAAGACGTTAAAAAACACTATAAGATCTCCTTCGTTGAAGGCAGAGAAGCCTTTTACACATGTTGACAGCTCAAGAATGACTAGGAAAGTTAATATAGAAGTTGTTGTTCATTTTATAACTCCAAGGGTCACTTTATAGCTCCTAGAAAATCTTATACAAGGGTTGAAGGCACCTTTAATAAGTTGGAAGGCACTTCCAGTGTGGCAAGCGTTATCCGTGCGAAGATAAAACCCTATCTTCCCTAATGACTACTGTTTGCTCAGTATAAGGCACCTTCAAGGGGTTAAAGGCGCCTTCCAAAAAGTTGAGAAGGAGCCTTCAACGAGTTGAAGACACCTTCCACTAGAAAGGCGTGGGGGGCCTCTAGCATCATTGGAGGCGCCTCTAACAACTCCATAGCTTTTTGTTTGCTCTTCCGTTGCTTTGATCACCTGGATGATTTCGTCCATCCGAAATTGGGCTCACCTGGACCTAACTCCAGCCTTTTCCTTGAGCAGCCTTCCTCCTCGGCTTCTCGTCCCTCGGACTTCCATGCACGTCCTTCTCGTCCGTTGATGGACTCTTCTACAGCATCTCATCCTTTGGATGTACTGAGCTGGTCGACTCCCTTCCCATGTTATCTTTCTCACTAGCTGTGCTTTCACTCGACTTATTGTGTTCTTAAGCTCCTGCACACTTAGATACAAGGATCAAATACACACATGACCTAACTTAACTTGGTTGACCATATCAAAATTACCACGGGATACTTACAATCTCCCCCTTTTTGATGTGCATTAACTCAAGTTCAAGTTAGGGTTAAAAATGTAATAACATAACTTATGTAGAAAGGTTGCAATTAATCAAATATTATAATGAATTAACCAATAAAATTCTTACTTCCCCTTAATTAATCAAATATTGTAATGAATTAATCAATAAAATTCTTACTCCTTAACTTGTACTTATACTTTCTTCTCCCCCTTTGATCACATCAAAATAAAATTTGAGAAAAATAAAATAAACTGTTAGAAAATTTAAAATATTTTTCTAGGGGTACTTCACTAATTAATCTTCTATTTCGACAAAAATAATTTAGAAATTCTTTATCTATATAAAAAAAAAACCTGAAAATTTTTATCAAACTTAAATTGAATAAGTTTTATCAGTAGAAAAGTATTCACAAAAAAATTAGTTTAACGAACAGAATTGATTTATTTTATTAGAATAATTAGTTTTGTGAAAACCAATCTTAACAATATTTTTTAACTCTAAAAATTTTCTGGATATGAAAAATATATTATCGAATACTATAAAATTTCAAAGTTCTAGAGTTTTTATTTTCTTGAATTTTTAATATTAAAAATTAACTTTTTAGAAAATAATTCCTAATAATTCAAATAAAATTTTAAAAAATGTCAAAGAATTTTATTATTTTAGAAAACATCATGTTTTATTATAGAAAAATAAAAGTTTCCAAAAAAAAGTTTACGAAATATTTTTAAAATACCATTTTTGAAGAAAATTAACCAGAAAGTTCACAAAAATGATTGATTTTATTGACAAGAATAAATCATGTAAATTAAATTTCTAGCATGCATTACTTTGTCTAATAAGATAAATACATGTAGACAAAAATTTATCTAATTATCTAAATAAGATTTAGGAACACAATATAGATTTCTTTCAATTGGATTCACTAAAAATTTCAGTGGTAAATGATTCCTAGGGATTTTCCTGATTTATCCTTGGTGATTCCTAATATACCAGTTAATTCTACCATACTTTCTAAACTTTGATTTTTGAAGGTAATTAGAAAATGCATGGTTATCTTTCAATTTTTTAATTTATGTTTTTAATTTTTTTGTTTTCTAATTTTAAATTCTCAAACAATTCTAGTGGGCATGCATTAACTTATTGTCTTTTTAAATCAATATTTTCTTTTCCAATTTGTACATATTTTTAGAAAGTATTTTGATAAATTCAAAAGATTGCTTGGGAGATAGCGTACGTACCTCACTTATCTCGTGTTCTGATGCTTCTTCATCGCAGCTTTCCTCTGATGATCCTCCCCCTTCATCGATGCTCTTCTTTGAGCTGCTTTCATCTTCTCTTTGGTGATCTGCCATTAGAGATAATCCAGCGTAAGCTTCAATCTCGGACTCAAAGGATGATGATTCATCCCACGCGACCTTCAAATTCTCGTGCTTCAATCTTGTTGGTCTTTTGCCCTTGTCCTTCTCCTTCTTCTTTAGATCGGAGTAGTCATCCTTGATGTGCCCTTCTCCTTGGTAGTTGTAGCATCAGACCTTCCTTTTTCTCTGAAAGTGCTTTTTTACCTACAACTTAGTAAATTTATTAGATTTAATAAATTTACAAAATTTTCTTGCCATTAACGCCCCTTCATCTTCGTCAATGGATGCTTCGGAGTCTTGATCATCTATTCTTGCCTTCAGGCCAATGTTTTAACTGGGCTCCTTTTTTAATTATGTACATCTAGATTCGTGAAGCTTTAAAGTAGAAAATAAATTCTCTAAAGTACTTACTTCTAGATCTTTTGAAATGTAATAAGTGTCTATTATAGACATCCAGTCTTGTGTCCGAGGGAAAGCATTTAAGGCATATCTTAATGAATCTTGATTTGTTACCTATTCTATGAGATTCGTAAGTTCGGTTAGTAACTCCTTCAGTTTGGCGTGTAGTTGTGCTACTGACTCTCCTTCTTTCATCCAAAGGTTGGTCAGTTGGTTCCGGAGCAGATCTCATTTTATGAGCTTGGCTTCAGATGTACCTTTGTGTAGCTCCAAGAACTTCTCCCAAAGTTCCTTTAATGATTCATAGGCACCGATTCTGTTGACTTCTTGCTGAGGTAACACTCTTAATAGATGGAATTCGGCTTGTCTATTTGCTATGAAGTCTACTTGCTCCTTCTTGGTCCATTGGTATTCTTCTTTTTCTTGTGGATCTTTGGGAGCTACAAAATCATATTTAATAATAAAAAGAAATTCATGGTCTATTTTAAAGAATACCTCCATGTGTTTCTTCCATGTCACGAATTCTCCCTCAAACTTTGGTGGTTAGATGCTTAGTCTGGCCATTGTCTCAGTGCTTCAGTCGGTAGTTAGTCCTTCTGAGGCATTCTAGCTCTGATACCAATTATTAGTGCAGTGGGGCCGAAAAGAGGAGGTGAATTGCCTAAAAAAAATAACCCCTTCTCATCCTTTTGATTTGATTAGTAGCACAAGAAAAATAATAATAATAAAATAAATAACAACTTTAAAAGAGTAGGTAAAAGGCCATAGTTTTACTTGGTTACAACTTAGGTGGTTATTAATCTAAGGCATTGAAAAACACTAGAAGATCTCCTTCATTAAAGGCGGAGAAGCATTTTATACACATTGACAGCTTAAGAATGACTAGGAAAGTTAATACAGAAGTTGTTATTCATTTTATAGCTCCAGGGGTCATTTTATAGCTCCTAAAAAATCTTATTCGAGGGTTGAAGGTGTCTTCAATAGGATAGAAGACGGCTCCAGCGTGGCAAGCTTTATTCATGCGAAGATAAAATTCTATCTTTGCTAACGGTTAATGTTTGCTTAGTTTAAGGTACCTTCAAGGGGTTGAAGGAACCTTCCAAAAAAGCGTGAGAGCACCTTCAATGGGTTGAAGGCACCTTCCACCAGAAAGGCATGGGAGGCACCTCCAACATCATTGGAGGTGCCTCAAGCAACTCAGTAGCTCTCTGTTTGATCTTCTGCTGCTCTGATCGCTTGGGTGATTTCGTCCATCCAGAATTCACCCAAACCCAACTCCGACCTTCTCCTTGAGCATCCTTCCTCTCGGCATCTGATCCCTCGGACTGCCGTGCATGTCCTTCTCATCCACCGGTGTACTCTTCCGTAGCACCTCATCCTTCAAATGCACCTAGCCCGTCGACTCCCTTCCCGTGCCATCCTTCTCGCTAGTTGCGTCTTCCGCTTGACTTCTTGTGTTCCTAAGCTCCTACACACTTAGATACAAGGATCAAACACACATAGGACTCAACTTAACTTGGTTGACCGCATCAAAACTACTAATGTGCATAGATTATATACACTTTTATACATGTTTTGACGCACATCTACTTGTATTCCATGAGCATAATCTATGTTTATTGCATCCTAATTCATTATAATGTCATAGTTCCACTCCTTTTATTCAGAGATCTACTTCTTTGCTTGTTTTCATTGATAGGACATAATTTGGAGCAAAAATTGAGCTTAAATGGAGTCTAGAGCCTCCAAAATGACTGGGCAGTGTGGAATCCACACAGCCATGTCAATTTCTAGAGGAGGAGAAGGTTGCGCCCGTGCGAATCCATACGGTCGTATAGAATTTCCATATTTCAACACTGTAGATTAAAAATAAAATGACCATTACTTTTTGGGCAGTTGGAGTTTGGGCTTCTCTTTATATCAAAATGTAGCTAACTTCAAGATCTATAAATTTTATGAAGACTTCAACTAGAGAATAGCACATTAAGACGTGCTAAAATGGCCTACAAGTTCACATGGCCTTGACACATGGCCAAAGTCAATTCACACGGCTATGTGGAATTTCCAGAGAAAAAGAAGACTTTGGTCGTGTGGATTCACATGACCGTTGTAGGAGCCATACTAAGCCTGTGAAAAGTGCTATAAAAGGTCTTTTTCTCCCCTTTTTCATGATCTTCGACCATCTTTGGCTTGGGGATCACCCCTATTGCTTGGAGAAGGGTTCTCCCCCTTACGGGAATCCTAGAAGCCTCATCTTCGCCAATCCATCCACCTTCAGAGTAAGGAAACTCTCTAAAGACATCGACGACACGTAACTAAGCATCTCTTCTCCTCATCTCTTGTATTTGGGTTGTAAGAATGTTATCCTTCATGTTTTGGTTCGTTCTTCCTTTGCTATAGAGTAGATTATCTAGATCTAGGATGTAAGAAGTAGTTATGATGTGATTGTGGATGTATGAACTATGTATTTAAACATATTCTTATTCTATGAAGTGTTTATACCATGTTCTATTTGTGTTGTGCTTTGTATGTGTTTGATGAAATATGTGTGAGATCAATTTATGTAGATGTAGGGTTTTGATCACCTTGTAGAAGAAGGGTCTTGGATTGTAAGATCATGGGACCTTGTGATAGAAGGTATCCCTTATTTCCTATGGTGTTTTCTTGAAATGGTGATTGATTCTCTACTAGGGAGGTTAATTAGAGTTTAGAGGGTTCTTCCAAATTAATGTTAAAAAGTGACTTATGTAATTTAGGAATGTATGACTGGGATGTCTTAGTGACAAGGATTCCCTCTTAACTAGATTTCCTAAGTACTTCTTCTACTTAATTATATTGATTTATCGTTATGAAGTAAATCGGATAACTCTAGGAATGTATGATCGAGGGGTCATAGTGACAGGGATTTCCTCTTAACCGAAATTTCTAGGTTCTCTTTATTTGATGACGTTAGAACTTAGGAGACACTCCGGTGTGACTTTCGTGGGGTTTTGTCAGACTCTAGTTAGAATCCCTATACGAGTATAAGCATGGAGTTATGTAGATGAACAATGCATAGGGACATTAACTATCATCATAACGAAACTGAAATCCTAGCATCTATCATCCATCCCATTCCAAGATCATCTCTTTCTTCCTCTCTCTCTCCATCTCCTTAATATTTGTCTTACTTTCTCTTTTCCAACCAACCTTCAATTGTCAAGATAGCTCACCGTGCAAAGTTAATTAGTACTTAATCAATAGTCCCTGAGAGTTTTATATCTTTTGTATTAATGATGATGCAATCATGCACTTACAGTTTATAACAAATTTTTAGCGCCGTTGTCGAGGACTGTTTCTGATTAACATTAGTTGATTATCATTTGAGTTATTTTAAACATTTGTTGCATTTTTCTTTTTATTATCTTTAAATTCTACATTTTTGTTTACTTCTACATGTCCATCCTATTTTGACAATTATCTTTTAGATGGATAAATCTTCTTTGAACGAAATAATGTATGCTTCAATTCAAAGGACCCTAAAAATGACTACTGTTAATTCTACTAATGTTTATTGTCATAGTTGTGGTGCAACAGGTCATTTGAAGGAGAATTGTTCATTAAAGTATGACCATTCAAATAGACAATGGGGTTACCTCCCTACTTACAATCATTGGGTTAAACAACATTGTGAAGCTTGTAAGGAGATAGATCACACAATTGAGAATTGCATTAAGCTACACAAGTTAGAAGCAGCAATAGATGAACTCGACAGAAAGCTCGATGTAATGGCTTCATCAAACTCTCATAGATGTAGCCCTGGGTGGAGGAACCCTCAGAACTTATTCATGAACTATCAAGAGGAGTACAACTATGAACCACCATCTCAGCTGAATAGAATAGAGAAGATGTTAGAGGAATATTTGGTTAATGAAAGTGTAGGGACTTGTACCGTAGAGGCAAAGCCCTAAGAATCACCTCTTTTAGTAATACCACCATTTGAGCCACTCCTACCCACATTGGAGAACATGTTCGATAATTTAGTCTCTTCATTAATTGGCGGTGGTAATAGTTTATTCAATATTTCTAAATCTAATAACCAATATTTTTTGAGCATCTTGGTGGCAGGACATCTTTTGCACAGCAATCCATTAAGGAGCGATCTCGTTATGTACCTTTGAAGGAGATCATTATTTTTGAGGAACTAAGAACCCTTTGCAAAAGGGTTCTAAAATTTCTGATGCCTTCAAGGTCACAATTTAAGTGATTTAAATAAGGTGGTCGAGCTAATGACCAAAAATAAACGCTTCTTGGGAGAAAACCCAAGTTATTTCTTGTTCTCTTTACGTCTTTAGTTTTTTCTAGTTTCATTTCTTTCTTCATAATAAACCTGTATCATCTACTTAATTTTTCTTGTCTATCTTCTTTTATAGGACTCAAAGATTATGAGGAGTGCAACTACATGATAGAGAAGTTAATGATGCAAGCATTCGGCACGCATCATTTGGTAACTTCTCTTACTTTAAATCTCCACCACATTATTATTAGTTTTCATTGGGACAATGAAAAGTTCAAGTCTCAAAGGGTGCATTAGATGCTTTGGGTTTAGTTTATCTTTTGTTATATTTTTTCTTTTTGCATAATAAAATTTTTACTAGTTGCATCATTCATCACATCATGATTGTTTGTTCCTTAATGCAAAATACTAGCATGTTTGTTTTAGATTTCATGTGGTTTATTGGTTACTTATGGTGCTAGTATATTTAGTAATCTATCTTTTTCTATCTATGATACAATGAAGTGAGCAATGTTTTTATTATAAGAGTTTAAATATTATCCTTATTTTAGGATCTCTACACACTAAGTCTAGTTTTGATGGTTGATAACTTTGAAAATAGTCATGATTCATAGAATTGGACTAGTACTTGTGTTTCTATGGTGACCTCTTAATTACATTTTGGTTATTGGATGATCTCGGATCATGGCAACTCACTTGGAAAAATCAAAATCCCTACATTTGCATTTATATATTTTCATTTGTGTTAGTGCTATACTTTTAAAGCACTAAAAAAATAAAAAAAATAAAAAAAAAGGAAAAAAAAAATCATATGAATAAGGGATAAAATATAGTTGTCATGAGTGGAAACTAACAATTTATCCCTTTGAGACCGAGTTAGGTTACCGGGTAAATAAATACCATGTTTCTCTTGATTTCGAGTAGTCCTTTGAGACCTTATGTAGTTTTAGTGATATGAACTAAGCGTGTGACAAGTAAGTGTCTATTGCCAAAAGCATAAGGAACACAATTTTATGATGACTTAACTAGGCTTAGGGACTGAAACTTGAAAAACTTAGGCCACTATTGCACTGAGCACCCAAGCGATGTTCAAGGGACGAGAAGTTGGGGAGGAAGCCTTCTCGAGAGGAAGGTCAGAAAATAGGTTTAGGTGAGCCCTAGTCCGAAAGGCCAAAATCACCCAAGCGAACGGAGCAGCGGAAGAGACAAAGGAGAAGTTTGGAGCTCGGTAGCAGTTGCTGAAGGTGCCTTCAATGGTATTGAAGGCGCCCTCTCGCCTTTCAGGAGGAAGGTGCCTTCGAGCCTCTGTAGAAGGCGCCTTCAACCCCTTGAAGGCGCCTTCAAATAGTGACCATTGTGAAGATAAACTTTATCTTTGCATGGATGGAATTTGCCACGCTAGAGGCACCTTCCATCCTATTGAAGGCACCTTCCAACCTCAGATAAGTTTTTTCAAAGGTTATAAAAAGACCCCTGGACCTAAGAAAAATATAACAACTTTTGTATTAACTTTCTAGCAACTTTCAGAGCTTTTCAAAGAGTGTAAGAGGCTTCTCCGCCTTCATCAAAGGAGACATTTTTAGTAGAACTTTACAACCACCTTGGATTAACAACCACTTAGGTTGTAACCAAATAAAAATCATAGTCTCTTACTTATTTTCCTTTTAAGTTGTTATTTCATCTATTGTTGTTGCTTAATTAGAATTGTGCTACTAATACAAGTCAAAAGAATGGGAAGGGATTTTGTTTTCTTCTTACAGGAAATTTACCCTATTTTACCGACCCAACCTAGTTCAACAAGTGGTATCAGAGTCAGAATACCTTAGAAGGACTAACCGCTGACTAAAGCATCGAAACGATGGCCTTAGAGGGAGAATTCGCGTTATGGAAAAAAACGCATGGAGGTATTTTTTTAAAACTAATTTTGAAATTCTTTTGATAATTAAATATGGTTTTGTATCTCCCAAAGACACACAAGGAAATGAAAAGGAATAATACCAATGAACCAAGAAGGACAAGCAAACTTCGTAGTGAACGGACGAGCCGAGTTCCACCTACTCAGCGTACTTCCACCCCAGGAAGTAATTCGAATCGGAGATTACGAACCAGCAAAGGAACTTTAGGAGAAGTTCCTGGAGCTTCACAAAGAAACTTTTAAAGCAAAGCTTGCGAGATGCGACCTGCTCTAGAACCAAATGACGAACCTCCGGATAGAAGAAAGAGAAATAGTTGCAGATCTGCACTCGAGGATTAAAGTGTTGGAACCCCAAGGTTATTTGATGTGATGAAACAAGTTAAGTTAGGTCATGTTGGTTTTTGATCCCTGTGTCTAAGTGTGCAAGAGCTTAGGAGCATAGGAAGTCGAGCAGAAGACGTGGCTAGCGAGAAGGACGACACGGGAGAGAGCCGACGGGCTTGGTGCGTCTGAGGGACGAGGCGCCACGGAAGAGTACACCGGTGGATGAGAAGAACGTGCACGACGTTCAAGGGACGAGAAGCCGGAGTGGAAGCCTGCTCGAGGAGAAGGCCAAAATTGGGTTCGGGCAAGCCTTATTTCGGTTGGCCGAAATCACCCAAGCGAGCGGAGCTGGAGCGGAAGACCCAGACTGAGGCGAGCAGCACTGGAGCAAAGGGCTCGGACCAAAAAAGTCAACTATGTTGACTTTAAGGGTTCGGGCGCCTGGACCCATTCCGGGCGTCCGAAACCCAATTCTATCTAGATCATGTTTAACCATGATCCATTGTGGAGGGGATAAAGTTTTATCCCCCTCCAGGCGCCTGGAACCCTTCTAGACACCCCGACCAAGGCTATAAATATAGCCTTGGTCTAAGAAGCTACAATCAACAAGCAATTTCATTTACAACACTTGTACACACTCTGGTTTACATTTAGCTTCTAATTTTTTTGTCCTTACACTACTATAAAGAGGCTTCTCCGCCTAAAGGAGAGTTAGTGCATTTCACTTCCTTGAATTAACAACCTCCTTGGTTGTAACCAAGTAAATTCAAGTGTCTCTTTCTTTTTAGTTCATTTTCTATTCTATCTTTATGCAAGTGTTCATTTAAGTCCGAGAAGAGTATTTTCGATTTTATTTTGTGCAGGACTATTCAACCCCCCTTCTTGTCGGCCCAATGGTCCCAACAAGTGGTATCAAAGCCAAGGCGCTTCAAGAGGACTAATCGCCGATCGAAGCAAAGACGATGGTCGAACTTAGCATATACACGTCGAAATTCGAGGAGGAGTTCGTTATCTGGAAAAAGCAAATGCGGGTATTCTTTAAAACCAACTTTGAATTACTTTTAATAATGAAGTTCGATTTTGTAGTAGCTGAAGGTAAGGAAGAATACCAGTGAACGAAGAAAGAGCAGGTCGACTACGTGGCAAACGGCAAAGTAGAATTCCATATGCTAAGCGTCCTTCCGCCACAAGAAGTCAACCGGATCGGCACCTACAACTCAGCAAAGGAGCTTTGGGATAAATTCCTTGAGCTACACGAAGGGACGTCTGAGGCCAAGCTCGCGAGACGAGATTTACTCCACAACCAACTGACGAACCTACGACTTGAAGCAGATGAAACGATTGCACATCTTCACTCGAGGACTAAAGAGCTCATCACCGAACTTTCGAATCTTGGAGAAAAGGTAAGTAACTGAGATTCGCTAAGGTACGCTCTTAATACATTCCCTAGGAATACCAAATGGGCATCATTAGTAGATGCCTTCTATATCTCTAAGGACTTAGAATCTATTACCTTAGAAGAATTCTTTTCAACTTTTGAAGTGCATGAATCGAGATGTGCAGGTATAAAGGAGCTGAAGCATAACATCACCCTCAAAGTAACAAGAGATGAACATGATTTAGAATCTTCTCTCGACGACGAGGAAATGGTGATGATTGTAAGACATTTTAAAAAGTTATGTAACTCTAAAAAAACTAACCATCCACAGGGTAGAAAGAAAAGGATGATTAGATGCCACAACTGCAACGAAGAAGGACACATCAAAAACAACTGCCCTAAGCTAAGGAACAAGGACAAGGACAAAGGAAAGAAGTCCGTTCAAACGAACAAGTACAAGACACTAAAGGTTATATGGGATGATACATCGTCCGAATTGAAAGTTGAGGCTTTCTCCGGACTTACATTAATGGCAAGTCATCAAGAAGATAAACACGAAGCAAGCTCATCCGAAATGAGCATCGAGAGCATCGATGAAGGGGGAGCTACATAAGAAGAAAGCAGTAGTTCAGGGGGAGCTACGGATAACGAAGTCGACAAGGTAAGTCAGGTACGATCTCTCCCACCTGACAAGTTATTTAAGTTTGTGAAATTATTAACCAAAGATTGTTACAAACTTGAAAATGAAATTAAAAATTTAAAATTAATTCTAGCAAAATCTTATCTATTAGAAGAATTTGACAAGATTAAACTAGAAAATGATATTTTGCAAAAAGAAATAAGTAACTTGAAAAATAATGCATGGTTATATAATACAAGTTTTAGAAAGTTCAATAACCTAAATTAGTATTTTAGATATCACAAAAGACAAATTAAAAACATTTCAAAGAAATATGTCCCTAAGAAATACCTAATCAATCAAGTTGGCTGGAACCTATATTGGATTCTCAAGTCTTGCCCAACTTGAACTTTATTTAGACTTAGAGCTTTCAGCAAGAAAATTAAATGTTTAATTTCCTTATGCGGTTTTATCTAGAAGTGGTTGATGATCTAATAATCAAGAAGGTCTAGTGCCTTGCCACTGTTTGAAAGCCAAATATTGAAATAAAATATTTAATTGACTAACTAATAAAGCAATTAAAATTGAAATTAGATAATGTTTTGAATAGTTATTCAATTTTTTTTTTTGCAAATCTGCTTCACTTCTTTAGAAAGTTTTTAAAACTTAGAAATCATTTAATTTTTTTAACTTAAAGTTTCTTTTAAGTTTTTTTAAAATGTAATTTACTTAGAAATTTTTAAAAAAAAAATTACCAAAATTTCTACAAAAATTAATTCTTGAAAATTTATTTAACTTAGGACATTTTTCTTTATTAGAAAATATTTCTAAAAATTGCATTTGCATTTTTAGAGCTATCAAAATTGTTCTCAAAATTTCCAAAATCAGAGTTTAATTAGATTTTTTTGAATTTTTTTTTTCACTTAGAAAATTTCTTTCTCTGCTTAAAATTTTCTTACTTCAAAACTTTTCTGCAACACATAAAGCTTCTAAAACTACTGAGAAATTTATTCAACTTTCAAAACTTGATACCATTTTTTTTTTAAAACCAGATTACCCTTAGATTTTTTTTGTTATCCCATTTTTTATATGATCAAAGGGGGAGAAGAAAAAGATTAAGTCTAGGGGGAGGTAGCTAAATATTAAATTTTCTACTTTTTGTGCTTTATTGCAAAATTTATTTTTACTTTAACTTTATTTGTTTACCCTAACTTAACTTGGGTTGCTCACATTAAAAAGGGAGAAATTGTTGGAACCCCAAGATTGGTTTGATATGATCAAACAAGTTAAGTTAGGTCATGTTGGTTTTTGATCCATATGTCTAAGTGTGCAGGAGCTTAGGAGCACAGGAAGCCGAGCGGAAGACGCAGCTAGCGAGAAGGAAGGCACGAGAGAGAGTCGATGGGCTCGGTGCATCAGAGGGACGAGGCGCTGCGGAAGAGTACATCAATGGATGAAAAGAACGTGCACGACGTTTGAGGGAGGAGAAGCTGGAGCGGAAGTCTGCTTGAGGAGAAGGCCGAAATTGGGTTCGGGTGAGCCTTATTTCGGTTGGTCGAAATCACCCAAGTGAGCGGAGTCGGAATAAAAGATCCAGACCGAGGCGAGCAGCACTGGAGCAGAAGGCTCGGACTGAAAAAGTCAATCATGTTGACTTTAAGAGTCCGGGCGCCTGGACCCATTCCGAGCGTCCGGACTAGTCCGGGCACCTGAAGCGATTCCGGGCGCCCGAAACGTGATTCTAACCAGATCATGTTTGACTGCAATTCGTGTGGAGGGGATAAAGTTCTATCCCCCTCCAGGGGTCTGGAACCCTTCTAGACGCCCCAATCAAGGCTATAAATATAGCCTTGGTCCAAGAAGCTACAATCAACAAGCAATTTCATTTACAACACTTGTACACGCTTTAGTTTACATTTAGCTTCTAATTTTTTTGTGCTTACAATGCTGTAAAGAGGCTTCTCCGCCTAAAGGAGTGTTAGTGCATTTCACTTCCTTGGATTAACAACCTCGATGGTTGTAACCAACTAAATTCAGGTGTCTCTTTCTTTTTAGTTCATTTTCTATTCTATCTTTATGCAAGTGTTCATTTAAGTCCGAGAAGGGTATTTTTGGTTTTATTTTGTGTAGGGCTATTCAACACCCCTTCTAGCCGGTCCAACGGTCCCAACATAAAGAACTCATCACCAGACTCACAAATCTCGGAGAAAAGGAAACAAACTGAGATTCATTAAGGTACACTTTAAATGCATTTCATAGGACACCCGAGTGGACCTCTATAGTTAACTCATTTTATATATCTAAAGACCTCAAAGTTAGTTCTTTAGAAAATCTTTTTTCCACCTTTAAACTCCATGAATCTAGATGTGCAAAGATAAAAAGAGAGTCTAGACAGAACATTGCCCTGAAGGCAAAAACGAACGATCCAGACTCCGAAGCGTCAATTGATGAAGATAAAACGGTTCTAATGGTATGAAAATTTAGTAAATTCATTAAATCTAATAAATTTAATAAGTCACAGACAAAGAATCACTTTCGGAGTAAAAGAAAGGTTCGATGCTACAACTACCTAGGAGAAGGACAAATCAAAGATGACTACCCAGAACTTAAGAAAAAGGAGAAAGACAAGGGTAAAAGATCAACAAAATCGAAGCTCAAAACCCTGAAGGAGACGTGAGATGAAATGTCATCATCAGAATCTAAGATTGAAGCTTACTCCGAACTAGCCCTAATAGCATACCATCAAAATGAAGATGAAAGCAGCTCAGAGATAAGCATTGATGAAGGAGGAGAATCATCAAAGGAAAGCTCCGATAAAAGGGGAGCATCAGAACACGAGGTAAGTGAGGTACGTACACTATCTCCTAAATAATCTTTTGAATTTATCAAAATACTTTATAAAAATATGTACAAGTTAGAAAAAGAAAATATGGACTTGAAAAGACAATTAGTCAATGCATAGCCACTAAAATTGTTTGATAATTTAAAATTAGAAAATTAAAAATTAAAAACACAAATAGAGAGATTGAAAGAAAACCATGCATGTTCTAATTACTATCAAAAACCAAGATTTAGAAATTATGGTAAAATCAACTGGTACATTAGAAATCACCAGGGCCAAATTAGAAAAATATCATAGAAATATATCTCTAAGAAATTTTTAATTAACCCAGTGGGTAGGAATTTATATTGGGTTCCAAAAATATGCTTAGATTAAAGTGTTATATTTGAAAGATATGTTAGGATCTTGGATGGCTAGAGGGGGGTGAATAGCCTCTTCAAAAGCTAAAACTTAAAGATAAAACTCACACGAGTGGTTAGCGCAGCGGAAAACAAGTTAAGAACAGAATAAGAATAAGAGAAGAAACAAAGCAAACCACAGTGACTCAAGTGTTTACGAGGTTCGGGGATAACTTGCCCCTACTCCTCGGTGTCCGTAAGGTGGACAAGCCGATCTTCGGTAGATCAACCCCGGTGAACACCCGGCTATGAACTTTCTCCTTCTCGGTGGAGTGACCTCTCAACAAAATCTCAACGGGTATGTAGAATATAGCACAAGACTTACTGAGCTTGGTGACTTAGGAGAATGAAAATTAAGCTTACAGTCACGCGAAGGTCAGTGAAACAGAGAGCAAGTCGAGACAGCCGCTTCTCAGCCCCGAGCGTCAAAGCTTTTGCACTGATCGACAGAGAGTGTTTTTTTTCTTCCAAAAAAAACTTCTTCTTAACCCTCTCTTCAACCAGCCTTTTATGTCTCTGCCATCTCTGCCTTTTGCCCGCAACGGATCCCTGCCAAACTGCAGCAAATCTCTGCATCCAGCCATAGCATCGCCAATCACGCTTCTTTCTCATCTGATCATCTGAGCTCACACCAATGGAATTCTGGTCTTCACTGGTGTCTCTGAGCTCCACCCAATCACCATGAGTTGAGCTGATCGATGCCAGATCACCGCCAGATCGCAGCCACGACTTTGCTGCTTTAACAGGTTTACAGTGGAACATAGCAAAAGTCTCTCTGGTATCCTCTACTAATGAAGCTCAATTTGAAATCAACCAATTGCAAATTACCAGTAACCTGCACCTCAAAATCTTGCAGCAGATGGTTAGAAATATTTAGGCAAAAGCAACTTTGAATCAGAAAGAATCAGAGAAAGTGCATGCAAAACAGACTATAGTATGGATCGGGCTGCAGACCGATCCATACGTTCAAATCTCTTTTTCGATCGTTACTGATCGGTCTGCGGACCGATCAGGAACTAACCTGATCGGTCCTCAGACCGATCAGATGTCGCGCGCACAAGCCTGATCGGTCTCCGGACCGATCAGGCATCAATCTGACCGGTCCCGAGACCGGTCAGTATCGATACAGTAGCATACTGAGTATTCGCAGTATGCTACTGAGTTCTCACTGATCGGTCCGTAGACCGATCAGAACACACTTAGTGCCACTGGATCGGTCTGCCGAACGATCACCCGTGCCACTTGTGCCACTGGATCGGTCATCAGACCGATCCAAGGCTGTGATTTAAGAGGCAAGCTTCCAAGCTTGCTACCCTTAATCCTGACAGTCCAGAGACCGAGCTACCGAGCTCTTCTCCGACTATACATGCCAAGTTTCCATACTTGGACTTCCCAATACCAGATGTCCGATCACCCTTGATACATCGGGATTTTCCTGCCCGCTTCACTCACTGGGACTTTCCAATTGCTGCTTCACTCACGAGGACTTTCCAATTGCAGGCTTCACTCACGTGACTTTTCCAATTGCCGCTTCACTCACGGACTTTTCAATTGCTCGCTTCACTCACCAGACTTTCCAATTGCCCGGCTTCACTCACCGGACTTTTCCAATCAGCCTTCATCCACCAGGACTTCTCCATTGCACGGCTTCACTCACCAGGACTTCTCCCGTGCCAAGCTCCTTGCTCGGACTTTTCCCAATCAGATTAATCAGGTCAACCAAGTCAACCCTGATTTGTCTGAGTTAATTCAATATCTGATTGAAACTTAAATCAGTGTCAACATCAAAACAACATCCAGGTCAGACTGTATCAACAATCTCCCCCTTTTTGTTGTTTGACAACACGATTTAAGTTTAGATCAGAAATGCTTTCATATCCATAATTTTAGGGAAATCGGGACCCTCCCCCTAAGACGGATATATCTCAAATATCTTCTCCCCCTTTTTCATATTGAGTTTACAATTCGTCTCTAAACTTCAAATACTCTCTCCCCCTTTGTCAAACACCGAAAAGGTATATAAAAAAAATATGAGGACTGACAAACACCTCCCCCTTAAACCCATATCATAATCCACAAAAAGAAGTAAGATATGATAGAACTCAAGCAATGTCATATACATAGCATGAAAAAGATATCATAGGAGTACAAAACGCATGAAAATAAACATAATGTCTAAAATAGCAACCATCCAGGACAGGCAATCAACATCGTATCTAGAACAAAGTAGCACAATCAACAATCAATCACATAATCAAAATCAACTCGCATCCTCATCATGAGGAGCAGTGACATCAGCAACAGGATAAGAGAATCCCTGAGGGGGTACGCCGCTGCCTGAAGATGGATCGTCTGTAGAAGGCTGAGGTGGTGGGTGGCTGGCCATCCATCCCATAAACGCCTGATGAGTAGCCAGCTGATGTCTCTGTAGGGTCTCAAAGCGTCGGTCAATGTGGAGACGTAGACCAACGAACTCAGCAGCCACCATCTCCTCGTGGCGATCAAATCGGTCCTCCAACTCCGCGATCTGCCAGCGCAGATCTGGATCCGCCTCGACACGTGCAGCTGGAGCAGGAGCACGAGCACCCTGTCGTGGGAGTGGTAACTCACCCAGTGCCCTTCCATCCATCCACCTAATGGTCCCATCCTGACTGAGGATGCCAGATTTGGAAAACGCACGCTTCCCAAGTCGACAATCCTGGCGAACCATCTTCACCAACCTCCCCTTAGAGACATCTATACCCAAAGTCTCGAGCCAACCAGTAATGACATGCCCATAAGGCATATAGACATTGTCGCCGCTTGGCGTGCTATGGAATACGATGGATGCATAGATATTGGACATGATATCAAAATCTAGACGCCGACGTAACCCGTAAAGCATCAGACAGTGATACGGGCGAATCTCTGCCAACGATTTAGTGGTGATCGGTAGAAGACATTGTGTGACCACTTTAAAAAGGATATAGTCAGGAGGAGAAAGGCTAAGGGCTGGAAATGTGGGAAAGTCGTCATCCAACTCATTTAATCCATCCTGTCTGGGGTGTCCAAAGAAATACTCATAGATTGAGTCAGGTGAGGCATCGAGAGGAGGAGGCACGGGGTCTGGCAAATCAGGGTAGAAAGAGAGCAACCCCGTACTTACACGACAAGCCAAATAACCCAAGAAGTCAATCATATTGAAATCAACGTTTTGCTTAGCCACTCGGGTTCTATAATTACCATCCAAAGTCTGATGAAGATTATTATAGAATTCCGAGACTAAGTCAAGGTTGATGTCTCTCTCCAAATATACCATGGCGTCAAGTTTGTAGTAGGCGATAGTTTCGGTTATGGACGGACAAAATTCGTTCATGTACTTCTTATCAACCGACCTACACGGGAGCAACTTGAAAATCCTGTCCTTAAAGTGTTTCTCAAACTGTTGGTTCGGGAATCTCCCCGAACTGGATGGTTGAGGTCGGGAAGAGGTAGGAACCTTAGATTTGGACTTATCCGACTTAGAGGTACCCTCCCCTGCAGATTTCTTCCTAAGGATGAGAAATGGGACATGACCGGGGTACACATGGGAGCACAAGACCACAACAGATGAGTACCGACCCAAAAACGCAAATGCAGTGAGAACTAAATTAACAAAAAATGCTAAGGATGAATAGAATGGGAAGAGGAAGTTACCTTGGAGGCATTACTTCGTTCGTCGGAGAAAGAAACGAGGGTCGGCCGGCGCTGGGAAGAAGAAACGAGAGAAGCGGAGAGATAGGGTTCGCGTGAGACGCCAAAGAATGGGAGGTTTTAAGAGGGTAGGTGACCAACCCGATCGGACGGCCGTCCGATCAGGAGAAGGATTGAACGATCAGATCCTTGGATCGGAGATAGCGGATCGGTCCCTGGACCGATCAGGCATCCTTCAGATCGGTCCCGGGACCGTTCAAAACGCGAACAGAACCTATCGAAATTTCCTGATCGATCCGCAACCTCTCTGTTCGATATCTGAACGGTCTGCAGACCGTTCAGATATGATTGTCGCAAGAGAGCCCCTGACCGGACTGTGGACCGATCAGGGAGTCTCCTGACCGGTCCAGCGACCGATCAGTGTCTGATACTTCAGACTTCTGATATCTGAAACTCGTATCAAAAGTCCTAAATTTTGTTCCAACAACTTCCTAGGATCCTAGAAGCCCATAGATTATAGTTAGTGATATCAGATGGATAATTCCTAATGATTTGCTCTCAAGAATTGAACTCATTCAAGGCTTAGAAATTCAAAATTTAAACCTTCTCGATTCTTAGCTTCAAAATCAGTGAATCTCCACAAACTTAGGAAATTGCTGAAACTACAATCTGTAGTGAAGCAAAGTCCCAAAACTGACATAGGCTACCTATAACCTATTCCAAAATTCGTCCTCTCTATGATTAGTTTCAAGTTTGTCAAAATAAGTCTTAGTTCCTAATACTTCTTTATCAACTTGTCCTAACATCAATCAAAGTCATGAAATGTATCAAGCAAAAAGTATCAACCAAACACATTAACTATGTTAGACAATTTCTAGACAAAAGTCCAACCAAGATTCCTTGGTTGGAATGTATGAGTAAGATCTAGGAACCAAATACACATGAATTGTGTAATGGTGTTCCCCAAACTCAATTAATGTCTCTTCAACCTAATTATTCAAGGGATGCATGATACATTTTGAATAATTTGGTTGATCCTAGCATCTCACCCCATTTCTAGCAAACAAAAACATTTTGTTAAACCTTATAGTGTATGTGAGATGTTCCCAAGTTGCCCAAATTTTTGTCCCAATTACTCTTGTCATTTTAATAGTCCTTATTGATCATGGTGAAACTCTAATGACCTAAGGAGCCAAACACATTCCCAACTCCCTCCTTAAATGACTAAATTCATTTTCCGAAAGGAGTTAGGTGAAAATATCAGCAAGGTTTGACGTTGACACAACATATGTGCGTGCAATGTCTCTCGTCGCTACATGCTCTCTAATGAAGTGATGACGCACTTCAATGTGTTTTGTCCTTGAATGATGGACTGGATTTTTAGTTAGGTTAATCGTGCTAATGTTATCACATAGCACTTGTACACCCTTGTAAGAAAATCCATAATCCTCTAAGGTGTGTATCATCCACAACAATTGCGATACACTCTCTCCCATGGCAATATATTCAGCCTCGGTCGTGGAGAGAGCAACACAATGTTGCTTCCGACTTGACCAACTAACTAAAGATGACCCTAAAAATTGGCAACCCCCACTCGTACTTTTCCGATCCAATTTGCACCCAGCATAATCGGAATCGGTATAACCTATCAAGTCAAAAGACTCGGTACGAGGATACCAAAGACCTACTCTTATTGTGCCCTTAAGATATCTCAAAATTCTTTTAACTGCAATTAAATGAGATTCCTTTGCACAGACTTGATACCTAGCGCACATGCCCACAGCAAAAAGTATATCGGGTCTACTGGCTGTGAGATATAGAAGACTACCGATCATGCTTCTATATTGCGTTAGATCAACTGGTTTTCCACTCTCATCATTGTCAAGGCGAGTGTTTGTCGCCATTGGAGTGGACACTTCCTTAGAGTCACTCATATTGAATTTTCTGAGCATCTCTTGAGTGTATTTTGCTTGATGGACATAAATACCATCTCTAGTTTGTTTGATTTCGAGTCCAAGGAAGAAAGTCAATTCTCCCACTAGACTCATCTCAAACTCACTCTCCATGTGAGTGATGAACTCATTTAAATAGCCCTTGTTGTTTGAGCCACAAATTATGTCATCGACATATACTTGGGCTACAAAAATATTTTCACCATCTCTACGTAGAAATAGTGTTGGGTCTATTTGTCCTCTAACAAAGCCCTTCTCTAGTAGATATGTTGACAACCTTTCGTACCAAGCTCGTGGTGCTTGTTTAAGCCCATAAAGTGCTTTCTTGAGCTTGTACACGTGATTTGGAGATTCGGTATTCACAAATCCCGGTGGTTGTTCAACATAAACTTCTTCCTTAATGAGACCATTTAAGAAGGCCGATTTTACATCCATTTGATAGAGCTTGAAGCCTCTATGTGCAGCAAAAGCTAGCATTAAGCGAATGGACTCTAATCGGGCCACTGGAGCATATGTCTCATCATAATCAAGGCCTTCAACTTGACTATAGCCCTTGGCTACAAGTCTTGCCTTGTTTCTAACTACATCTCCCTTTTGGTTCAATTTGTTCTTGAAGACCCATTTGGTTCCAATAATGGTGGTCTTCTTAGGTCTGGGAACCAAGTCCCATACTTGGCTCCTTTCAAATTGACCTAATTCGTCTTGCATAGCTATGATCCACTCAGGATCATGCAATGCCTCATCAATTAATCTAGGTTCAATTTCTGAGATCAAAGCGACCTCATTGGACTCATTTCTAAAGAATGACCTAGTCCTAACCCCTTGATGGATGTCTCCCACAATCTGGTCTTGGGGGTGACTAGTGTCTAGCCTAGACTGCCTTGGTGCTGATGGTGCCTCATGAGTGGTCTCACTTGGCACAGACAAGGACTCAATATCAGGCAATGGATCCACCTGAGTTCTTTGTTGTCCTTGCTCATCATTATCAGAGTCAATTTCGACTCTTTCGATGTTTTGGTCATTCAAACTTAGCCTTCTAAGTTTGAATTGAATTTGTTCTACATCCCTTGATTGATCATTTAAATTAGGGATTTCTTCAAAAGCTACATCAGAGGACTCTTCAATCAATTTAGTCCTACTATTGTAGACTCGATAGGCTTTGCTGATGAGTGAATACCCGACCAGTATCCCTTCATCAGCCTTAGCCGTGAACTTCCCAAGATGATCCTTTGTGTTTAAGATAAACACCTTACAACCAAACACCCTAAGATGTTTAATTGTAGGTGGTTTCCCAAACCAAAGTTCATGAGGGGTCTTCCCTAAAAATCTGTGTATTAGGACTCGATTTTGCACATAGCAAGCTGTACTCACAGCTTCGGCCCATAAGTAGCTCGGCAAAGAGTACTCATTGAGCATGCTTCGTGCAGCTTCCTGTAGGACTCGGTTCTTTCTCTCCACAACCCCATTTTGCTGTGGGGTCCTCGGAGTAGAGAACTCATGTCTATAACCCTTCTCTTGACAAAACTCTAAAAACCTATGGTTTTGGAATTCACCACCATGATCACTCCTAATGGTTTTAATTGTGGTTGATTTTTCATTTTCCGTTCTTCTACAAAAAGAAATGAAAATATCTATGGTTTGGTCCTTATGTTTCAAAAAGAAGGTCCAAGTATATCTAGTGAAATCATCAATAATCACAAGACAATATCTACTTCCATTCAAAGATATTACACTACTGCAATCAAATAGGTCCATGTGCAATAAGTCTAACGGAGTAGAAGTACTTACAATGCTTTTACCTTTATGAACCGCTTTTGTTTGCTTACCCTTTTGACATGCATCACATAGTTTGTTCTTTTGATATTTGATGCTTGGTAAGCCTCGCACTAATCCTTTGTTTGCTAGCTTCCGGATGTTCTTCATGTTTACATGTGCCAACCTTCTATGCCATAGCCAAGACTCTTCTTCTTTTGACATGAAACACTTAATCAAAGCATTAGTAGCACTTTTAAATGATACTTGATAAATATTGTCTACCCTTGTGCCTACTAGTACTGTGTCAAGTGTGTCAATGTTTTTAACCAAACATTGACTTGAATGAAATTCAATTGTGTAACCCGTATCACACAATTGACTGACACTTAGGAGATTAAAAGTCATTCCCTTGACTAGAAGGACATTCTTGATATGAAGACATTCGGATATATGAATGTCTCCAACTCCTATTACCTTAAGACTACCATTGTTACCAAAGGACACATTACCTCTACTTTTGTTTTGAAGAGAAGCAAATAGAGATTTGTCCCCGGTCATGTGCTTGGAGCATCCACTATCAACAAACCAAGTTGATAGGTGCTCCCCCTCGATCAATGCCTACAAGATACGAAAGATAGATGTTTTAGGTACCCAAATCTTGGGACCTAATGCATCTACAAGAAGTGACCTAGGAACCCATGCTTTGGTCATACCCTTCCTAGTTCCATGAACCCTAGAATCATTTGATCTATGGTATTGGGTCCTAGACACTAATGAGATAAAACTCGATTCTTTGGGTTGATAACCTATCCCGGCTTTGTTGTAGACTGCCCTTTGGGCATTTAAGATCATGTCTAATGTCTTAGAGCTAGTTGAGAATTTCTCAAGCATTTTCTTGAGCTTCTCAACCTCACTCTTCAAAGCCTTGTTCTCATCTTCAAGAAGCTCTAGATGGAGGTCATCAACCTCATCTTCCCTAAGAGCCTTTAGCATTTCTACTTCTTCTTTTAACAATTTATTTTCTGTTTTCGATTTTTTAAGCAATGTAGATAAATGAGTAATAGTCTTATAACATTTTTCTACATGAGAAGAGGTTACCTCTTCATCATCCGAGGATGATGAGGCCGCGTTTGAAGCATCACTTGAGTTGCCATCGCTTCCGGAGTCCTCCCTTGCCATGAGTGCTAAATGGCGAGTGCTCTTCTCCTTCTTCTCTTCTTCCTCGGATGAGCTTGAAGATGACTCATCCCAAGTGGCCTTAAGGGCCTTCTTCTTTTTGCTTCTTTCTTCTTTCTTCTTGGCTCGTTCTTCCTTCTTCTTGGCTCGTTCTTCCTTCTTGAGCTTAGGACACTCACTTCGGTAGTGCCCTTTCTTACTACATTCATAGCACGTAACGTTAGATTTATCAATGTTCGGATCATTAGGTTTACCTTTGTATCTTCGGCTTCTTCTCATGATCCTCCTCACGAAATTCGCCATTTCGCTTGATGACGATGATTCGCCTTCGTCATCGGACTCGGAGGAAGAGGTGGATGAGGAGATCTCCTTTTCTTTCTTCTTTTCCTTCTTCCTTCTCCCATCCTTGCTCCTTTCTCCTGCAACAAGAGCAATACCTTTCTCCTTTTGGCCTTTGTTAGCAAGTTCATGTAATTCCATTTCACAGAAAAATTCATCTAACTTGACAATTGAAAGATCCTTGGATACCTTGTAGGCATCTACCATAGATGACCACAAGGCATTCCTAGGAAAAGCTTTAAGTGCATACCTTACAAGATCGCGGTTTTCTACATGTTCATCTATGGAATGGAGACCGTTAATGATCTCTTTAAACCTACCATGAAGTTCACTTACATTCTCATTTTCCTTCATGGTGAGGTTCTGGAGTTGGTTGAGGAACAAGTCTCTCTTGGCAATTCGAGAGTCCCGAGTCGCTTCTTGAAGCTCAATGAGCTTGTTCCATAGATCTCTTGCACTAGTAAAAGGACCTACCTTGACTAGTTGGTCCTTGGCGATTCCACATTGCAAGGTGACCATGGCCTTGGCATCGGCTTGTGCTTTGCGGAGTTGTTCGGTAGACCACCTTGACGATTCGAGCTCCTTACCTTCCTCATCTCTTGGTGGTGTGTAGCCTTCCTTGACTGAGAACCACATGGCAATGTCCGTCTTTAGGTAATACTCCATGCGTCCCTTCCAGTACTGGAAATCTGCCCCTTCAAAGTAAGGTGGTCGATTTGTGCTAAAACCTTCCCTCATGGCCATCTCTTTGCTCTTAGGTTGTTAAGCCGGATGAAGAGCTCCAAGCTCTGATACCACTTGTTAGGATCTTGGATGGCTAGAGGGGGGTGAATAGCCTCTTCAAAAGCTAAAACTTAAAGATAAAACTCACACGAGTGGTTAGCGCAGCGGAAAACAAGTTAAGAACAGAATAAGAATAAGAGAAGAAACAAAGCAAACCACAGTGACTCAAGTGTTTACGAGGTTCGGGGATAACTTGCCCCTACTCCTCGGTGTCCGTAAGGTGGACAAGCCGATCTTCGGTAGATCAACCCCGGTGAACACCCGGCTATGAACTTTCTCCTTCTCGGTGGAGTGACCTCTCAACAAAATCTCAACGGGTATGTAGAATATAGCACAAGACTTACTGAGCTTGGTGACTTAGGAGAATGAAAATTAAGCTTACAGTCACGCGAAGGTCAGTGAAACAGAGAGCAAGTCGAGACCGCCGCTTCTCAGCCCCGAGCGTCAAAGCTTTTGCACCGATCGACAGAGGTTTTTTTTCTTCCAAAAAAAGCTTCTTCTTAACCCTCTCTTCAACCAGCCTTTTATGTCTCTGCCATCTCTGCCTTTTGCCCGCAACGGATCCCTGCCAAACTGCAGCAAATCTCTGCATCCAGCCATAGCATCGCCAATCACGCTTCTTTCTCATCTGATCATCTGAGCTCACACCAATGGAATTCTGGTCTTCACTGGTGTCTCTGAGCTCCACCCAATCACCATGAGTTGAGCTGATCGATGCCAGATCACCGCCAGATCGCAGCCACGACTTTGCTGCTTTAACAGGTTTACAGTGGAACATAGCAAAAGTCTCTCTGGTATCCTCTACTAATGAAGCTCAATTTGAAATCAACCAATTGCAAATTACCAGTAACCTGCACCTCAAAATCTTGCAGCAGATGGTTAGAAATATTTAGGCAAAAGCAACTTTGAATCAGAAAGAATCAGAGAAAGTGCATGCAAAACAGACTATAGTATGGATCGGTCTGCAGACCGATCCATACGTTCAAATCTCTTTTTCGATCGTTACTGATCGGTCTGCGGACCGATCAGGAACTAACCTGATCGGTCCTCAGACCGATCAGATGTCGCGCGCACAAGCCTGATCGGTCTCCGGACCGATCAGGCATCAATCTGACCGGTCCCGAGACCGGTCAGTATCGATACAGTAGCATACTGAGTATTCGCAGTATGCTACTGAGTTCTCACTGATCGGTCGGCGGACCGATCAGTAACAACACAGTATGCTACTGGGTGTTTACTGATCGGTCCGTAGACCGATCAGGGCACACTTAGTGTCACTGGATCGGTCTGCCGACCGATCACCCGTGCCACTTGTGCCACTGGATCGGTCATCAGACCGATCCAAGGTTGTGATTTAAGAAGCAAGCTTCCAAGCTTGCTACCCTTAATCCTGACAGTCCAGAGACCGAGCTACCGAGCTCTTCTCCGACTATACATGCCAAGTTTCCATACTTGGACTTCCCAATACCAGATGTCCGATCACCCTTGATCCATCTGGATTTTCCTTGCCTGGCTTCACTCACCAGGTCCCTTGCCCGGCTTCACTCACGAGACTTTCTGCCTGGCTTCACTCACCAGGACTTTTCCAATTGCCTGGCTTCACTCACCAGGACTTTTCCAATTGCCTGGCTTCACTCACCAGGACTTTCCAATTGCCTGGCTTCACTCACCAGGACTTTTCCAATTGCCTGGCTTCACTCACCAGGACTTCTCCAATTGCCTGGCTTCACTCACCAGGACTTCTCCCGTGCCAAGCTCCTTGCTCGGACTTTTCCCAATCAGATTAATCAGGTCAACCAAGTCAACCCTGATTTGTCTGAGTTAATTCAATATCTGATTGAAACTTAAATCAGTGTCAACATCAAAACAACATCCAGGTCAGACTGTATCAACAAGATAGACCTAGAATGTTTAGGAAGAAAATTGAATATTTAATTTCTTTAAAAGGTTTTGTCTAGAAGTGGTTGTTATTCCAATATCTAAGAAGGCCTAGTGCCTTGTCACAGCTAGGAAGCCAATTATTGAAATACATGTTTAATTAACTAACTAAAATAAAAGTTTTTTATTGTTTTATTTTTTCACTTAAAATAATTTCAATATCGTTTAAATTTTTTTATGACCATTTAACTGGTATAAAAAATTTTAGATTTAAAAAAACTTCTTGATTTCTTTCTATCCCTTAGACTTTTGTTGAAAATTCTTTCTAGTTATTTGTGTAGACTATGCCTAGAAAAATATTTCAAAGTTTTATAAAAGTTTATTTTATTTTGTCTAAATTTTTTTTGATGTGATCAAAGGGAGAGAAATATATACAACTTCAGGGGGAGGTAGGATTTAGAATTTTTGATTATTTTTTTGCAAGCAACTTTTTTACTTATTTTGCAAACAATTTGTTATCTACTTTTATGTTATTACATTTTTAACCGTAACTTAAACTTGGATTGATGCACATCAAAAAGGGAGAGATTGTAAGTATCCCGAGTAGTATTGATCTGGTCAACCAAGTTCAATTAGATCCTGTAGTGTTTAATCCTTGTGTCTAAGTATGTAGGAGCTTAGGAACACAAGAAGTCGAGTGGAAGACGCAGCAAGTTAGAAGGATGGCACGGGAAAGGAGCCAATGGGCTCGATGCATGCAAGGGATGAGGTACTATGAAAGAGTACACTAGTGGACGAGAAGGGCATGCGTGATGTTCGAGGGACAAGAAGCTGGGGAGGGAGCCTGCTTGAGGAGAAGGTCAAAAAATGGATTCGGGTGAGCCCTATTCCGGATAGCCAAAATCACCCAAGCGAGCGGAGCAGCGGAAGAGCCAAATAAGAGGTTTGGAGCTCGGTAGCAGCTGTTGAAGGTGCCTTCAATGGTATTGAAGGTTCCCTCGCGCCTTTCAGGAAGAAGGCGCCTTCAACCCTTGAAGGCGCCTTCGAGCCTCTATGGAAGGCGCCTTCAACCCCTTGAAGATGCCTTCAAACAATGACCATTGTGAAGATAAACTTTATCTTCGCACGGATAGGATTTGCCACGCTCGAGGCGCCTTCCAGCCTCAGATAAGTTTTTCTAGGGGCTATAAAAAGGCTCTTGGACCTAGGAAAAATATAACAACTTCTATATTAACTTCCTAGCAACTTTTTGATCTTTTCAAAGAGCGTAAGGCTTCTCCGCCTTCATCAAAGGAGACATTTTTAGTAAAGCTTTGTAACCGCCTTGGATTAACAACCACCTAAGTTGTAACCAAGTAAAAAATCATAGTCTCTTACTTATTTTCCTTTTAAGTTGTCATTTCATCTATTGTTGTTGCTTAATTAGAATTGTGCTACTAATATAAGTCAAAATAATGAGAAGGGGTTTTATTTTCTTCTTATAGGCAGTTCACCCCCTCTTGCCGGCCCAACTTAGTCCAACAATCACTAGAGTGGACCCTTCGATTAGTTGCCTTAAGAAGGTGGATACTAAGTAAAATCTCTGAGTATGCATGTGGAGTCAAAGTTGATTCATGTTTATGCTGCGCATTCAATGACGAGCACAAAACAAAGATGAGAAGAGATCAAAGTTATCCAACCCCCTCCTCTAGCTCGCATGAGTCCAACAAGTGGTATCAGAGCTAAATTGATCTTCATCAAACAAATATCCAAAAGAATCATGAGCTGAGAAACAAGGAGTTGAAAGTTTGAGCCTAAATATCAACAAGTCAAAGGACTAATCATCGAAGGAGCTTAACTTCACAATGAAACCCTGGGATAAATTTGGATATGACATCCGAGCCCCTCCACCCTTTGTATTAGGATGCTTTGATTTTTAGAAATCAAGAATGGAGAATTTCTTGATGATAGATACGCAGAAATGATTTGGTCTAATGGAAGAATTTGAAGCTTCTAAAGTTAAAAAGGAAGAACTTCTTCGGAAGAGCAAATGGACCGAGAAATAAGTCAAGAGATCCGAGGCTCAAGATAAGGTAATCAAAATTTTGGTTAATTTATTGCCTAATAATATCTTGTGCAAAATAAGTGCATACCAAGATACCAAAGAGATATGAAGCAAGTTGACCAAGCTCTATGAAAATCCATCATCAGCACAATGTGAATACGAGCCCAAGGAGGGAGACTTGTTGACACTAGAATATGAGGACCTATAAGTCGAGAGGTACTCAACATCCGAGGATGAAATTAAAAAGGCATCAATCTCAAGGATTGAGGGGGAAAGCTCATTAACATTAGAATAAGAAAAACCCTCAAATTTCGGAGCCAATGAGCAAGAATTATGTGTCACCTCTATGACAAAAGAAAGTAAAACATACTCAATTCATAAAGATAAAGATTATATAATATGCTTTGAGTGTAGGAAGAAAGGACACTATAAGAGAAAATGTTCCAAATTGGTATAGAAGAAAGTTCAATTAGCACCCAAGGTGAGGGAGAAGTCAAAGGAGGTCATATCCTTGATACAAAAAGGCAAGGAACATATAATACGTTTCGTATGCAATCAAAAGAGACATTATCAAAATTAATGTCCAAAGAGTAGACATTCAAGTAAGAACATGGGAGGAAGCTCAAATCATGGGGGAGCTTCTTGTTAGAATATGTAGAGAGCTAGGGGTTAATAGCTCCGTTCGTTTCTTCAATGATGATTGCAGCTAAAACTCAAAGCAAAGACTCCACAATGCTAACATCAACGATTACTTAGTCTCCACCTCCGTGAAGTGACTAATCCAAGGATTCACACCGTACACATAGCTCCACTATAAACACACTCCTTCTCAGAAACTTTCCAGAGGTGAAGAAGCCTCGTACAAGCTCAAGGACAAGAAATGCAAACAAGAAATGCTAACTAGGTTACAAGAGAAATTGAAAATGACTTTACAACATAAACCTTGATTTTATTGATCTTTTCTTACTTTGGATTGCCTCTTGATGGTGAAAAATGTAGCAGCACTTCTTCTCCAAACACCCAAGAATCGACGATGAAAACCCTAGATGAACTCTCCTTTCTATGGATGTTGGTGGAGCTTTTTTTCGCCTCCTAATTGATTATGCTTTCTCTTAATCGATTGCTAGGTCAGTTGGCCATCCAACAACCTGCAGAACAAATCTTTTTTAAATCCTGAATCAATTGGTGAATCATACCAATCAATTTGGTAGCTTCTAATTGATTGTCCTAATCGATTCAAAAACTCTCTATTCTCTCACGAAAAGGGCCCCGATCAATTAGCTTAATTGATTACCTCAATAAATTCACCAAGTTCTCTCATGAATCTCACTATTCGTGAGAAACCCTATCTAATTAATTGACCCAATCGATTGGACTAAGCCTAGACTTCCAATCACCAAGTGTCAGGTCAACCTTTGACTCACTTGGACTTTCTCTTTATCAACTTTCCATTAGACTTTTGATCACCAAGTGAGGTCCTCCTAAACCTACTTAGGTTTTTATCTTGCCTAATCTCCAGTTAGGACTAGTCATTTGGTAAACTTCTACCCTACCTAATCTCGGTTAGGGATTTCATTTGCCAACATGCGATCATCCCTAACCCACTTAGACTTTTCTTTACCTAACCTCAGTTAGGACTATTCACTCTGTAGACTTCCAACCTGCCTAATCTCAGTTAGGATTTTCTCTTGTCTAACTGTAGTTAGGGTTTTTCTTTGCCAACGTACGATCCTCCTTGAGCCACTTGGACTTTCCATTGCCTAACATCCAATTAAAATTTTCTGTTGCCTAATCTCTAGTTATTGTTAGGATCGATGGTCGCGGCTAGAGAGGGGGGGTGTGAATAGCCGACCCCAAATCTTCGTTTCTTTCTACAAGTTGACGTTAGCGCAGCGAAAAATAAAACAAAGAAACAAAGACAAGAAGATCAAACCTCAACACGCAGCGTTGTAACGAGGTTCGGAGATAAACTCCTACTCCTCGGCGTGTCCGTAAGGTGGACGAAGCCTATCAATCCGTCGGTGGATGAGTCCCCGGAGAACCGGCTAATATATATACTCCTTCTGGGTGGAGAAACCTCGCCACAATCTTTCTTACACCAGCAAGAATAGGAGTACAAGAATACACAAGAAGAAGCAACAATATGAATGTAAAAAAAAACAAACAATCTTGCCTTCTCGTCTGCTATTGATGAAGCAGCAACTTCACGGGCCAAATACAGCAGCAACTGTCGAGGAAGCTCACGCGAAGCTTCAGCTAAGAAGAGCTCAACAAAGCTCAAGAAGAAAATCTTCAGCAGCAGTAGAGGTAGAACGGAGAGGAAGAAGAAGAAGCAGTAGAAGCCCTCGATCTCCTTTTATAACCGCTGACCGAGCCGAAGAAGACGGAGATAGCCGTTGTCACTCATAACGGCTATACGGACCGATCAGGCTCCACCCGATCGGTCCGAGGCCTCCTGATCGGTCTTGGGACCGATCAGGACCTATCCTGATCGGTCCCGGACCGATCAGCACTCTCATGAAGAACTCGCCCAACTCGATCGTCTCCGATCGGTGCGGGACCGATCAGGTATGGATCGTCCACGACCGATCCTCCTTTCTCTTTGCCTTCGTTGCTTTCGATCGGTGCGGACCGATCGATAACATACATACTGATAACATCTTGTTTGATTCTTGATCGGTCACGCATCGATCGATAACCTGTATCACCGGATCGATCCATCGATCGATCCAGTTGGATTTTGCCCAAACCAAGTCCCACGCCTTCAAACCAATATCCGGTCAACCTTGACCTATTGGTATCTCATGCTTAGCATCCGGTCACTCCTTGACCTGCTAAGACTCCCTACCAAGTGTCCGGTCAATCCTTTGACCCACTTAGACTTTTCTCTTTGTGCCAAGTATCCGGTCACTCCTTGACCTACTTGACCTTCACAACACCATGTCCGATCAGCCTTGATCCATTTGGATTTTTCCTTGCCCGCTTCACTCACCAGATTTTCCAACTGCCTGGCTTCACTCACTATGACCACCTAGCTTCACTCACCGGGACTTTCACGCCCGGCTTCACTCACGGGACTTTCACTTTCACCTAGCTTCACTCACTAGGGTTTTCACCGGCTTCACTCACCAGGACTTCACTCACTGTGACTTTCTGGCTTCACTCACCGGACTTTTCGGCTTCACTTACAGGACTTTCCATCTGCTTGGCCTCCAAGACTTTCACCGGCTTCACTCACCGGATTTTCACCCTTCACTCACCAGGATTTTCCATCCGCCTTCTTGATCTAGAGAACGAGCCACCGAGCCCTCTCGACCTAATCCAGGAGGCCACAGAGCTAGCCCCTCTCCGTCTTTCACTTCCGGTCCAGAGAACGAGCTACCGAGCCCTCTCTGACCTAGTCCGGAGAATGAGCTACCGAGCCCTCTCCGACTTCCACTTGCCAAGTTCCCATACTTGGACTTCTCCGTGCCAAGTCTCCATACTTGGACTTTCTCCCGTGCCAAGCTCCCTGCTTGGACTTTTCCCGTGCCAAGCTCCCTGCTCGGACTTTTCCGTGCCAAGTCAACTCACCTCGGGTCAACCAGGTCAACCTTGACCAAGGGTTGCACCCACAACCTCCCAAGTTTCTATTCTTGTTAAACATCAAGATACAACTTGAGTCAGGTCAACTCGAGTCAGGTCAACCAGGTCAACCTTGACCTAAGGTTGCACCAACAATCTCCCATCAAAATACAACTCTTCTATTCTCGTCAAACATCAAAATACAACTCGAGTCAGGTCAACTCGAGTCGAGTCAACCAGGTCAACCTTGACCTAAGGTTGCACCAACAATCTCCCCCTTTTTGATGTTTGACAAAACCATAACCTAACTTAGGTTTTCTAATGTTCTTCCTTGAACATTCTCCCCAAACCTACACTCTCCCCCTTTTTGACACACATCAAAAAGAGTGAATCAAGGTCAAGAGTTTCTTTCTAATGAAGGTCTCATACCTTTCATTGAAACCCTTAATTTCCCCCTTGATACTAAGGTCAACAATTAACTTAGTGATAATCTCATATCACTCAAGTCTTTAGGAGTAAAAACTCCCCCTAAAAGTCAACTCCCCCTTGACTAATAGGTAAAACTCCCCCTAAAGGTCAACTCCCCCTTGACCATTGCACCAACAATGTCTTGGAGAGTTTCAAGCCTTTAGAAATCCAAAACACCAACTCCCAGCTGAAATTTCAGACAAAACTGAAGGTTGACCTGACTCGAGTTGTGTTTTGATGTTTGACGATGTCACCAGACCGATCCACACTTCCCTAGATCGGTCCAGTGACCGATCCAGAGTGCCCTGGACCGATCAGAATCCCCTCTGATCGGTCCCCAACTCTGATATCAGAAGTTTCTGATTTTTCTACTTCCGAAATTCAGAAACCTCTCAAAAATCACATAAAATTTCAAAAATTGTAAAATTTTGAGGATACATTCCTCATAACATATACTATCAAGAAAAAATAGTTTTATATGAAAATAACTTCCATTTTCAAATCTTGATACAAAGTTCAAAAGATTTTGAAATAACTCAAAGTTAATCAATCTTTGTATCAACTTACTCAATGATGAATGCTATCACTAGAAAAGCTTCATCAAGGTTTTTCAAATTAACTTTGAAATGATTTTAAACCATTTAATTTAGGACCACAATCTTAGGGCTAAATGTACATGACTTGTACACAAGCTTTCCCTATGATCCTCAATTTCGAATTAGGCTCATCTAGGTACAAGAACTATGCACCTTGATCCTAACTCATGATTCTAATATCTCACACACATCTAAGGTGTATCAAACACATCCAAGTCAATTTTGATGTAAGATATGGGTTTAGGTCATCTTAGGCTAAGTTCTCATGCATTTTCTAAACAACAATTTGATCTCCATATCAAATTGTGTTTTTGTCCTTAAACCAATTTAATTGATTATAAATGCAAGAGATGATGACATGGCATAATATAATATCATAAGTAAAAACATGTGCCAATGTCATGATGTCATGGCATAAAGTATGAAACTTAAATAAGGCATGACATATAGCTAACCTAAGTATTATCATGACATTTCAAATGATAGTAACTTAGATATGATGTCATGACATGGCATATGGCAAACAATATATGGCAAATAACATGTAAAGATATAGGAAATACCTAATTCTAGCCTTAGTTGCCATTTTTGATAATTTTGATCATTTTGCCATAGGTTCTATATTCCTAAGAGTAATAGACCTAAAATCATATACCAAGGATGTTTAAATCACTATGTGCCAATTAAACTGACCTAAGAGAACTCCTCAAATGTAGTTGGCACATTCTAATCACCTTAGGAATAATTCTTAATTTCATTTTCAAGGCTTGATTACACCTTGAAAATTCCTAAAGTGCCACCTTTTGCCATGATTAGGTTAACTACCTATTCAAGTAAGGTTGGCACACCCTAAACTATCTAGCGTGATGGAATCACGCTCCTAGGAACCCAATACCTATTTGAGCTCATTGGGTTCACTAAATATTCACTAGGGATGACTTCCCTAGCAACCCTCCTAATGACCCTCCTAGGCTTTAAAGCCTTGGTCATTTGGGACTCATCAAGATCAACTCTAGGGGTGACTCCCCTTGTGACCTTGGTGATGGTCTTCCTAGCCCTAGGTCTTGTTCCATAATCGAATGGAACATTATGGTAAGTGGGCTTGACCACTTGAGACTTAGGTTTGTGACTCAAACCTCTCATGTCCTTGGGCTTTTGCTTTTGACCCTTAGACCCTAGAGTTGACTTCTCCAAATTCTTAAGGGTCTTTTCTAAGGTGTCAAGTCTTGACCTCAAGACTTGATTTTCCTTTTCTAATACCTCAAGTTTTAATTTGTCATTTTTCTTTGAGGTATTCCTAGGCATATGTCTAGTTGTTTTGGGATTCCTACCTAGGTTCTCCTTAGCCTTAGATGAGGTAATTCTAGGGTTAGCATTTCTAGAGTTGTCCTTACCTAGGCTAACATGTTTGGCACCTAAGCACATGTATTGATTTCTATTGTTGTCATGCCTATCTTTATTGACAATTGCAACGAAACTACTATTAACATGTGTCTTATTCAAATTGCAAGAATGTGCCTTAAAGGTTACCTTAGGGTTTGCCTTAGCTCCCCCTATCGATGTGCTCGGTCTCTTGTCCTTGTGAGATTGCTTCCCCCTCGGACATTGGCTCCTATAGTGTCCCCTTCGCTTGCATTGGAAGCACACCACGTGCTCCTTACCCTTGCGTATCGGGACTCCGGCTTTCTTGACCTTTGGCGCCGGTGGAGTCTTCCTAATCCTCTTTGGACATTTACTCTTGTAATGCCCAAATTCCCTACACTCAAAGCACATTATATGTAATTTACTTGAAAGTAAATTGCTTGAGTTACCTAGGGTTGAGGATGGTTGTATGCTCTCTTCTTCATCCCTTCCGGAGATAGAAGCTTCTTCTTCTTGCTCCGATCTTGAAGAGGAACTCTCCTCCTCTTCTTCCTTAGATGTTGAGTAGCCCTCAACCTCTAAATCCATGCCTCCATGATGTGAGCTACTTGGCTCACTTGACTCCTCTTCATGACTTGAAGTGGAGTTCTCCTCATGGAACTTTGCCAAGTTATTCCACAACTCCTTGGCATCGTTATATCCACCTATCCTACACAATACATCATTAGGTAAAGAAAATTCAATGATTTTCGTTACCTCATCATTGATGGTTGATTGGTGGATTTGCTCCTTCGTCCACTTTTTCTTCTCCAAAAGTTCTCCTTCTTTATCCAATGGAGGAGTAAAACCTAATTGCACACACCTCCAATTTTCTAGGTTAGTCATAAGAAAGTACTTCATTCTTACCTTCCAAAACGCGAAGTCGTCGCGATCGTAGAAAGGTGGAATTGTGACGTCTTCTCCAAATAACTCCATTCTCTAGCTCGTGCTCCCCCGGGTGTTGATCCAACGAAGAGCGACCTGGCTCTGATACCACTTGTTAGGATCGATGGTCGCGGCTAGAGAGGGGGGGTGTGAATAGCCGACCCCAAATCTTCGTTTCTTTCTACAAGTTGACGTTAGCGCAGCGGAAAATAAAACAAAGAAACAAAGACAAGAAGATCAAACCTCAACACGCAGCGATGTAACGAGGTTCGGAGATAAACTCCTACTCCTCGGCGTGTCCGTAAAGTGGACGAAGCCTATCAATCCGTCAGTGGATGAGTCCCCGGAGAACCGGCTAATATATATACTCCTTCTGGGTGGAGAAACCTCGCCACAATCTTTCTTGCACCAGCAAGAATAGGAGTACAAGAATACACAAGAAGAAGCAACAATATGAATGTAAAAAAAAACAAACAATCTTGCCTTCTCGTCGGCTATTGATGAAGCAGCAACTTCATGGGCCAAATACAGCAGCAACTGTTGGAGACCCCAGCCGAGGAAGCTCACGCGAATCTTCAGCTAAGAAGAGCTCAACAAAGCTCAGCAACAGCAAGCTCTTACAGAAGCAAGAGGTAGCAGCTGAGGAGAGGAAGAAGAAGAAGCATTGCTGTAGAAGCCCTCGATCTCCTTTTATAACCTGCACTGCAAAGAAGACAGCGAAGAAGACGGAGATAGTCGTTGTCACTCATAACGGCTATACCTGGACTGATCAGGCTCCACCCTGATCAGTCCGAGGCCTCCCTGATCGGTCTTGGGGACCGATCAGGACCTATGTTGATCGGTCCCCAGACCGATCAGCACTCTTCACAGAGAACTCGCCCAACTCTCTGATCGTCTCCTAATCGGTCTGTGGACCGATCAAGGTGCATGTGGATCGGTCCACAGACTGATCCCCTCATTTTCTCTTTGCCTTCTGTTCGCTTTCTGATCGGACTGCAGACCGATCAGATAACATACAGTAGCATACTGTTTGGTTACTGATCGGTCACCAGACCAATCAGATAACCCAGTGTATCACTGGATCGATCCACTGATCGATCCAGCTCTTGGTTTTTGCCCAAACCAAGTCTCACGCCTTCCAAACCAATATTCGGTCAACCTTGACCTATTGGTATCTCATGCTTAGCATCTGGTCACTCCCTTGACCTGCTAAGACTCCCTACCAAGTGTCCGGTCAATCCCTTTGACCCACTTAGACTTTTCTCTTCGTGCCAAGTATCCGGTCACTCCCTTGACCTTCTTGACCTTCACAACACCAGATGTCCGATCAGCCTTGATCCATTTGGATTTTTCCTTGCCCGGCTTCACTCACCAGGATTTTCCAACTGCCTGGCTTCACTCACCAGGACTTTCACCAACTGCCTGGCTTCACTCACCAGGACTTTCACCAACTGCCTGGCTTCACTCACCAGGATTTCCAATCTGCCTGGCTTCACTCACCAGGACTTTCACCTGGCTTCACCAGGACTTTCCATCTGCCTGGCTTCACTCACCAGGACTTTCACCTGGCTTCACTCACCAGGATTTTCACCTGGCTTCACTCACCAGGATTTTCCATCTGCCTTCCTGATCTAGAGAACGAGCTACCGAGCCCTCTCTGACCTAGTCCGGAGAACGAGCTACCGAGCCCTCTCCGTCTTTCACTTCCGGTCCAGAGAACGAGCTACCGAGCCCTCTCTGACCTAGTCCGGAGAACGAGCTACCGAGCCCTCTCCGACTTCCACTTGCCAAGTTCCCATACTTGGACTTCTCCGTGCCAAGTCTCCATACTTGGACTTTCTCCCGTGCCAAGCTCCCTGCTTGGACTTTTCCCGTGCCAAGCTCCCTGCTTGGACTTTTCCGTGCCAAGTCAACTCACCTCGGGTCAACCAGGTCAACCTTGACCAAGGGTTGCACCCACAACCTCCCAAGTTTCTGTTCTTGTCAAACATCAAGATACAACTTGAGTCAGGTCAACTCGAGTCAGGTCAACCTTGACCTAAGGTTGCACCAACAATCTCCCATCAAAATACAACTCTTCTATTCTCGTCAAACATCAAAATACAACTCGAGTCAGGTCAACTCGAGTCGGGTCAACCAGGTCAACCTTGACCTAAGGTTGCACCAACAGTTATGACTTCTTATTGCCTAACCTCTAGTTAGGACTTCTCATTGCCTAATCTTCAGTTAGAACTTTTCTCTCATATATTGTCAAACATCGAAACTCAAGCTCGAGCAAACTCAAGCCTAGTCAAACTAGTCAACCTTGACCTGAGAATGATTGCACCAACACTTCTAAGAGCAAATTTAAGGTACCATTAGTTAATGATATTTTTTTATATCATGACAACAAGTATGCTAGAAATAAGTTTTATGATTTTAGCATTTATTATCATGAAAATAGAAATCATGTTAATTTTAAGGATAATTATAAATCATATCATGGTAGAACAACGTTAAAAATAGAAAAGTAGAAAATAGTCCCCACGGGATGCCCAGTTGGCTAGAAAGTTACAGACTTACTACAATAGAGCAAATGATCAATTCCTGACGGGCCCATGCCATTGAGAAAAAAAAATCCCTCACACCCCTTAGCTACTTAGCGGTCGGCTATAAACTGACCTCGTGATTTACCTTCCTTCACATAACCTCGGAATGGGCTATAAAGGATGCCTGGGTGAGTATAATAACCTTTTGCTAAAAAAAGGAATGTAGAAAATGTCCTCCACACGTTAGCGCGGTTAATACTTGTATAGGTGGTTTCTCCAATAGGTCTTGGGGACAATTTCCAACTGATGCAAAATGTGGGTGCAGCGAGGCTGGCAGAGGGGAGTGAATTGCTTATAAAAAAATAAACCCCTTTCTTGATCCTTTGATCAGATTAGACTAGCACAATAATAATAATGAATTAATTAAGCAACTAAATAAAAGAAAGTAAGAGGACAATTCTATTTACTTGGTTATAACCTAGGTGGTTGTTAATCTAAAGTATTGAAGAAAGCTCCACTAGAATTCTCCTTTGTTGCAAGCAGAGAAACCTCTTACAAAAGTTAATAGCTCAAAAGAAAGATCAGGAAAGTGTATAGTACTTGTTGTTCAAGTTGTTGAATTATTCCTAGATTCAGGGGTCTTTTTATAGCCCCTAGAAAATTCTATCTGAAGCTGGAAGCCACCTTCAATAGGGTGGAAGGCGCCTCCAGCGTGGCAAATCTTATCGTCGAAGATAAAATTTTATCTTCGGCTAACAGCTAGGGAAGGCGCCTTCCACAGGGTAACTTAGCTAAAAGTTGATCTCTTCACATAGTTCTTCTCGTAGGTGATTCTCAAGCTAACCGGAGTTGAGCTCACCCAAACCCAACTCCAACCTTCTCCTCGAGTAGGCTTCCTTCCTTGCTTCTCGTTCCTCGAACGTCATGCACGTTATTCTCGTCCAACAATGTACTCTTCCGCAACATCTCGTCTTTCGGATGTACTGAGCCCGTCGACTCCCTTCCTGTGTCATCCTTCTCGCTAGCTGTGTCTTCCTCTCGACTTCTTATGTTCCTAAGCTCCTGCACACTTAGACACAAGGATCAAATACAACACGACCTAGCAGAACTTGATTAACCACATTAAAACTATCCTGGAGTACTAACACAAAATCTCTCATTAGATGTCTGACCTCCTCTATGCAAAGGGTCATTACACTAGGGCAAATGCCCTATGATTTATCCTCTTTCAAAGAGTGTGGGGCCGCCCTAGAGGAGCCGCTAAGGTGATGGCTTCACCTTTTTCTCCAATAGGATAGTAGAAAATAATCTAGACAAGAACCCTAAGTAATTTTGACATATGCCTAGAAAGAAAAATGTCCAAGGTAATTATGAAAAATCAAAATTTGAGGATTTGATGATTGAAAAAAGTCTTAAGGTCAATACTAAATAAGTTAGAGAAGATCCTTAGCAAGATGGAAAATATGTTTAAAGGGTTAAAAAAAACTAAGATCTAGGTAGACAAGAGTCATCTATGGACAAGATGGATTTGGGATACAAACCTAAGTCCAAGAAAAATATGACCTTATATCATAGAGTTTCATATAGCTATGGAACTAACTCTAAGACTAGGAGTCAAGTAAAGGTTACAAGGGAGGCTATCTCTAGTGTTGACCTTGACAAAACTAGCATGAATAATGCTTCTAAAAAGTCTAAGAGAGTCATTAAGAAGATATCTAGGGAGGATATCTCTAGTGAGTGCCTAGTACACCCAAGGAGTTCAATAGGTATTAAATTTATAAGAGTGTGATCTCTTCACATTAGATGGGTATAGGGTATGTAAATCCTAATTGGAAGGATACTTAACCCAACCATGGTGAAGTTGATATTCTTGGAGCATTTTCAAGGTATTGTGACATCTTAAAATAAGAAATTGATTTTTATCATTAAAGAATTTTATAATGTGCTGATAAAATTTAGGGTATTAAGATTAATCAAATTAGCACAAATATGATAGAATTCAAAAGTGTACTAAGTTGGAATTTTGACACATTCTAGGGAGATAGAGCTGACTATGTCAAATTGTTAATTTGGTATAGTGATTAGTTGATGAAACTTAGATGAAAATCTAGGTATTTTCTTATAAGACATAACTATCATGTTTGTGTATCATATCACATGCCATGGCATCATATCATATATTCATATTATCATGAAAAATGTTATATGTCATGTCATACATAAATCATTAAATTATGATAATTTTTTCTTTTGAAAATATGCATTGGATGTATGTCATACTTATTTACATGCATAAACTTTAAACTTTTTAAAATTAAGAACAAAGGCATTAGTTGACATCTTAGGTAGAATGATTCAGTTTAAAATGTCTAGTTAGAAATGCATGATCTCTTAATTTACTGAGAACTAATTTACACGCCTCACAAGAACTATAGGGTTAACTTTCTTGTACATTGAGACACACTAGAAATAAGTGAGTTGTTAGGATGATGAACTAAGTTTAAGATGTAATTGATGTATCAAAATGTGTAAAATACTAAAAAATGATGAATAATGATAAGGGAATTTTTCGGATTTTTTAGAAATTTTCTGGGAATATTTCGGAGCCCGGTTGATGTATTTTAAGGGAATCAATTATAGGTTTGGGAAAAAGACCTGTTTGGAATACCCAAAAGTGAGAATTGATTGAATTGATTGAGTGTACTTAGGATTTGATTAAGCAATCCTAAGTATATAAAACCTATTATTATTACCGTGCCCTAACCTCTCCCTTCTCCTTCATTCCCGACCCCTCTCCTCTTCCTCATGCCCGATGCCTTTCTCCTCTCCCTCACGCGCCACCTTCTCCCAATTTCCCATCGCCGCAGACACCCAACCCCATCGCCAGCCTTCATCTTCTTCCTCACACTTTCTCCGCGAGCTTCTCCATCACATCTACTGTCGCCGGTGCCGCCATGATTTCGCTGCGCCGTCTGGTGTTGGGGGTGACTCTGCCCTAGATGGCCAACCGCCCCTCTTTGTTGTGCTCGTGCTCATTTCAGAGAGTTGATCGATATTGCCTTTCCTCTGCACCGGTCGCCACAGCCACAGCGGCCAGGCGCGGGCGGCTGTACATGGCACCACCATCACACTGCCATTCTTCGGTTCCGGCCATCGTCGGACTCTAGCACTATGCAACACTGTGCCCTAGTGCCGACACAGATCTGGTGTCTCTTTCTTCAAGCTGTGTCCACGACCATAGCCGGTTGCCCGATAGCGTTCGCTCCTTCAATCGCCATGTACTACTATCGGGTCTTGCCAACAGCGAAGAGGGAATCAACGTAAAGGGGTTTAGGGCCACAAAGAGGTATGGTGTACTCACGGTATCGCTGTTCTTCCTTTTTGTCAAACTGCCTTCATACGATGGTTATTCGGTCTTCACAATTGGGAGCATATCTAGAGCTGTAGCGATCGGCATTAGCTGTATGTTTTTACTAGCAACTCAGCCCACCATCACCGGCCATCATTCCGGCTGGGAGTTACTCTCCGATCGTGAGCCACCATCAACCACCACTGCATATGGTGAGTATTATATATGATAATCTATATATTGAACCAATTGGTTAATGGAATTGTATTTGGTAAATTAAATCCGGATTAGCTTCAAATAGCTTAGTAAATCTATGAGTAACAGTGGTAGTATTGTGATGAATTAAGTACCGTTGATTTATGTTGGATTATATTTAATCCTTGGATTTATTAGATATGATCATATTGCAAATCGTATGTTGATCAGCGAAAGGAAATGATTGTGTTGATTGAGGATTATTGATTAAGGAGATTAATTCAGTTAATCATTAATTAGGATTAATTAATGATGGATCGATTAGGGTTTTTCCTAATTAAGTTGGGTTGGATTTAGCTAGTTGTTGTTTATAAAATTAGCTAAATTGTATATCACGTTATCTGCAGGACTTTGATTCGAGACGGTGTCTCGACGAGGGATCTATTTTGGATTGGACCTTTCTATTGGAGCCGGGTACCTCTTGACTTATCTTTTATGATATTGTCAATTGGACATGCATACTATTTTATAACTACAAGCAATGATCATGTTTGTCTTTGGTATGTCACGGTTTGATACTCATAGCATGACCCGTTTGGTCGCTTGTTATGTATCCATGTTTATACTTCATGATTATTACCATGAGTACCTTAGTTCCTAGAGTAAGTGGCATACCATGATTTACTGAGTTTAGGACTAGATTCAGGATTATTATTATCTGGCATGTGTACCTACATTTTTATATTATATCTGATCTGTGTATCTAGACCCTTTGATTTGATCCATGTATGTTGTTGGTACATATTTTATGGAGGTAGATATGCTCAAGACCTAGGTTGTTATACCATAGAGGACCTGTATACCCTAGATCTGTGGATTTGATTAACTTGTACTAGGGTACACATTTATATATATATATATATATATATATATATATATATATATATATATATATATATATATATGTAGATTTGGTTTAGGATATTGTCATGCTTAGTTTCATAAACCATTCGCATGATTGCATGCTGCATGATAGACTACTCCATTATTGTAGAGCATATTGCCAGTTTCATCACTGTTCGGTGCTCCGTTGGTCCGCTCATGGGTAGCGTGACGCAGCGTGGTAGCACGTCAATTTTTGCTCTGTTCGGTGCTCCGTTGGTCCTCTCATGGGTAGTGTGACGCAGCATGATAACACGTCAGAGATCCCTCCCCGTTATGGTGTACCGGGAGATGAGAGCATTGCGCTCCCCCACTTATGATTTGGGGTAGGAGTATGTGTGTACTCCGAGAGCATCCCGTCCACTCGGTCACTCATCAGGAGCAGTGAACCCACTCAGTCTCACCATTGTGTGTGAGATGACTGACTGGCGTCAGGGGTGACCATGTCATTGGCATCATATGCATTTATTACATTTATTTGCTTGTGTTTGCTGCACTTATATGCTGCATTTTGGTGGATGCATTTGTTTAACATGCATACAGGAGGCATATTGTGTATCTGGTTTGACGACCCTTTTGTTCTGGATAGGAGTTCCTAGTGAGTACAGCTTCCTCAGTTACCTTTCAGTTTTGCATATTTCCTATATATGATTAGGAAGTTGTATTCCATGTTTATTGCTATTAGATATATCTTGCTAGGCATGTCTATTAGTATTCGCTGAGTTGTTGAACTCACCCCCGTGGACACTATCTTTTTCAGGTACCAGGTTGTTTATGGTGTCGCTTGGAGTATTCTGCCTGCTAGTCCCATGTCACTTCTGAAGATTTGTCTTCGCTGTTGTCCATTTGTACTTTGGTATTTGTGTATCTAGCTTATGTTTCGATTTTGTTTCCGGAGTGGTGTTTTGTGGTGTGGTGTAAGCCTAGCCGGCTAGCATGTCATATATTTTGGTTTTCTATCGTTTTTCTGCTGTGTTTTGGATTTTTGTTCCAGCCGAGTGGGCTGATGATATAAACTGTGTGGATGACTTTGTGTTATATTTTTATTACTGTTATTGTTCCGGCCGTGTTGGCCGAGGTATATGTGGCCCTGAGGGCTTTGTATAAATGTTTTAGACAGGGACTCTCCTGGGGCGTGACAATTTAGTGGTATCAGAGCAGGTATACGATACTTGCTATGTGTTCTGGATTTTTGAGATTTATCTGATAGCAATTTATTTGGTATCAGAGATCGGCTTACGAGTCTTATTTTCCCTGTGTTTCGGATTTCATGTTTTGGTCTTCTCGATGTGAATTTTCAAGTTTTGGTACCTGGCAGCAGCAGGACATCTCCAAGCTATAGGAGGTATGTTGGTATACTGTTATCCTACTATTTTGTTAGTGTATGCATTGTTGACTGGGATAGTTATGACATATATTAGTATTCTTTATTAGTACCTGTCTAGTTGATATAGCATATATTATATGTGTTAGGTAAACCACTGATTATGGTAGACCTTAATAGAGATGAAGGATTATAGTCTCCGATAATTTTTCATATCATATCACCAGTAGTTTTAGCTTCTGTTACTACTAGTTGATTAGCAGATTGAGGCACATACCAGCCTCTACTAGTATTAGCTGGGTAGTGGATAGTATCTATATCTTTAAGTTGACCTAGCCAGTAGTATACCATGTTATCTTAGTTAATCTCATCAGTAAATATTGGTTTACTCTTGTTAGATCGGTCAGTAGGAGTCTGATTTACACTTGTTGATTTGGGTAGTCGTATATTGATATACCTTAGTTGCTTGTGGAGGATTAAAGTATTCTTGATTAGTTAGTAGATGACTGATTTAGTTTTGTTGGTTTGATCAGTAGAGGACAGTCATACTCTATTTTTAGAGGTTCAAATCTTTTGATTATTTGTGCTTAGTTAGGTATCTAGAGTACATTTGAGTACATGACTCGTACTGACGTGGAAAAGACTGAATTAGTCGTATACCATTGTCGGCTTGGTCAGTCTATTGAGGATCGATGTATCCTATTCCATGTGGACTTTAATTTTAGACTGTATGTACCTAGTTGGATTGTCTATAATTGTGTTTTCCTGTATGATCTTTATGTTTGATTTTATTTAGTTATACCCCTAAACCATGAGAGTAGGTAGCATAGGGTTTGTGTGGTAGATTGGATTAAATATGCTGATTGTACATACCTGTGTAGTTTATACACTTGATTATTATGTGTTGTAGGAGTTCTATAATAGACGGTCAAAATTGCATGTAGTGAGTGTATATTTGTCCAGATGATAATTATTGTGGGTTTCTAGTAGATTATACCCGAGTGGTCTGATTGGTTTATTGGAGGTATTTTGTCGATTAAATCTATGTTGTGAAATGTACACATGTGTTTGAGTGTTTTATTGGAGGTATCTTATCGACTTAATCTGAGTTGTGATATGTGCAGATGGGTTCGGTATGCATTGTTGGAGGTATCACGATGAATTATACCTTTGTTGTGAGTATGTTTGGTGTGTACTAATTGGAGGATTATGTCGATCATACATATGTTGTGTGTGCACGTGTGCCAGATGTATGGTTGGTAGCATCATGATGATTCTACCTATGTTGAATGTAGAATGTTAAAAGTCTACATTATGATATTTGTTGTATTACCTTGTCAACTAATTCTCTTATTAGTGGGTGACCGACCCACTAGGATGATGATAGAGTTGACTATGGATTTGATTTGCTTATTAGGTTGTTATACCCTAGGCTACCCATAGTGATCGGTGGTAGAGAGATCTCGTGCAGTCTCTAGCTGGATAGTTCGGTGCCTTGGGCACTTATGTATTGTTTGTGGTGGAGCGTTGCTCCCACAGGTTATGGATCGTTTGTGGTGGAGCGTAGCTCTTACATATTATTGTTTGTTATGGTAGAGTGTTGCTCCCACATATTGCAGATTGCTTGTAGTGGAGCATTGCTTCCATATTTATTGCAGATACATGTTACGGATTATTTGTAGTGGAGTGTTACTCCTACATATTGAGGATTTCTTGTGGTAGAGCGTTGCTCCCACATATGTGGTATTTTCTGCGATGGAGCGTTGCTCTCACACTGGAGGATCTATTCTTAGATGATTTATATCGTTGGTGATCAGATTCCTGGCTGGTTGTCGGGGATTTTATGATTAGGAATACCTGTGATACAGACATTATGTGTTTTGGTGTTACCATTAGGGATTGCGGTGCCCTAGATGTTATCATGGACTCGATGATTTGGGTATCCCTAGGATGTTTGGATTGGTTTCCATTGTCTTATTGACGATGTTGTGATCTATTTCGGATCTGAGGTGAGTCACGTACACCATCTTCGCATAGTTCTAGAGATGTTTTGATGGAAACGTCTATATATGAAGATCAGTAGTGCGTATTTTGGTAGTCTCCTGTTAGATGTTTGAGACACACGGTCACCAGTAGGAGTATACCGTGGTTTCACAGGAGATAGAGGTTGTTACCGTTGGGAGTAGACGGAGTCTATAGAGGAGGCTCTCAACTTCCTTTGTTTGGCTAAATATTTCCGGAGATACGTTAAGGATTTCTCTCGGATTGCTATGCCACTTACACGCTTGACCAGGAAAGGCGTGAAGTTCACTTAAACTAAGGATTGCGAGACCAGCTTCCCGGAGCTGAGGCGGAGACTAGTGTCGGCTCCGATTTTGGTTTTACCTTCTGAAGAGGACGGATTCGTGCTCTATACCAACGTATTTCTACAGGGTTTGGGCGTTGTTTTGATGCAGCATGATAGAGTAGTCTCCTATGTTTCTCGACAGTTGAAGGAGCATGAGAAGAACTGCCCGGTTCATGATCTGGAGTTGGCCGCTATTATATTTGCTCTGAAGATTTGGCGGCATTATCTGTACGGTATTACATTTGAGATTCTCAATGACCATAAGAGTCTCAAATGTTTGTTCACTCAGAAGGAGCTTAATCTCCGACAGTGGAGATGAATGGAGTTCCTGAAGGATTTTGATTGTACCATTAGCTACCACCAGGGGAAAAGCTAATGTGGTTGCCGATGCACTTAGCTGGAAGTCTAGAGGGACTTTGGCTTGCCACCGAGTTGTGGTTACGGACTTGATTCAGGGATTCTCCGAATTGGGCCTTGAGGAGCAAGGACGGACAGAGTAGGGTATTCTAGTTACCATGGTTGCTTAGTCGTCAATCAGGATGGAGGATGTCAGAGACGCAGACCCCTGGAGTCACTACAAGCGACCATGTATTTCTGCGAGTTTCACCCACGAAAGGGGTGAAGAGATTTGGCTTCAGAGGTAAGCTAGCTCCGCGATACATTGGACCTTTCCAGATCTTGGAGAGGATTGGAGCAGTAGCCTACCGGTTAGCACTATCACCGTCCTTGGCAAGCGTCCACGACGTATTCCATGTATCTATGCTGAGGAGATACATACCTGACCCGACGCATGTACTGACAGATATCTCAGTTTCTATTCATCCTGACCTCACTTATGAGGAGGTTCTAGTACAGATTCTAGACCGGAAAGAGCGTCAGTTGCAAAACAAGACTATCCGGCTGGTTAAAGTCGGATAACAGCATCATTCAAATGAGGAGGCTACCTGGGAGCTCGAGGATACTATCCGAGCTCGATACGCCCACCTTTTCACTTGAGGTATGTGATTTAATTTACCATTCAGCATTTTACTCTTTACCTGTAGTTAGTACTTGTTGATGGTAGATGACGAAATTTGGGAACTAAATTTTTATTAGTGGTGGAGAATGTAAAATACCGAAAAATGACGAATAATGATAAGGGAATTTTCCGAAATTTTTGGAAATTTTCTGAGAATTTTTCAGAGCCCGGTTGATGCATTTTAACTGAATCAATTATAGGTTTGGGAAAAAGGCCTGTTTGGAATACCCAAAAGTCGGAATTGATTGAGGATTGTACTTCGGATTTGATTAAGCAATCCTAAGTATATAAAACCTATTATTATTACCGTGTCCTAACCTCTCCCTTCTCCTTCATTCCCGACCCCTCTCCTCTTCCTCATGCCCGATGCCTTTCTCCTCTCCCTCACGCGCCGCCTTCTCCCAATTTCCCATCGCCGCAGAGATCCAACCCCATCGCAAGCCTTTATCTTCTTCCTCACACTTTCTCCGCGAACTTCTCCATCACATCTACTGTCGCCGGTGCCGCCATGATTTCGTTGCATCGTCTGGTGTTGGGGGCGACTCTGCCCTAGATCACTGACCGCCCCTCTTTGCTGTGCTCGTGCTCATTTCAGAGAGTCGATCGATATCGCCTTTCCTCTGCACCGGTCGCCACAGCCATAGCGGCCAAGCGCGGGCGGCTGTACATGGCACCACCATCGCACCGCCATTCTTCGGTTCCAGCCATCGTCGGACTCTAGCACTGTGCAGCACTGTGCCCTAGTGCCGACACAGATCTGGTGTCTCTTTCTTCAAGTTGTGTCCACGACCATAGCCGGTTGCCCGATAGCGTTTGCTCCTTCAATCGCCATGTACTACTGTCGGGTCTTGCCAACAGCGAAGAGGGAATCAACGTAAAGGGGTTTAGGGCCACAAAGAGGTATGGTGTACTCACGGTATCGCTGTTCTTCCTTTTTGTCAAACTGCCTTCATACGATGGTTATTCGGTCTTCACAATTGGGAGCATATCTAGAGCTGTAGCGATCGGCATTAGCTGTATGTTTTTACTAGCAACTCAGCCCACCATCACCGGCCATCATTTCGGTTGGGAGTTACTCTCCGATCGTGAGCCACCATCAACCACCACTGCATATGGTGAGCATTATATATGATAATCTATATATTGAACCAATTGGTTAATGGAATTGTATTTGGTGAATTAAATCCGGATTAGCTTCAAATAGCTTAGTAAATCTATGAGTAACAGTGGTAGTATTGTGATGAATTAAGTACCGTTGATTTATGTTGGATTATATTTAATCCTTGGATTTATTAGATATGATCATATTGCAAATCGTAAGTTGATCAGCGAAAGGAAATGATTGTGTTGATTGAGGATTATTGATTAAGGAGATTAATTCAGTTAATCATTAATTAGGATTAATTAATGATGGATCGATTAGGATTTTTCCTAATTAAGTTGGGTTGGATTTAGCTAGTTGTTGTTTATAAAATTAGCTAAATTGTATATCACGTTATCTGCAGGACTTTGATTCGAGATGGTGTCTCGACGAGGGATCTATTTTGGATTGGACCTTTCTATTGGAGCCGGGTACCTCTTGACTTATCTTTTATGATATTGTCAATTGGATATGCATAGTATTTTATAGCTACAAGCAATGATCATGTTCGTCTTTGGTATGTCACAGTTTGATACTCATAGCATGATCCATTTGGTCGCTTGTTATGTATCCATGTTTATACTTCATGATTATTACCATGAGTACCTTAGTTCCTAGAGTAAATGACATACCATGCTTTACTGAGTTTAGGACTAGATTCAGGATTTTTATTATCTGGCATGTGTACCTACATTTTTATATCATATCTGATCTGTGTATCTAGACCCTTTGCTTTGATCCATGTATGTTGTTGGTATATATTTTATAGAGGTGGATATGCTTAGGACCTAGGTTGTTATACCATAAAATACCTGTATACCCTAGATCTGTGGATTTGACTTACTTGTACTAGGGTACACATTTATATATATATATATGTGGATTTGGTTCAGGATATTGTCATGCTTAGTTTCATGCACCATTCGTATGATTGCATGCTGCGTGATAGGCTACTCCATTATTGTAGAGCATATCGCCAGTTTCATCACTGTTCGGTGCTCCGTTGGTCCGCTCATGGGTAGCGTGACGCAGCGTGGTAGCACGTCATTTTTTGCTCTCTTCGGTGCTCCGTTGGTCCGCTCATGGTGTACCGGGAGATGAGAGCATTGCGCTCCCCCACTTATGATTTGGGGTAGGAGTATGTGTGTACTCCGACAGGATCCCGTCCACTCGGTCACTCATCAATAGCAGTGACGTCAGAGTGCACGGTTGTCACAGCCCTACCCACTCAGTCTCACCATTGTCTGTATCATATGCATTTATTGCATTTATTTGCTTGTGTTTGCTGCACTTATATGCTGCATTTTGGTGGATGCATTTGTTTGACATGCATAGGGAGGCATATTGTGTATCTGGTTTGACGACCCTTTTAGACTTCCTCGGTTACCTTTCAGTTTTACATATTTCTTATATATGATTAGGAAGTCTGTATTCCATATTCTGTTAGATATATCTTGCTAGGCATGTCTATTGGTATTCGAGTTGTTGAACTCACCCCTATGGACACTATCTTTTCGTGCCAGTTGTTTATGGTGTGGAGTATCCTTTCGGTCCCATGTCACCTCGTAAGATCATTCTGTTGTCCATTTGTACTTTGGTATTTGTGTATCTAGCTTGTGTTTTGGTTTTTTCGGAGTGGTGTTTTGTGGTGTGGTGTAAGCCTAGCATGTCATATATTTTGGTTTTCTATCATTTTTCCAGTGTTTTGGATTTTGTTGGGCTGATGATATAAACTGGGTGGATGACTTTGTGTTATATTTTTATTATTGTTATTGGGTATATGTGGCCCTGAGGGCTTTGTATAAATGTTTCAGATTGTCACCCGTACAGGGGAGGTGTTGTCGAAATTTCTTCGGACAGGGACTCCCCCGGGGCGTGACAAAATGAGCTTTAGTTTTATCAAAATACATAGATTTTGTGAAGATCAATTATAGGGAAAGCTAATGTGAAAGTCATGTGAATTTAGCCTATAGATCATGGTTAGAAATTGGTTTTGAAAATAATTTTAAAAATATTTTAGAAAACCTTAGTAAAGTAAATTTGTTGATAGGAAACACCATTTAGTAGTTAGATACAAAGTTAGAGTGGAATATTAAAGTTTCCAAATTTATATCATTCCTTGAAAATAAGATGTATTTTCATAGAAAATTATTTTTCTGATAGTATTTGACATGTAATATCTACATAAAATTTTATAATTTTTTTTAAAAAATTAAATTACTTATAAATTTTAAAATTCAATCTAAAATATTGAGTTGAAATTTTAGATACACCAATCAATTGGCCACTGTTACCATTTGATTAGTACATGCAGCAATCATTTGGCAACTAACACCAATTGTTTGCCATAAGCAGCAATCGATTGGTAATTGATACCAATTGTTTGATAACTAATGTCAATTGATTGGTAACTGGTAGCTGTTGATTTTGACTGAAATAAGGATTTTTTAGTCGATTAACTCATGTTTAGATAATTTAACTATATACAACCCTTTAAAATGGTTAAATAAGTATTAAGGGTAATTTTATTGATAAAATTTAAAAAGGGATAGTTAAAGGAGAATAATGTGGAATTAATAAGAGATTTAGATTCAAGATTGAATTTTTAACCTTATGACTTAAATTTTGAAATTTCCTAAAGGTTTAAGAACTCTAAATTATTGTTGGTGCAATAGATGAAGTTAGACTTGTAAGATCGATGCACATGAGAGAAAGGGTGAATCACGTGTATTTTGAAAATATTTCTTTTATAGTTTTTGTAAATTAAGGTGCGCAGCGGAAAAGATAAATAAAAAGAAAGAAGAAAACATGAACAAAAGCGGTTGCTTGGTTTAGAGCCTTTGACAACTCCTACTCCAAGACTCATGATCCCTCGGACTATATCGATAAGCAATCTACTATAAACCTCTTCCAGAACCGCCAAAAGAAAGAATTGAGTACAAAAATAAAGAGTAGGACAATGTAACAAACATGCACTGCCTAAGCAATAAAATAAACGACTTTAATTAAATGGTTACCGACACTAAGAAGTCGAAGTGGAATGCTCATGTGTTGGTGTTAGCTCTGCCGACAGTAGTTTTAAAATGTTGAGTAGTAGTACGGTGGTAACGTGAAGTCATAGCAGTAGAATAGTCGTAGAAGCTCATGTTAGATCTGATGTTTAAATGTTGGTTGAACACGTCTTTTAAAGCTCATTGGAGGTGCCTCCAACAACTTAGAGGCTCCTCCTTTGAGGCTTATTAGATCCGAAAGCTTTACAGCTTATCCACATAAAGTCTATAACTTATCTGTGTAAGGGCGCCTCCAACACTCCAAGGTGCCTCCAATATGCCTCCGAAGTGCCTCCAGTGCACTCTAGGGTGCCTCCCCGCAGTGCAAACTTCATCTCCCCAAGGGCGCCTCCAAGTGCCACCTCCGAGCACCTTAGAGGTGCATCGAACACTATTCATTCGAGGTTGATTTTAGCCATTTTATCCTGTAAAAATGTGTTAGACCAAAAATAAGGTGTAACCTGCAAAATAGAGTTAGCACAATATAAAATAATATTATTAATTAGATTTTGTCTTACCAAAACCAGGATCTAATTACGATCTCAGTTTAGGTTTCTAAAATAGATCTAAACTAGACTAGCGCCTACAATTCCACTAAGACTCGTCCTGACCGAATCACTCTCCTCCAATGACTTACCTCACTTACCATTTACAGTCTCTTGACTTACCTCTTAACCCACTAGGTCTTCCCGCCAGTTGTCAGGTTCACAGACCCAATTAGACTTCAACCAACTATTAGGTCCTGTAGACTAAGCTGGACTTCTTGTCAGATATCGAGTCACTCCTTGATCTATCTGGATTTTATGCCAATTATCAAGTCCTTAGACCTAACTAGGCTTCAGCCTGGTGTAAAGTTCTCTAGATTCATCAACTCCTATACACTTGGTAAAAATATCATATCACACAGAACTTAACTTAACTATTTGTTGTTTATCAAAACATAAATTTGATCATTAGTGCTTATTGCACCAACAAGAGTATGCTTTGAGTAGAGGTTCACTTTAAAGGCGTGATTTAAGTAAGAACTTTTGAAGGATAATGGTTGAATGCCCAAGGTGGAGCACTAGAAACAAAGGGAGGTAGAGAATCTCCATTAGAATGTTGGAAGGTTAAGATGAATGAAATTTTGGAAGAAATTTTTTATTTGTGTCGAAGGGGAAGAATGAAGGGTTTAAGTTAGGAAACCATCATTCATATTTTAGCATGAGGAGAAGGAAGTTGGGCTAATAAATTAGTCTAATTTAAACATATTGTCAAATATAAAAAAGAGAGAGATTATTAGTACATTTGACCTTGAGTCAAGGTTAACTAGATTAACCATGTTCGGGGTATAGACGAGAAGTCTAAATGGGTCACGGAGGACCAGACACTTAGCAAAAATGGAAAGTCTAAGTAGGTCAAAAATTGACCGGGCACTTAGTGTTCGAAAGTCCAACGGAAAGTTGGCAAGAGGAAAGTCTAAGTGGGTTAAGGATGACCGAATATTTGATGATAGGAAGTCCAATAAGACATTAGAAAGATGAAAGTTCAAGCGAGTCAAGGAGAGTTGGACACTTGGTGATTGGAAGTCCAAAGAAAAGTCGACAAGAGGAAAGTCCAAGTGAGTCAAAGGTTAACTGAACACTTAGTGAGAAAGTCTCGATAGATCAAGGTTGATTGGATATTGGACAACGGGAAGTCTCAACAGGTCACGAATGACTGAATGTTGAGTAGAGGAACTCCTGGTAGGTTGAAGTCAACCAAATACCAAGCAAGATGTGAATTCAGTCATTAAAAGACTAAATTTAGGATTACTAATCGATTGGGGTGATGTGGCAATCAATTGGTAAATCCTAAACTCATAATTCAGTATTTAGGGGTTGGGCAATCAATTGGTGTAATCGATGCAATTGATTGGCCTAAGTTTCTAGAGTGAACAGAAGCTTATTGAATCGATTGGCAGATCGATTCAGCATTGCCAATAGATTGGCAGTAATTTCTCTGTGAATAGAAGGCTTCATAATCGATTGAGTTAATCGATTAGTGTGACTCACCAATTGATTGGTCAGAAAAAATAGAGTCATTCTACAAGTTTAAACTGTCGAATCTGACATGGAAATCTATTAGAGTAAGACTAATCGATTGGGAAGTATGTTTTTGCCCGAAAGAAACCTTAAAAAAGACGATTTCATAGAGATTATAAGGAGTCAATTCTTGAGGGTTTGGAGACAAAGTATTGCCGCCAAGAAGTAATCCAAAATAAGAAGAGAACAAGAAAAGCAAGGTTCTTCATTGTAAAGTCATTTTCGATTACTAACTAATCGATTAATGAGCTATGTTAATTGATTCGACAGCTTCTAATTGATTACCCAATCGATTCAAAAGCTTTATGTTCTTTCAAGAATCTCAATCAATTTTCCAATCAATTCCAGCACCTATTGTGCTATCGCAGACAAGATTCAATCGATTATCTTAGTCGATTGGTGAAGTATGAATCGATTGCCCCCAATCAATTCCAAACCCTTTTATTGTCGTGTAAAAATACCCTTAATTGATTGCCCTAATCAATTAATATAAGTTCTAATCGATCAACTAATCAATTCAAAGTCTTACTGTGTTTCGTGAAAACCTCCCAGTAGGTCCCAATCGATTAAGCAATTTGCCTAATTGATTAACCTTGGGCTAATCAATTGAGCTAATTGATTACCCAACCCTAAACTCTAAACTTCAGTTTAAGGTTTCTTTGCCCAACCGTAAAGTTATTTGTGACTCATTGAGACTTCCCGTTACCTAACACTTGGTTACCCTTGACATGTCAGGGCTTCTTCACCAAGTGTTTGATCAACATTTGATCTACTTGGACTTTTCATCTCGTGTCAACTCTAGTTGGACTTTTGATCACCAAGTGTTTGATCAACCTTTAACCTACATGGATTTTTCCCATGCCTAGTCCCGCTAAGACTTTGATGGGATCGTAACTATCACTTGCGGAAATCAAATTAACAATTTTTAATCAACTAAAACTCCTTAACCTACACTAAGGTAATGTAGCAAAGGGTCCAGATCGTCTCTCATGTAAAGCCAATGGCAGGATGTTTACTTTCAGATAAAATCGAACCAAGGGGTTTTATTTGGAGTTGTTCTCTAAAACTAATGCAATAAATGAAACCCTAACTAACCAACAACAATGAACCCATAGCGCAGTATCAATCTACACTACGGATAACACCATAAACATGCATAAATGAAATTAATCATCAAACCTAGCTAACTATCAAAGACTACCCTGCGCCGCATTATCACACTACAACACAAAAATAATCATCAATAGACATAACATGAATCAAATGCAATTGAACTAAACAAACTCAATGACAATTAAACAAAATCTAACTATGTAAAATTGATAAACCTATATCACATTGTCACCCTATGATATAAGATTAGCAATCATATATAAATGAAACTAGACCCCACGGGTCATCCGAGATGGTAAGTGATGACATAGTTGTCACATGAGATCGCGGGGTCGAAACGTAGGGTTGTCGGGACGTAAATCTCTGGACCCTGTGCAACTCACCTCCCTCGTGATGGCTTGGGGCCGGGTGCGGCAGGAGCGCTGACGATTTCACCTTTTGCCACATAAATAAATGAAACTAAACAAAGTACAATATTAAACAATCTATCATTGATAAGAAAATAATACCTAAATTACACAAGAAAGTAAACTAAATTAGCCAAACTACTCTTCTGTGATCAACTCCAACCAACTACCCTCTGCCATCATATGAAGAACCCGGACCTGGAACCACTAGAGTCGGTTAACAGCGACACCAATGGCTGAACTGATCATGGACGACTACCCAATGTGTTGTCCTCACGCTCACTTATCTGCTGCTTCCAGCAACACGAACCACGCGAAGTTGAATAGTAGAGAGCTGGAAAGAAAGACAACATTAAGCTTGCTGTTGGAATTCACTGCCTGAATTGGAATGATTTGAGGTTGCCGAAATTGATACACACGGCTTGAGCTTGCTTCTGCCAGAATCGATACACACACTGAATTTGTGGAGTCTCCTACCTTCGCAACCACGTCCGCAGGGATCCACTGCAACATTCAGTGTTGGAAGAAGATAAAAGCTCGCCGGAGAAGAAGCTGCACAGCCGACTTCCTCACTGTTGGAAACTCCTTGCTTCTGCAAACCACGTCCGCAAGAGGATCTTCTATAGTAGGGCCGGAGAGGAAAATAAATCACCGGAGCAAAACCACTCCAGTGAAAACCCTAGCTTTGAGTTCAAATCGCCGTCGCCGAGTTAGAATAGGAAAGAAGGGAACCTCGTTGCGCTAGAGCTGAACCACTCCGCCGGAAGAGACACTAGGATGAAGTCGTCACCACAAGAGTTGTCAGAGCCGCCGCCGTCGCCGGATTGGGGAAAATCGCGTAAAAGGAAAAAGGTTTGGGGCGTCGGGGATGAGGAAGAAACGCGCACAGTGATCCCAAAAGATTCCCTATTCACTGAACCGGCTTCTGCTTTTTAAAACCCCCACTGAACCGGATTCTATCCCCTTTAAGCGTACAAATGAACTGGCCAACAATTGAATCAGAAATCCTCCTCTAAACTCCAATTGAATCGGCCGGTTCGGCTGAACCGACTGCTGAACCAACTTTTCCTTTTAATCATACAAATGAACCGGTTCAATTCTTTGAACCGGATTTACTTTTAAATCCCTAATCGAATCGGATCGGTCCACTGAACCGGCTCAATTGAACCAAACTTGTTTTGATTTGAATTGAACATTCGAACCCAACCAAATTAGGATTTAGGTTTTCTTCTTGGGCTTTCGAAATTAGACTTTGGTTGAGACTTTGAATTTAGGCTCTTCTTCTTCATTATTTCAACAATTGAATTAAATCACGATGTGATCAAACCGGTGTTCCTCACCCAATTGTTATCTCTTTTAATTCCTGCAAAATAAAATATAATCAAGTGATAGTCATAATATTCATCAAATAAATAAGATTTGAAATGACAACCACACAATATTTAAACTCATGAAACACATAAAAATATATATATTTAGATATATAAAAGGAGGGAAATATCGATAAATAACACTAAAATAATCTGTCCAAATGTTGATTATCAAATTTTCACTACTTAGTTCCTAACTAAGTCTTTACTGTCTAGTTCTCAACTAGGTTTTCACTAAACCTCACTAGGACTTCAATTGCCTAGTTTTCAATTAGTTCTTCACTGCATAATCCTGTTAGAACTTTAATTGTCTAGCATCACTTACTAGGGATTTTTCATTGTCTAACCTCCAATTATACCTTTTGTTGATTAATCTCCAGTTAGCACTTCCCATTGCCTAATCTCCAATTAAGATTTTCTATTTCCTAACTATAGAATAGAGAGGGGGGGTGAATAGTACTTGCGGCTTTAAAAATAATCGAGTAAAACACAGCGGAATAAGAGTAAGTAAAGAAAACAACGAAACAAGTTGGTTTATTTGGTTCGGAGTCTATGACGACGCCTACTCCAAATCTCACACTCGTTGAGTGTTTATTTTGGGTAATTTACTAATAAATCAGAGAATTACAAATACAATAATTTAATTACAATAATTAAAATTATACCGACAACTAAGAATGAGAAATTCCTAGCTTCCGGTTGTTGGAATTGTGTTACGGCTTCGTCAGATTGTCTTTGAAGCAACGTGTAGGAGAAAGATTGAGAAGATCAGTTGTGTATAGGCATCTGCTCGTGGTCACTTTTTATTGACTGCTAAAGGCGCCTTCAACCCCATTGAAGGCGCCTCCAGCGGTGCAGCTTATCCCCACAGCATCGAAGACGATAACTTCCGTAATCTGCAAAATTTATCCCTTTGAAGACACCTTTAAACTCATGGAAGGCACCTTCCATCCGGTCTCCAAGGCGCCTTCAAGTGCATAAAAGGCACATTCACGCTTCTCTGCGCGGGCCTTCAGGCAAACCACCCGAGGCACCTCCAACCGCCCTGGAGGTGCCTTGAATACTGTTTATCCAAGCTTGAAATATGTTTTTCACTTCCTGCAAGATACGTTAGTCTAAAATATCAAACATGCCCTCTAAAACAAAGTTAGTACAATAAAATATGATTAATAAAATATTTGATAGCATTCGGACTATCTGGTTCTGACTTTCGAATTTTTCGAAAATCCTAGGTCGAACTGATGCCTACTATTCCCTCAACAGGGAACGTGTCCTCACATACTCCTCTCAGGAGAAATTACCTTTTGCCAGACCAGTCCTCCAGACTGTCTGAACTTTTGCTCAGTGTTTGAGACTTCAAGACTTTGTGCTGAACGTCCGATCCACGACCCGTCAATTCTTCCACCTGGTGTCCACGACCTCCAGGATTTTTACCTAGAGTTTTCGACTCTAGGATTTCGCTCAAAATCCTTGACTTGCCAAGACTTCGACCAATCCCTCAGACCAGGACTTTGTTGCCTAATCGCACTTAAGACTTTCTACTTGCCTAACCACAGTTAGGACTTTCCACCTGCCTAGTATCAACTAGGATTTTCTTTTGCCTAACATCACTTAGGACTTCCTACAAACTCAATCAACCTTATTAGACAATAAGAAACTTTAACTTTGAACCTTTTTTTATAATAAAACTTAGGTTCGATCATCTAGTGCCTCCTACACCAACACTAACCTCAATTAGGACTTCCCTTGACAAGTATACAGTCCTCCCTTGACCTACTTGATTTCTTCTCTTTCACATATTGTCAAATATCAAAATTCAAACTCTAGTCAACTTGAGATTAGTTAAACTGGTCAGCCTTGACCTAAAGACAATTGCACCGACATCTTGTTATGTTCTTGTAGGAATAAGTTTGTATGAGGTTTTTCCCCCTTCGAAAAATTTTCGAGAAGGAGGGTGTTCATAGTGGAAGTGATCGCTAGAGTAGACCCTTGGATTAGTCGCCTCAAAGAAGCAGATTTCAAGTAAAATCCTGGAGTTGTGCATGTGGAGTCGAAGTTGATTCAAGTTTTCGTTGTGCATTCAACGATGAGCATAAAGAAAAGACGAGAAGCGATCAAAGCTATTCACCCTCTCTAACTCACATGAGTTCTAACATTTTGGGTTTAAGCTAAAGAACTACACACCTCATGGTGCACATTTTGTGAGCAACATGTGTAATTTTTTTTATTTCTTTAGCTTAAATATTATAATCTATATCTTAAACTCTAAAACTTAAACGCTAAACCTTAAGCCCTAAAAATATACATTTGATACTCACAAGGTATGCACTATGAGATGTGTAGACTAATATATATATATATATATATATATATATATATATATATAATAAAGTTATGTCGTGCACCATACCATACGGTGTGCAATTGTGTGATGAGTAACTTTTTTTTTTAGTTATGATTAAACTATTTAGGATTAAATTATTATTATAATATATATATAGGATTTTATCTTTAAAATTTAGAGAATAAATTATTATTATTATTATTATATATATATAGAGAGAGAAAATTGTTATGCTACGGACCCTATTTTACGGATTAAAGTCCACATCATTTTTTTTAATGAAAATTTTTTCTCTTCTTTGATTTTCCTTCGTTCTCGCCGAACCGAAGCTCACCGCGCCTCCTCGCAGCAGCCACCCTCGCGCCTCCTCGCGCCCCGCCGTCGACCGGCCTGCCCACCGTCGGCGGCCTCCGGCCGCCTGAACCCACCCATACTATAGCCCAGGGGGTGAACCCGTCGGGGATCGCGGCATGGATTCCGGCCGTGATCTCGTCGGAATCTGGCTCGATAGAAATCATGTCGAAGCTTGATCGCAATCGGAATCCGACGCGATCGCGGCTGAAATTCGGCGCGATCGCGGTCAGAATCTGGTTGCTGTCAGACTCCGGTCGGTTCCCAGCCGGATTGAGCCGGAATCCGGCCGAAATCCGGCCACCACGCTAGCGACTAGTGTGAACTGCATATCTCGCCGAAGCTTAATCGCGGTCGGAATCCGGTGCCATTGCGGTAGGAATCCGGCCCCATTGCGACCGGAATCCGATCGCTAGCAAATCCCAGCCAGTTCGCAGCCAGATTTCAACTAGAATCTAGCCGAAATCCAGCCGCGATCTGGCCACCACCCTAGCGACCGCAATCGCGGCCAGATTTCGACTAGGATTCTGGCTGTCGACGGGTGGTCGGCGGGTGGGTGGCCGGAGGCGAGGAGGCGGGGCGATCGGTGGGTGGCGACCTGCCGGCCAGTGGCGAGGAGATGAGGATGACACGATTGTCACATACGAGAGAGGAGAACGATGGTAAAAAAAATATAAAAAATATTTAAAAAATTAAATTATGTGGATTGCGGATGAATCCGCAAGCTCGTATCCGTATTTTAACAAAATTATATATATATATATATATATGGGTGGTCGAGGACAGTGACCCAAACCTATGGGTTGGGTTAATTAGGTTGTCCGTGGATGATCGAGATATATACATATATTTATCTCAATCATCCATGGACAACCTAATTAACCCAACCCATAGGTTTGGGTCACTGTCCTCGACCACCCATGATGTTTGCCACCGTCAATCAATTAATCCATGTTGCATCCTTCCAAGGTATTTAATATTGTTGTCCTCATCGCCAACCCCACAACGTTGACCATCGACCTCCATGGTATATATAATAGAAAGTGGTCGTTCTTATGAATTGACATAGTTGATGTTCCCATTAAGAGTCTAAAGTCAATTTTCAATAAATATGAAATATCCTGTCAATTATCTCAAGCCCTTTTAGTATGTATTGATGTTGTTGAATAACATCTTCTATAATTTATGTTCCTTTCAGATTGTGAAAGTCTGTCGAGACGGTGATTTCAAGGGATGTTTGGTTTAGGGAAATAGGAGTGGGGAATGGAAATAAGAATCATTGATTGTTATTGTTAATGTTTGGATTATAGGAATAGGAATACAAATAAGGGAATGAATCCTTGAAATTGGGTAATAATTCATTCCCATGTACCTCCCCTTCAATGAGTCATTATCCTATTTTCATCAATCAAAATATTTCCTTATTCTAAAAATACCCTTGACCTAAAACTAAAATTTTCTCCCTTAATATTAAATATCAAAATATATTTATTTATTTTTTTCTTTCATATCATTTCTCTCTCATTTTTCTCTCTCCTCATTTTATCACACACTTTCCCTCTCCTTAATCTCTCTTATCACACTCTCTTTCCTCTTTTTTTTTCATTACACTTTCTCTCTCCTCAATCTCTTTCATCGCACTCTCTTCCTTCTTTTTTTCTCACCATACTTTCTCTCTCATCATACTTTCTCTCTCCTCAATCTCTCCCATCACACTTTTTTTTCTCATCACATTTTCGCTCTCATCACACTTTCTCTTTCCTCAATCTCTCTTGTCACACTCCTTTTTTTTCCTCAACACACTTTCTCTCTCATCATACTTTCTCCCTCATCATACTTTCTCTCCCCTCAATCTCTTCCATCACACTCACTATTCTTTTTTTTTTTTCATCATACTTTCTCTCTCATCACACTTTCTCTCTCATCATACTTTCTCTCTCACCATACTTTCTCTCGCCTCAATCTCTCTCATCACACTCTCTCTCCTCATTTTTTCTCATTACATTTTCTCTCTCTTTATCTTCTCCCATCATATTTTCTCTCTCATCTTCTCTCATCATGCTCTCTTCTATCACGCTCTCTTTTCTCATTTTCTCTCATGACACTTCCTCTCTCTTCATTTTTTTCTCATCAAACTTTCTCTCTCATCATTCTCTTTCATCATATTTTTCTTTCACATTCATCTTTAAATTTCTCTCACATCTAATTTTTTTCTCTTATTTTCCTTCAAGGGTAAAAAAGAAAATTTTGATTTATTCCGATAGAAAATATGTAACTAACCAAACATTACTTTTAAGAGTGATATCCATGCTCATACCCATTCCCATTCCACAATACAATGATTCACATTCCGATTCCTATTCCTAGAAAAGAACCAAACGACCCCTCACTTTTTTTGTCAATAGCAATTCGTTGGTCACATCTTCTCCCTGTTGGTTCTCCTCAACGAGCCAATAGGTATTTATTTACCATATTCCAACGTCTATGGGAATTTTATGAAATACAAATAAATAAATAAATAAATATATATATATATATATATATATATAATTTTATGAAATACAAATAAATAAATAAATAAATATATATATATATATATAATTTGAGTCAATATGATTATTAAGAAATTATATATGAATTAAATATATTAACATATAGTATATGTGATATATATATATATATGGATATTTATATATATGAAATTTATATATGGAAATATATAATTTGATTCAAAAATCAAATTAATGACTTAGTATTAAGAAACTATAATATGAATTAAATATATTACCATATATATGTGATATATATATATATATATATATATATGAATATATGTAAATATAAAATTAGTATAGGGATAAAAATATGTATAAAATTAATGCAATTAATGACTTAACATATAAGAAGGAAGACAAAGTTCTAAGCTCTCACTTCTATTTAAACCCTACCCTCAAAAGCCTCGATGTTGCCACCGGTCCTAAGAAGGTTTCCTACCCCTTTTTGTTTCTCCACCGGTGCTATAGCTTCAACGAAAGACAAGGATTTAGTAGCTAAATACTTAAGGCATGTTCCCGAACTTTAATGCTTTAGTTAGTTTTTATGGTTTGTGACTTCGGGTACCATGGGTTGAGGTACGATGCTCTAGTTTAAATTCTCTTCTTATATTTTTAAAGGTCTGCGTAGATGGAGTATTTCGGATTTCTGGAGGAGGGTAGTTCCCTCACTAAATTGTAATGGTTATCTATCATGATCTCGCTTTAGGAAGGTTGTGCATGTTCTTCCCATCTTATGAATTTATTGATTCCTATAAACTATAGATGTTAGGTTCCTAGGTAGGTGTATTGAACTGGGGTTTGGTTAGTTACCATTATATTCCTCCTTGATAATATTAGATTCCATGTACTAGATTGGGTTTAAGATGTTATGACCATAACCATGTTTTGAATTGATCTATGGTGTATGCTAGGTTCGGTTTAAGATGCTAGGACCATAACCATGTTTAGGATTCCTTTTTTGTATACGTTAATCTGATTTTGGTTTAGGATGCATGAAACGAAATATGTTTAGATAACTTCATAGTCAAAATAGGCTTCGGATTACAAGGTTTAAATTGCTATGAAATCAATTATGTATGACACCAATTATACGGACAGGAATGTTTCATAACTATGCATGTAATGGATTAAAAAAAATATAAATAAATAAAGACAAGTATACACATCTCACAAACTCTAGCACGCCAATTATATGGAACTCTAGCACACCAATTATATGGATGGATGTGTTTTATGACCTTACATGTTATGAATTTTTATGGAAAAATTATCCACAAGTATCAGGTTAAATCGGTTCATAAAGTTGGTGTGGACATGGACATTAAGGTTCCAAGTTTCTATTTAGATACTAGGGGTTGACGTGTTAATAGAATGGTTAGAGGCGAGATAGGTTTATAAACTCTAGCGCGCGCTGATTATATATTTTTGGACAACCATGATTATTTATGCCTTGTATGAGGGGGATTGGTTTACATTACAAAGTGTTATTGGCATGCATGAGGCTTATGAAATATTTAATGAGAAACACAACTTAATGGTAGACAATTTATGCTCATATATGGTTAAGTTCTGTTATGATGTATACTAAAAGCCTAGCTTTTGGTATAAACATTTATCTAGAAATAAAAATCACATTGGTCAAATGTCTACATTTATGATAAATGTAGTTGTTCAATTAATTTATATTGTAGATAACATGGTGTGTGGTGTCACACACAAAAGATCATGTTAACAGTACCTTATAAATTATAAACAGTAGCTCACGACTAAGATGGAAAGGAACAAACCATTGGAAGGTCGTAGTGTAATTAGGTATTAGTTTATCTTAACTATATAATTACACTAGTACACTTAGAGTGTATTGAGTAGGACCATTAGAGGTCATTTCTTTTATACTGACTTTATAAAGGAACAAAGACCTCAGTTATTATGGAAGTGTGTGCTCTTAATCCTAATATAATAACAAGAACATATATTTGATATTTATTTCTTTAATTTATCAATGGGTGAGATTTAGTTCGATAAATCAATAAGCCTGATAAGTTGGGAAATGATATCACTTATAGTGTGTGTTGTTGATTATAGAAGGAAACTGTGTCCTAGTAATCTAGGTTGAGAATGTCCCCAAGAGGAGCTCATAAGGATTGTCATGTCAAACCCTGCAGGTGGACTTAGTCCGACATGACAATAAAGTTGAGTGGTACTACTCTTGGACTAAGATATTAATTAAGTGAGTTGTCAGTAACTCATTTAATTAGTGGGCATTCATTATCTTAAACACAGGGAGACTAACACACTCATAATAAGAAGGAGCCCAAAATGTAATTTGGGATTGGTGCGGTAGTTCAATAATAGTTCTCTAGTGGAATGAATTATTATTGATAAAATTAAGTTGTGTGTTCGGGGCGAACATGGGATGCTTAATTTTATCGGGAGACCAAAATCAATTCCTCCTCTCGGTCCCTATCGTAGCCTCTTGTATATAGAGATTTATACCCACCACATACCCACCTTCTTACCCATCCAATGGGGCCGACCAAGCTAGCTTGGAACCCAAGCTAGGGCCGGCCAAGACCAAGTGGATGAGCCAAGTTGGTGGCCGGCCAAAGCTTGGGTCCCAAGCTTAGGTGGCCGACCACAAGAATATTAAAAAGGATTTTTATTAAAATTATTTCTTATGTGGATATCATGTTTTTAAAAGAAAGTTTATAAAATTAAAAATTTTCTTTTATAGCTTTCTACAAAAGATTAAGAGAAGAGATTAATCTCTTTCCTTATTTGTATATTAAAAGGATGGTTTTAATTTTTGGTAAAAACTTTCCTTATTTGTAAATCATCTACATGTTTAAAAGAGAGTTTAAAATTTGAAATCTTTCCTTATTTGTTGATTAAAAGGTGTATTTTAAATTTTAAGAAAACTTTCCTTTTTAACCATGCTCATGATTTAAAAGAGAGTTTAAAATTAAATATTCTCTTTTATAAGTTTCTACAAAAAAAATAAGAAAAGATTTGATATCTTTCCTTATTTGTAGATTAAAAGAGATTTTAATTTTTAGAGATAACTTTCTTTTTATCCACATGTTTAAAAGAAAGATTTAATTTATTAAATTTCCTTTTTATAAACCAATCATAAAGGGATAAAAATTATTGGAGAAATTTTTATAAATTTTTGGAAACAAATTAGGAAGTTTTAATTCTTGTTTAATTAAAACTCTCCTTGATTTGGGGAAATAAGTGGCCAGCCATGTTATAATGAAAAGAAAAAATATTTTTAATTAAATAAAATTTTCCTTTTCATGGCAAAAGAATTAAGGAAGTTTTTATTTAAATTTTCTTATTTGCTAAGATCAAGGATTATAAAAGAGGGGGTAGAGGAGGCTTTATGGTGAACGACTCTATTATTCTTTTCCTCCCTCTCTTCCTTGGTGGCCGGCCTCTTCCTCTTCTCTCTTCTCCTTCTTGTGGCTGAACCATATTGTTCTCTTGGAGTCCTTGTGGTGGCCGGATCTAGCTTGGAGAAAAGGAGAGAAAGGAGGCTTCGCTCTTGCATCCCTTGGAGCTTGGTGGTGGTGGCCGAACCTCATCCTTTCTTGGAGTCATGTGGTGGCCGAACCTTGCAAAGAAGAAGAAGGTGCCTTGGTGGTTCTCATCTCGAAAGATCATTGCCCACACAATGTCCGAGGTTAGAAGAGAAATACGGTAGAAGACCTAGAGGTTTTAATTTGCAAAAGAAAAGGTATACTAGTATTTAATTTCCGCATCATACTAGTTTTATTTCTTTATAAAAATACCAAATACAAGAGGCATGCGATTCTAGTATTTCGAATTTGTTTTCGATGTTGTGTTCTTTTGTTTTTCTTTTCCTTGTGATTTGATTGTTCTTTTCTGTTGACCTAAAGTTATTTAAGGAAATTAAATATTCGCTTTCCTTAAAAGGCTTTGTCTAGGCGGTGGTGGTTATTCCCATATCCAAGAAGGTCATGTGCCTCGCCATGTAGTCCTGGAAGCCAATTTTGGAAATTAATATTTAATGGAATTAATAACCTAGGTGGTTTGGATCGAACGTGTTAAGTTCCGCAGGAGATCCAAGTCTAAACCTAAAAGAACAAATAAATTAAACTTTGGATCAAACGTGTTAAGTTCCGCAGGCGATCCAAGTTTTAATTTAAAAGAACACATGGTAGCTAGGAAAAGGTTCAGACCTTTGTACAAAATTTTTGTACAGTGGAACCATTAGGTTTTCCGAGTAGCAACCAACAATTGGTATCAGAGCTAGGGTTTTGCCTCTGTGTATTTGGTATTAGTTTAATTATGCACATGTCATACATAATTTAGGCAGGATAATAGTAGGATGTGCTAACTTTGTGGATGCAGGATCCAACTATTATGACTTATAGATATTGTGTGTGTGATTGGACCCTTGGACATGTCAAGGGCATTTTATTGTGTGTGCATGATTGTATTATGAAATACAGCAGGAGCTGTATTTAGTTTTATTAGGATTTTATTTTTGATCTAGTTACATGTACATTCCTTTGAGGAATATAGGATCGAAAAATGTAAAATTCTATTTATGTCGCGGATCGAATCTTGCAAGACGTGGAACCTTTTGAGGACCAGAGGCGCAGCGGAACAAGAAGCAAGATGGATGCGACAACTAGACCCGGTGGCGGTGGCCAAAGATGGCAGCAGCTAGGGTTGGCGACACACGGAGGACAGCAATAGATAAAAGCCATAATAGTTGAAAATTAGTTTTTCTATTTATTGCTTTTTATGTTGTGTTGTGTATGCTTGTTAGTATGCATGTTAAGTAGGCTAGCATAGTCAAAATTCCTCACTTTAAATAACTAAGTGGGAGAGGGATTTATTTTTAAATAAATTCCACGGTCTCCATTACTGGTTTATAAGTGATGCAACAAGCTTGCGCGTTGGCTCTGAGTGCCTTCCTCCATATCGGATGAGCTTGTTTGCGGATCACTAGATTAAACTTCCATTTTGGATGACTATAGGAAGTTAATTAAGAGCGTGTGATCTTCTCCATCGGAAGGGGCACAATCTTATTAATGGACTTAGTGTCAAGTAATGGTATACACTTAGGCACGTCTAATAGTATCCTCCCCATCGGAGTCACTGCTATTATTTGTGTGACCAAAGAAAACCAACTATTAATTTGTCAAATAAATAGGTTGACAAGATAATAAAATTAAAAACCCCTCTTACAAATGTCTGATTTTGTATACGTCTACACTATCGTGGCATACAAAATTTACGGTGTTTGAGGTAATTTTATTTGTCATAAATTTTTTTGACAAGGTAATTAATGGGTAAAACCCTCCTCTTACAAATGTTTGAATTTGTATACGTCCACACTATCGTGACATGCAAAATTCACGGTGTTTGAGGTGTTGGTTAATTTAAATAATATTGTTTGAGGAATCAATGTTATTTTAAATTCAAAAGTTTTGACCAAAATATTTGATCTAAGATAGACCAACTAATAATTTTATTTGTCATAAAGATAAGATGACGAGATAATAAAATTAATGAATAAAATCTCCTCTTTGATTTTGTATACGTCCACACTATCGTGGCATACAAAATTCATGAGGATTTTAAGGTGTTGGTCTTGACCAAATATTTTTTGTGATTCTTAGGATTTAAATATTAGTCAATCCCCTAGTTGTTATACTATAGAAAAGACTTAATAGTCCCAATTGTAATGATTGAAAATAGGACTTGGACATTAAGGTAGACTGTCTTCTTAGAACTAAGAACAATATAAGTGTATTTAATTCATTAGTTGAAACATGTTTAGTGGTGTTATCTACCAGAACCTGGAGTGTAGATACAGATGTCATTAATCATGTCCGCAATTCATTGCAAGGTTCCAGGAAACCCGACAACTAAATGAAAATAAAAATACCGTCCACATGGGCACTGCTGTAAAAGTGGCAGCTGTTGCAGTGGGAGATGTTTATTCTTTGATAAGAATAAAATATGGATTTTAGAAATTGTCTTTACGTACTAAGTTTAGAAAGAACTTGTTTTCAGTTTCTAAACTATTAAAGAATAGATATTGTGTCTATTTTTGATAACAAAGTTGTTATCAAGAAAATAGAAAAAATATTTATTCTGGTACGTTGGTTGACAATTTATAAATCCAATAACTCTCACGATGCAATAAATGGAAATTAGTAACACATCTTCTAACTTTAAGAGAAAGCAACCTTCGGAAATGAACCAATTATATCTTTGGCATCTAAGGCTAGGTTATATTAACTTGAGTAGGATTCATTGGTAGTTGATAAACTTTTGGGTTCATTGGTAGTTGAAATCTTTCCAACCTGCGAGTCTTACTTAGAAAGAAAAATAACCGAGAAGCTTTTAAGTATAAGGGGTATGAAGCCAAAGATACATTGGAATTGGTTATTCTGATTTGTGCGATCTTATGACTATCCAGACAAGAGGTAGTATCGAATATTTCGTCTATTTTATAGACAACTATTCAAGATACAAATACATTTACTTAATGTGCCGCAAGACTAAGTGATTTGATTAGTTCAAAGAGTACAAGGCTGATGCGGAGAAACGTTAAAGTAAAAGTATCAAGTCACTATGGTAAGATCGTAGTGGCAAGTACCTCTTGGGACAATTTAGGAGTCACTTATCAAAAGTAGGGATTCAATCCCAACTAACTGCACCTAGTAAATCCAAACAGAATGGTGTAGTAGAAAGAAGGTATAGGACTCTTATGGAAATAATTAGATTGATGATGAGTTATTCAGAAAATTACCAAGTTCATTTTAAAGATATACTCTTAAAAAGAAAGTGAACATAGTACCTTCCAAAGTCAGAACTCTCTACTCATATAGAATTGCTGAATAGGTGTAAGCCTATTTTGAAGCATATTCGAATTCGAGTAGTCCAGCACATATGCTGAAGAGAGACAATGATAAGTTGGATAGAAATTCACTTGTTTATGAGTTAGCCTAGAGAAACGAAAGTAGGTTTATAGTCTTAAAAATCAGAAGGTCATTGTTAGCATCAATGACTGATTTTTAGAAGAGGACTATATAATGAACCATAAGCCCATAAGTAAATTTATTCTTAATAAAAGACACGTCTAATCTAGTACCAACTGTACAAAATGAAATATCACAAGAAATTGCAACATGTATCACAATTGATACACAATTATAGACAATACCTAATCGTAGTGGGAGGGTTGTCAAACAACCCAAAAGATTCATGTTTTGGAGAGTCTTTTGGACTTGATCCCAAATGAACATGAGCCTGATCCCGGACGTATGATGAAGCACTCCAAGATAAAGATGCAGCATCTTGGCAAAGAGCAATGAATATAGAATTAGAATATATGTATTCTAATAAAATCTGGAAGCTTGTAGAACCATCAGATGGTGTAAAAGCCATTCGGTGAAAATAAGTCTACAATAGGAAAAGATGGATAGACAGGAAGGTAGAAACTTTCAAAACAAGGCTTGATGAAAAAGGAAACTTTTTCACTGGTAGCCATGCTTAAGTCTATCTGGATTCTTTTATCTATTTGGCAAGTGGATGTCAAGACAGCATTCCTTAATGGAAGTCTTGAAGAAAGCATCCATATAAAGCAACCAGAAGGGGTTCATTGCAAAGGGCAAAGAGCATCTTGTGTGCAAGCTCAATCAGTTTATGCACTGAGGCAAAGCTTCAAGGTCTTGGAACATCCGGTTTATCAAAGTAATCCAGACCTATGGATTTATTTAGTAACCGGATAAGTCTTGTGTATACAAAAGGTGTGATGGAAACGTGGTGGTATTTCTTGTACTATACGTAGATAACATTTTTGGTAGTTGGAAACAATATCAAAGTGTTGTCAGAAGTAAGGGTATGGTTGTCCAAACAATTCGATATGAAGGACTTGGGAGAATGTATATATTCTTGCGATCAAAGTAATAAGGGATCACAAGAAAAGAATATTTTACTTATCCCAAGTTTCATATATCAAAAAAAAAAATCCTTGCTCGTTTTAAGCATGCAGAACTCCAAGAAAGGTTTCTTACGTTTTGGGCTTAGAGTAGCTTTATCTAAAGAGATGTCTCCGAAGACATCAAAGGAGATAGAGGAAATGAAGGCAGATCTTTATGCTTCGGCTATCGGAAGCCTAATGTATACTATGCACGAGATCAGAAATCTGTTTTGCCAAGGGCATAGTTAGCAGATATCAAAGTAATCCTAGATAAGGGCATTGGACTGCAGTAAAGCATATATTGAAGTACCTTATATGCTAGCTTACAAGGCAGTTAATTTGGTCCTTGTGGGTTGCACGGATTTTGACTTCCAATCGGATAGGGACAATAGTAAGTCAACCTCGGGGTTTTGTGTTTACTTTAGGAGGTAAAGTCATAACTATGGAAGAGTGATAAGCATAGGTGTTTTTCTAGACTCCACCATAGAAGCTGAGTATATAGCAAGCCTCTGAGGTAGCCATAAAAGCTGAATGACTCAATAACCTCAAGATAGACTTAGATATGTTTTCTAGTTTGTCCAAAGATTATTACAATTTATTGTAATAATAGTGGTGCAGTAGCAAACTCGAAGAAACCATGAGTCTATAAGGCAAGTAAACACAATAGAGCGCAAGTACCACCCAATACGAGAAATCGTATAAATGAGGAGAAGTTGTTGCTGCCTAGATTGCATCAGATGATGACTTATAGATCTTTTCACTAAGGCCCTTAAGGCAAGAGCTTTTGATGGGCATGTTGAAGGGTTGGGATTCAGATGTATAACAGCAGATATAGCAGCTTAGTCTTTTAGTATAAGTGGGAGATTGTTAGGATGTATACTAAAAGCCTAGCTTTTGGTATACACATTTATCTAGAAATAAGAATCACATTGGTCAAATGTCTACATTTATGATAAATGTAGTTGTTCAATTAATTTATATTGTAGATAACATGGTGTGTGGTGTCACACACAGAAGATCATGTTATCAGTACCTTATAAATTATAAACAGTAGCTCACGACTAAGATGGAAAGGAACAAACCATTGAAAGGTCGTAGTGTAATTAGGTATTAGTTTATCTTAACTATATAATTACACTAGTACACTTAGAGTGTATTGAGTAGGACCATTAGAGGTCGTTTCTTTTATACTGACTTTATAAAGGAACAAAGACCTCAGTTATTATGGAAGTGTGTGCTCTTAATCCTAATATAATAACAAGAACATATATTTGATATTTATTTCTTTAATTTATCAATGGGTAGGATTTAGTTCGATAAATCAATAAGCCCGATAAGTTGGGAAATGATATCACTTATAGTGTGTGTTGTTGATTATAGAAGGAAACTGTGTCCTAGTAATCTAGGTTGAGAATGTCCCCAAGAGGAGCCCATAAGGATTGTCATGTTAAACCCTGCAGGTGGACTTAGTCCGACATGACAATAAAGTTGAGTGGTACTACTCTTGGACTAAGATATTAATTAAGTGAGTTGTCAGTAACTCATTTAATTAGTGGGCATTCATTATCTTAAACACAGGGAGACTAACACACTCATAATAAGAAGGAGCCCAAAATGTAATTTGGGATTGGTGCGGTAGTTCAATAATAGTTCTCTAGTGGAATGAATTATTATTGATAATATTAAGTTGTGTGTTCGGGGCGAACACGGGATGCTTAATTTTATCGGGAGACCAAAACCAATTCCTCCTCTCGGTCCCTATCGTAGCCTCTTGTATATAGAGATTTATACCCACCACATAACCACCTTCTTACCCATCCAATGGGGCCGGCCAAGCTAGCTTGGACAAGACCAAGTGGATGAGCCAAGTTAGTGGCCGGCCAAAGCTTGGGTCCCAAGCTTAGGTGGCCGACCACAAGAATATTAAAAAGGATTTTTATTAAAATTATTTCTTATGTGGATATCATGTTTTTAAAAGAAAGTTTATAAAATTAAAAAATTTATTTTATAGCTTTCTACAAAAGATTAAGAGAAGAGATTAATCTCTTTCCTTATTTGTATATTAAAAGGATGGTTTTAATTTTTGGTAAAAACTTTCCTTATTTGTAAATCATCTACATGTTTAAAAGAGAGTTTAAAATTTGAAATCTTTCCTTATTTGTTGATTAAAAGGTGGGTTTTAAATTTTAAGAAAACTTTCCTTTTTAACCATGCTCATGATTTAAAAGAGAGTTTAAAATTAAATATTCTCTTTTATAAGTTTCTACAAAAAAAATAAGAAAAGATTTGATATCTTTCCTTATTTGTAGATTAAAAGAGATTTTAATTTTTAGAGATAACTTTCTTTTTATCCACATGTTTAAAAGAAAGATTTAATTTATTAAATTTCCTTTTTATAAACCAATCATAAAGGGATAAAAATTATTGGAGAAATTTTTATAAATTTTTGGAAACAAATTAGGAAGTTTTAATTCTTGTTTAGTTTTATTTGGGGAAATAAGTGGCCAGCCATGTTATAATGAAAAGAAAAAATATTTTTAATTAAATAAAATTTTCCTTTTCATGGCAAAAGAATTAAGGAAGTTTTTATTTAAATTTTCTTATTTGCTAAGATCAAGGATTATAAAAGAGGGGGTAGAGGAGGCTTTATGGTGAACGACTCTATTATTCTTTTCCTCCCTCTCTTCCTTGGTGGCCGACCTCTTCCTCTTCTCTCTTCTCCTTCTTGTGGCTGAACCATATTGTTCTCTTGGAGTCCTTGTGGTGGCCGGATCTAGCTTGGAGAAAAGGAGAGAAAGGAGGCTTCGCTCTTGCATCCCTTGGAGCTTGGTGGTGGTGGCCGAACCTCATCCTTTCTTGGAGTCATGTGGTGGCCGAACCTTGCAAAGAAGAAGAAGGTGCCTTGGTGGTTCTCATCTCAGAAGATCATTGCCCACACAATGTCCGAGGTTAGAAGAAGAATACGGTAGAAGACCTAGAGGTTTTAGTTTGCAAAAGAAAAGGTATACTAGTATTTAATTTCCGCATCATACTAGTTTTATTTCTTTGTAAAAATACCAAATACAAGAGGCATGCGATTCTAGTATTTCGAATATGTTTTCGATGTTGTGTTCTTTTGTTTTTCTTTTCCTTGTGATTTGATTGTTCTTTTCGGTTGACCTAAAGTTATTTAAGGAAATTAAATATTCGCTTTCCTTAAAAGGCTTTGTCTAGGCGGTGGTGGCTGTTCCCATATCCAAGAAGGCCATGTGCCTCGCCATGTAGTCCTGGAAGCCAATTTTGGAAATTAATATTTAATGGAATTAATAACCTAGGTGGTTTGGATCAAACGTGTTAAGTTCCATAGGAGATCCAAGTCTAAACCTAAAAGAACAAATAAATTAAACTTTGGATCAAACGTGTTAAGTTCCGCAAGCGATCCAAGTTTTAATTTAAAAGAACACATGGTAGCTAGGAAAAGGTTCAGACCTTTGTACAAAATTTTTGTACAGTGGAACCATTAGGTTTTCCGAGTAGCAACCAACAAGTTCAGCCTTGCTTAATTGGGTTCTTATGCTAGGAATTTTGTTGTATAATAATGCCACGTGTATAACTGTATGAGTATAAGTAATTGATGTTCAAGTAAGGGATGATGAATATGGATAACCGTGTTTTGGGTTTGTGTTCACGTTTAAGATCGTGTTTAAGTTTATCTTTATGTCTATGCCCATGATAATGTTTAAGTGTATGTTCTTTTCTTGGAATTTGCTTTAGTAGGTTTGTGGATAGGCTTATGTTTTCTTCCCATCATGATAATTTAAGTGCTCATGAAATGAACTTGTTTACGTTTATGTACAAAAATATATTTATGTACCATGCTTGAGTAGTAATCATGGCTATGCTTATACACATGTTCAAGTGTATTAAGTTATGCTCCGGGGACCTAAGCCCGGGGAGCTTACCAAGTTATGATCCGGGGACCTAAGCCTAGGGAGCTTACCGAGTTATGATCCGGGGACCTAAGCCCGGGGAGCTTACCAAGTTATGCTCCGGGGACCTAAGCCTAGGGAGCTTATCGAGTTATGATCCGGGGACCTAAGCCCGGGGAGCTTACCAAGTTATGATCCGGGGACCTAAGCCCGGGGAGCTTATCGAGTTATGATCTGAGGACCTAAGCCCGGGGAGCTTACAAGTTATGATCCGAGGATCTAAGTCCGAGGAGCTTACCGAGTTATGATTCGGGGACCTAAGCCCGGGGAGCTTACCAAGTTATGATCCGGGGACCTAAGCCTGAGGAGCTTACCGAGTTATGATTCGGGGACCTAAGCCCGGGAACTTACCAAGTTATGATCCAGGGACCTAAGCCTAGGGATCTTGTCAAATCTTATTATGGGTTAAGTTATGAACTGGGAACTTAATCTTAGGGAGCTCACCCAATTTACATGGCCGAGTGTGACCGGTGTCCTTAGCCCGAGAGCTTGCCAATCTTACGTGGTAGAATGTGACCGGTGTCCTTAGCCCGGGAGCTCACTAAATCTACGTGGCCGAGTGTGACCGGTGTCCTTAGCCCGGGAGCTCACCAAACTATGTAGTTGAGTGTGACCGGTGCCCTTAGTCCGGGATCTCACTAACTCTATGTGATTATGATCTTTTTCATATTTAGCTTATTTACATGCTTATGCTTCTGTTCATCCATAGTATGTACACTTTATACCAGCTAGTATGCTTATGTCTATGTTTATATGCATGCTCATGATTATATCTATTTCATGTTTAGTTTAATTACATGTTTATGCTTATGCTTATGTTTATACTTCTGTTCATCCATAGTATGTACATTTATGCTAGCTAGTATGCTTATATACATGCTCCTGGTTGTGTCTATTGTATACTTAGCTTACGTACATGCTTAGGCTTATGTTTATGCTTATATGCCTAAGTAGACGTCTACGCTCATGTCCATGATGTGCCAGTAAATAAGACCTAAGTTACCTTTGATGTAGTTTCCCTTGATACACTAGATTATAGACGCTAACTAATACATAATATTGTTTTGAACATACTGAGTCTCTCGACTCACAGTTTATATCTTTTTTTTTTCATACAATGAGATGAATGGGATAGGAGGCATTGACTAGTGAGCCAGTTCAAAACAAGGGTAGTACAACTCGAAGACCTTCTAGATTAACTCCGCATGTAGTTATGTTTTCTTTCGAATCGTCTATGTAATTTTATTTGAAGTAAGGAACTATTATGGGAGTATGAAAAGTGACGCCGCAAGCTATCCATTATATATATATTTTTAAAAAAACTAGGGTCGTTACATAAATCATTGGGAATTAATTTGATTTTACATATAGACAGAAGGATGAGGGTATATTGATTGTAGCCATAATAGAAAGCATAAAATGGAGTGCTTTTTGATAATAAATTTAAGTGAAATATATTTTTAATTTAGTAAACTAAATTAGTTGCTGGCCATGTCTATCTAAGTGCTAATCTTTAATTACAATACCAATTTTTTATTTTCAATAGGAAATCATTACAATTTAAATATACTAGATGATCTTAATTAAGCTACGATAGGTGCTATCATTTTGTTAAGTCCTATAATTTTTCATTATTTCCATCAAGTAAATGCTACTCTCTTGTTACTATTCTCTAGTGTTTTCAAATTCTAAACAAGATAGATGTCACCCTCTAGTATTACATTAAAGTATATTAGCTATACTATTAATACAAGTCATATTTATTTTATTTTCATAAGATTTATTGTAAAAATAACTTCAACAAAATATAAAAAAATATTTTTTTTTATGACTCAAGAGGGTCAAAAGACAGCCAAAGAAATAATTGACTCAAAAATAAAGATAAAAAAATTATTAAAAAAAAGTACTTTAAAAGAACCAAATGCAACTCAAAAGAAATTGAAATATAAAATAAAAAAACATTTAATCCTAAAGTAGTTTCAAGTAGATAATTTGAATTTCTAACCAGCTAAAGATATAATTGTGGTTCCAAATAATCAACTTGAAATTCCAACTAAATGTAATGTTTTTAATAATTTGTGGTTAGGGCTATGGTGGAATAAAAGAGTATAAAGTTATTGTCTAGGTATTTATAATTCAGTCTCCAATTATGATATATTTATAGAAATTTTTATATAATTATGGAATACTAAATTTCTACACTGTGCTTCCTAATTTATTATGGACTTATAAGAAATTTTCATGGGATAAATGATTATCTCAGATTTCATATTATCTTACTCATTATGTTTTTTAATAATTTATAATTATAAGAAAAACGTAGTTCATGATTTTAAAAAAAAAATTTATTTCCAATATTTATGACCTAATTTCTAGAAAAATTATACGTTGATTTCGAACACCCCACATGGTTAACCTCACATGTCATATATAAAAAACTAAATCAGAAAACTAAACATGTTACTATGTAAATAGAAGATCACTGATCCAAAATCTTCTAGACCAGAGAAATCCTATAAATTTATTGGTAGAATGAATTGAAACCTACTTGTTTAACGGTTAGGATATGATTTTCTGTTAATTTTATCAAAAAAAATACATCAAATTTAATCTTTATGAAAGAATGTACTTCTTTCCTAATTTTTTTTGTTTAACTTTTGAATTAGCTTTCTTGCCATTTGATTTTTAATTTGCATTGGGATAAAAAGGGCGGTCAAAAATTCTACGACATTATTAAAATTTGATATCATCCTCGGCACCAATTAATTATCAGAAATTATTCTAGTGGATGATATATGCATGTTATTGTCTCCCGCATACTTGTCAATTGTGGGTCTACGAGTTTGAAGATTATCTATACGGTGGAGCCTACAGATAATCCTTGGATTCCCAAGTTTCTATTGGTGAACCAGTATCCAAATATTTTCTATACAATAAATTACGTACTGAACTCATCATCGAAATAATATTATAGCTAACCATTTAGTATTGTTAAATGAACAATAATTTGCTCCTAATGTATAGTCATGTTCGCCTAGAGTATTCATATTAATTATTCTATCTAAAAATTTTACTCTAAATTTTAAAAAATTTCTATATCAATTCTATTCTCTAAATTTTGTATTTATAAACAATACTTCTCTAAATTTAGAGACTGGATTTTAATCCCTAAATATTATAGAGAAAAGAGAAAAAATAAAAAAAAATTGATATATGATATAATGAAAATTAATTATTCAAATTTAATAAAATAATTTTTTTCTCTAATATTATGTATTTTAGATAAAAAAAAATTGATATGGATACTCTCATTAAATTAATTAGAAGCTAAGTACATTGATTACATGTACTTGAATGTCATATAGCAACAAAAATATATACTTATAATTAATGAATTGCTTGATAGTTGAGTCTCCAATAGTATTGTACTATATCTATAAAAGTGCCCTCAGACTCTCATGTAGTGAAAAAATGTTAAATTATTATCTAGATATTCATAGGTCGATCATCAGATACGACATATTTATAGAAATTTTTACTCTAAATAAGGAATGTAATCATGAGATGTTAGGTTTCTGGACCGCTCATCTCATGCGCTTCTCGATTTACCCTAACGACAGATAGAAAACTTCCATGGAATCAAGTTAGTCATTCATGATTCAATGTTATTTAGTTCATCATTTTTTTATATCAACAAAAGGGATAAGATTAACAGTTTTTAATCGATTTATTTACAATTTATTTAATTTTAATAAAAAATGATTATATTCATCTCAGACATCTTTTACATTTTATCCACATATTATGTAAAAAATTAAATTATGAGTTCGTTTTATAACCAACTATCACGTTTATTAGAATATGGGATTTTTTTTTTTTTTCCATTTGCTTGACTTTTAAGTCGTTATACTTCGTCTCCTTTCACATAAATGTAAGTTGAATACAACCTTCATTTATGTGGATTTTTCTATCAAATTGAAGGATCTTTTTCTTTTCTTTTGTTCTCTTTTGAAGAATTTTTTTTTTATAATCTGAATGTTCGGATTTAGTTTCTTGTAATATTCAAATCGTCTAATTTAAAATTCAAAGATTCTCTTATTATTCTTCTAAGTTCTTTATTATTACACCACACTCGTCGTGAAAAGCCCGTATAGTTTCAAAAATAAATCACATTTTACTATTAAGCTTATTTTTGCGGAGTCAACTAGGAGACTTTGAAGCCTTCATTCTCCTTACGGCACGGCACGTGATCTCCTCTCAAGTACCTTCCAAATGTGTCTCTTTTAAACTCCACCCGTTCAGTCTAACTCATTGAGAAGAAACAAACTAATAATTGACAAATATCAAGCTTAATTATTAGTTTCACATCGAACAAATATGAACACGAGCAGATTACAGTTCATATCCAATGTGAACTTCCAGAACGAAAAACATAGAATTTTTTTTAAAAAAAAATCTCTGCGCAAAAGTGTTTCTTTTCAAGAATATAAAGCGTGCATTAAAATAATTAATTAATCATTCAGAGTATGAAGAAATTTAATCTTTGGCCGTCGCTGTCGATACACCAAAGTCGGCAACGCATGCATTCACTTTGAGTGCGCATGCGTGCTAGTTCTAGTGGGGAGAACTCACTTTCTATTATTTGTAGCGATCGATGGATTTCATGGTTTATATTCGTCAAACGTGTAATTATTATGATTAATATGATTTGGAATTACATATCTTTGATGTAATTATTAGATTTAACGAAACTTAAGGAGTAATATTAGTCATCCGAGCCAGCATCTTTTAATAAAGAGTCCTGGGCTTTGGAGCTTCTTATTGTCAACTATGATATGGTCGAGATCCCAAGATTCCTGCGTCGGAATCTCCATCACCGTTCGCCAAAATCTTTCATGGCTGTCTAGTCAAATTTTTTTAATTTATTAATCAACCGCACGCAACGCACTTAAATTTGATAAATACTCATTTTATTTTTAAAATTACGAAATCATACATTAAATTTTCAAAATACCCCAACGCGCCTCAATCTTTGATCTTATCCAGTTAGCAAACCTAACCAAACGGGTAGATCACCGAGCATATCGTTAAATTACGATGTCACCCCTCGATCAGACAGTCACGCCCGACTAGCTGCGGTTTCACAGCTAGCTAGAGAATGATTAATAATTAGAGAATTAATTTATTTGTTATTTAATAATTAATATCACAATGCATTATACGTTTGGATTGTAAATTCACTATAAATATATTATAATAGCTTATTATAAAAACTATCACGGGAATAAGGGGTATTTTCGGAATAGATGTATTTTGAATTTTTTAAGTAGTTACTGTAATACATTATAATGTTTTTTGAAAAGATATTTATAAAATTTAGGCCGCCGGCTGGTGGATTCCAAAAACAGTCGAATCCGTTCTACGGGTGCGGCCTCCCGATGTGAACGCCTCCAAGATTCACATTTTCCAAGTCAAATTGTTAAGAACAACCTTTCGCCAGCTAACCGATCCCTTCAATCGATCCTGTGGTTCTTCCTCCCTCCCTCCCTCTTCATAAACAGCATCTCTTCTCGCCTCCTCGGCACCCATTTTCTACGGCTTAATCGTCACCCATCCCTTCTCCACATGGCGTCCGAAGAGGTTGAGATGCAGAGCATTGTCAAGGAGGAGAAGCTGCGGCGGAGGCGGAAGGAAAAGGGAGGAGAGGAGGAGCAAGAGGAGGAGATGTCGGTGGAGCGGGCGTTCGAGGGGCAGCGCGTGCCGCCGTGGCGGGAGCAGCTCACGGCCCGCGCGCTGGTGGTCAGCTTCTTCCTCTCGGTGATGTTTAGCGTCATCGTGATGAAGTTGAACCTGACGACGGGGATCATCCCTTCGCTCAACGTCGCTGCCGGGCTCCTCGGGTTCTTCTTCGTCAAGCTGTGGACGAAGGCGCTCGAGCAGACCGGACTGCTTCGGACTCCCTTCACGCGACAGGAGAACACCGTCATCCAGACCTGCGTCGTCGCCGCCTACGGCCTCGCTTTCAGCGGTACGCGATTCCGAAACCCTAAAAGTCTTTGCCTTCTGCCCTCTTTCTTTCTCGTCGTTTTTCAAAGATGCCATTTCAAAAGTCTATACTTCTCCTTCTAAGGATTTCGAGTATAGGGACTATTTTGGATTTCTCAGTCTCTGATTTTTTTTTTTCTGATCATTTTACTTTGTCCTAGTTTTAAGATTGAAATTATAGAGCTCTGAGTGATGGCGCTTCAATTCCTAAAAATTTCTGATTTCTTCTTTTTGATCTTGATCTGCTCCAAAAGTGTCATTTTGAAGTGTATTTGTTATCCTTCAAGAGTAAGCTTTGCTTATTTTAGTCTTTGAGTGTTATGTTTGAGGAGATGCTCTTGAAATTGGAATTGTTTTTGAAATCCTCTGGCGAAAACAATTATGGAGCGTGGAACTTTAGCTTTCTATCAATTAATGCGTTTTGAAAAATAAAAGATATGATTTTGAATGGTATTTTTCACCTACCACATACTTGCTATCCTTACAAAGACGATTGGTGGGTGGGAGTTGTGGGCATTCATAGAACTTTGGAAAGTTGAGGGATCATGTGCATTTTGTAGTCTTTAGTTGACATAGGATAGTGAATTTAATCATCTGAAAATGGATAAAGATCATTTTTTATGTTACTTTGATTGCTCTTTTAATTGTTCTGAAAACATAGTATCTGTTTTTAGGAAATTTCTGCCTCTTTTTTTTCTCTTCGGAGAGGATGAGTTCGGTAAAGTAAAAAAGGAAAACAAGATCTTATGGATACCAGAAGGAAACAAACTATGCACTATAATATCAACTTTGATATTGCCAATTCCTAAGAAATTATGCTTTGTTTTCTTTCTCGTTTTTGTCACATGCGACAGCGTGTGACATGGGGAGTCATTTATGTTTAACCATTTGATACCTTTAATATAAAATTTTGAATTTTAAATTAGTAATGCAAATAGAGTGGACCAGGGTTGGAGTTCATTAAATTATTTATAAACAGTGTGGGTCCTACTCTGAGATAGAGATCACCACAAATGAATTTCAAGGTCCATTCCTGTAAAACTTGACTAATCGTATACGTTGAACAAACCGAAAGAGTCAAATATCAACTTGTAAGCCCATACTTTATCCATGTTTAGTATTTTCTTTTAAAGTGAGATTGATAGTCGACGATATGGTTTTATAGAAAGACTTCTAAGATTAGAAAGACTTCTAAGATTGATTGTCTACGATATGGTCCACTGATGACAATTGTTTCAAACTTAAAGTTGACTTCCATTCTTTTGGAGAAATTGGGAGAGAATGTATAAGATAGCTCTTGCACGAAGAAAACTGTGATGTTGGTTGTGTACTGTATTTGAATTATATATCTTAACGATTTTAACATTATACAATTTCTTTTTATTTTTATTGACAGGTGGTTTTGGAAGTTATCTTTTTGGTATGAGCTCAAAAATTGCTGCTAAAACAACTGAAGAAGATACTTCTCAGAATATAAAGGAACCGAGCTTAGGATGGATGATTGCATTTATGTTTGTTGTTAGCTTTATTGGTTTATTCTCTGTTGTGCCACTCAGAAAGGTTTGTCCAATTTTCATACTCTTGAAGATTGAACTTGACTATAGCTATCAGGATGCTTACTTAAACTTGTTATAGATAATGATCATCGACTACAAACTGATCTATCCAAGTGGTACCGCTACTGCATACCTTATCAACGGCTTCCATACATTGAACGGTGAAAAATTGGCCAAGTAATAAACATTTGAATTTTCATTTCTCTTTCATCTTGTAATATCCAGCATAATTTAAGTGAAACTTTTTTTTTTTTTGGTTTTTAGGAAGCAAGTATGGATGCTAGGCAAGTGCTTTATTGGTAGCTTCTTTTGGGGATTCTTTCAGTGGTTTTATACTGCTGCTGATGGTTGTGGCTTTGCATCATTCCCTGCCCTTGGTCTTAAAGCCTATGAGAACAGGTAGTTTGGATTGCCTGAATTTGTTCTATTTAATTGCATGTGTTGAAAATAATCAGTTGAATGTCGATCAATATATCTTATAGTTAGAATTGATAAGCATGAACACTGAAAAGTGTAATGGGTCCTGAGGCAAAGAAAATATTATTCGATGTAAAATAGTTGAAAAGCATGGTACTTGTGGCCTAACCTTTTCTCTTACAGGTTCTACTTTGACTTCTCTGCAACATATGTTGGAGTTGGAATGATCTGTCCATATTTGGTGAATATATCTGTTCTCCTGGGAGGCATTCTTTCGTGGGGAATCATGTGGCCTCTTATAAATAACCAAAAAGGTCATTGGTATCCAGCTGATACACCACAAAGTAGCCTACATGGTTTGAATGGCTATAGGGTAAACCTCTGGCCATTTAGAATGTCACTAGTTGTTAACTTGCTTTTGTTAGAATTACATCACACATATATTTTCACTTCTTAGTAGTTGTGTTCCCTTTTCTCTCCTATTCTACTCATTCTTTATCCACGCATTGTACAGGTATTCATAGGCATTGCCATAATTCTTGGTGATGGCCTTTATAACTTTGTCAAGGTCCTACATCGAACGATTGTTACCTTCATCGCTACTGCTCGCCAAGGTCCCAGCACTCTTCCTGTTACAGATGATGACAGCCCTGCACCTGCTATCGTCTCTTATGATGATGAAAAGCGAACTCAGGTCTTCCTTAAAGATCAAATTCCACAATGGGTAGCATATGGGGGCTATGTGTCGGTTGCTATAATCTCCATCATTACTCTTCCTCATATCTTCCCTCCACTCAAGTGGTACTTCATCTTGGTTGCTTATATTTTCGCCCCAGTTTTAGCATTCTGCAATGCCTATGGGTGCGGTCTTACAGATTGGTCTTTGGCTTCCACCTACGGGAAGCTTGCTATCTTTGTAATTGGAGCTTGGGCTGGTGCCGCCCATGGTGGTGTTCTCGCTGGCCTTGCGGCCTGTGGTGTTATGATGAATATTGTCTCGACTGCCTCAGATCTTATGCAGGATTTCAAGACTGGTTACCTAACACTGGCTTCTCCCCGGTCCATGTTTGTGAGCCAAATCATTGGGACCGCGATGGGTTGTGTGATCGCTCCAAGTGTTTTCTGGCTTTTCTTCAAGGCCTTCAAAGATATTGGCGAAGAAGGAAGTCAGTACCCTGCACCCTATGCCACCATATACCGTAACATGGCTATTCTTGGTGTTGACGGCTTCGGCTCACTACCAAAACACTGTCTCACTCTCTGCTTCATTTTCTTTGCTGTCGCGATTATGATCAACTTGATAAAAGATCTGGTTAGCCCAAAGATTGCACGGTTTATACCAATCCCAATGGCAATGGCTATTCCTTTCTACATTGGATCATACTTCGCCATCGATATGTTTGTCGGAAGCGTCATATTATTCATCTGGGAAAAGATCAACAAGCCGAAGGCAGATTCCTTTGGTCCGGCAGTGGCATCTGGTTTGATATGTGGTGATGGGATATGGACTCTGCCACAAGCCGTGCTGGCACTTGCTCAAGTAAAGCCACCAATCTGCATGAAGTTTCTTTCGAGGAAGATGAACGACCAGGTGGATACTTTCATTTCGTCACTGTCTTAAATCACTCCTCATCGCCCTAATTGTGATTATGGCATAATGCCATATTACTATTTTTTTTTCTCTTTCCTTGTCTACTTTGCATCCTCTCCCAGCCAAAACATTTGCTGGTTGTGTTGCTAGCAGTGCTTTATCTATCTTGATGTGCATATTTCAAAATGTCTGAATCCTGAACATAAATTGGAAATGTTGTATGAACATTCTCTCAGTTGTAGCATTTTGGCAAACGCGGCATATACCAAAAAACAAAATGTCTGTGTTCATGATAAAATCTTTTGTCAAAATGAGATGGATCTTCTGCTGGTCTCCACTCTGATAATCAGATACATTGATTTGCGAGTTTGGATTGCTGTTTTTATTTGTCAATAATAATAATAATGAAACTGAACTTTATATTTAGAGTCGACTTTAGAAATCTGTGAGGTTTCATATATTTTATTCTATTCAATGTTTTTTAGGCGCCTGTAGATTCTGGTTGCCACACGATTATATCTTCAAACATATGAATTGTTCGGATTATGCTTTGGTTACGCACTAACTGTTATAAATTATTATATTCTGATTTTTATTTTAAATCTTTATTGATTTCTTTTTGAATTTCTATTATTTTAATATTATTAATTCTATTTTGATTTTTTAAAAATTCCCCAATGATCTATTTAGAATTTTTTACCATCTATATATATTAACAATGTCTCTAGGCATGTTGCAACGGTAAAACTCAAAGTACTCACAATTTGAATCTTAATTTTCGTAGTGTAAGATATTTTTTTTAATTGAATAAAAAATCTGGGACGTTAATTGTTAGATGAGGTGTCGTTTATATTTCTAGATTTATCTGTTAGCCAATTTATGATGTTAAATCATTTACCTCAGGACTAGTTGAATCAAAGATCTAGAAATTTGAATTATGAAAAAAATTCAATACATATAAAGTATATACCGTTATATTTTAATGTCCCCATTAAACTCATAATTAGTATTTTTATTTTTTAATAAGTAAAATGTATTGATTCATAAAAAAAATGTAGCCAACATTGTTGCCTTAGTGATCATATATGTGTCTGTAATCTCTCGCTTGAAAATTCCTAACGTGCTTGAAAATTCCTAACGTTCTTCTCGACGTTCTCGTCATACCTATCTCCCGTGGTATACGTAGCCAAGCACGCACCTTGGTCCACAACTCCCTACTGATTGCATATTTGAAGAAAATATCCTTTTGTGTCTCATCCGCCATCTGACATAGTGGATACCAGGGGTGGATCCAAGATTTTAAATTGGGGGAAGGGGCCGTATAATGAAAATCCTCTACTCCTTTAAATCCAGAAACTATCTAAAGATACTTATTAAGGACCTAAGCACAACCTTATGATTAAAAAAAACAAGAAACTAAATTAGCATTTATAGTCCTTAGTACATAAATCTAACATAGCATACTATAATCACTACATAAAATTCCATGCATCATATTACTAATTTGTGTTATGCATCTCATAAAATGTGACACTTTCATGCTTTTTAAAATGAATAATGCAACAAGATCTACATATTCTATTAACATTATATAAAATAAACACAAAGAAGAGCAAAGCATATTTACCTTCCCATCCATGCCATTGATTATAGCTGAAGCTTCTTCACTAGATATAAAAATCACAAAACCAAAACCCTCTAGACCTTCCACTTTCCCTGCCAATGATGCACTCTAGCAGCATAGGTAAATACCAGTGAGTATAATCATGTACTGCAAAGATTAAAAAGAAATCAAAAAGACAATAACGACTTACTATCAACAACTTCACCATAATTCATAAATGCTTCTTTTAAACTCATCATTAGTGTCAAATGAAAGACCTATGAAGTAATAAGAGCATCATAAGCGGTGTAACAGCAAATCAATAGCGATATTCTGAAATGTATTTTGCCAAACCTCTAATAAAAAATTTTGAATATGACATGTATCGTATTGATTGGAATAATGATGGTCGGGAAGACAAAGATTTCTTCAAGAGATTTTCAACTCACAAACACCATGTTAACATGAGAATTATATGGACAATAAATCAGATAATTCTTTTTCAACTACAAAGATAAACACAAATAATCAACAGATGTAATGTTGAATCATTCTGACATCCCTACTTCAACCTGACGTCTGAAAAGCTTGCTAAATAACCTTGAAGTCAATAGCAGCGAGACTTAGAAGCTACGAGCTTGCTAAGTTTAGAGAGCAACAGATTGTTATTTTCAAACAGAAATACAGAATAGTATAACTAATTGTAAAATAGTTGCATAGTCAAAGAACAAACATAATGTTACTATACATTCAATTAAGTATCAAATACAATTATCTAACTACAAGGAATTCGACGTTCTTTTAAATTTTCGAAGTCTTCAATGATAGCTTCTATGCTCACATTTCTAGCAATTTCTCGCTCAATATATATCATTAACGCGTCTGAGAGAAAACCATCCTCCATTTTGCTCCGAAGCCTTGTTTTCACGATATTCATCGTAGAAAATGATCATTCTGTAGTAGCAGTGGAAACTGGAAGAGTAAGCACAAGTACAATCACTCTAAAAATGAGATTGTATGTAACAGACTTGTTAGTCTTCACCAACCATTGACATAATTATGAAATAGTTGCAAGATTGTTGTAGTTGGGCCCTTTGACTATATTATACTCGTAATGCTTCAATTGCATCTCTAATTGCTCTTTTTCATCTCTTGTAAAGTCTTCGCCATAAAATTTTTCAACTAATTTACATATATCCTCAACTCTGAAAGACTCCACTGCATTTTGAGGATTTAAGGCATTACTAAGAATAAGCAATTCCATAGCATCATCACTAAAGCGCCCATTATTTTCTTGCAACTATGAATCTATTGAAGCATAAAAGAGGTCTACCTGATAATGATGCTCAATGGTGAAATTGTCTTGACGAGCACGGGCTCGACCTCGTCTATTAATATATGGAGCATTGAAATCAGGAATATCAATATTTCGAAGTTCACAAAAAGATTTCACTTTTGCAAGCAAATCATTCCACTTGTTATCCCTCATTTGTTGAAGTAAATTCTTAGTAGATAATACAAGCTCCATTGCATTTATAATATCCTGAGACTTACTTTGTAAAGCTTGACAAAGGATATCCGTGATTCCCATGATCTCTTTCATAAGATGCAAGATGAATACAAAATCAAAAGAAGTCATTTCATCATAAACAGATGTTGTATTTGCTCGTTGAGAAGGAAGTCCATCATCCATAACCTTAAGCAATACCATACACAATGCACTAAACATCTTAATTAAGCCTTTCAACGATCTCAAATGAGAACTCCAACGTGTATCAGCAGCTCTTTGTAAAGTACCTATCTGATTAAGTCCACGCCCTGTCTCGAGTTCATTAATAGCAATCAAATGTTCAATGTCATCTGCATGAGAATTCTTCAATTCATCATTACGCTTGCACGAAGAACCAACAATATTAACTATAAAAGTTAATCTATCAAAAAATTGATGAATAGGTGTCACATTTTTTGATGCTACAACTAAAGCCAATTGTAACCGATGAGCAAAGCAATGAACATAATAAGCACTTCTACAATCTTTTATGATTAAAGCTTGCAATCCATTAAATTCGCCCCTCATATTACTAGCACCATCATAACCTTGACCTCTAATATTTTGAACATCCAAATTGTAGTGAGCCAAAGAAGAATATAGCATCATTTAAAGTCAAAGTTGCAGTATCAGATACATGAATAAGCCCAAAAAAACGTTCTTGAATGAATCCATTAGTATCCACGAACCTCAATACTATAGACACTTGCTCCCTTTTTGACTCATCTCGGGCTTCATCAACAATTATGCAATACTTGGCAACTCCAATTTCTTCACGAATTACATTTTTCACTCTCATTAAAAGCACATGAAGTATTTGTTTCTGAATATCATGACTTGTATACTTGGCATTTTTTGGAGCTTTCGCAATTGCCTTTGAAAGTTCATCATTGTACATGCTTAGCACATCCAAAAATTCAAGAAAATTGCCACGATTAGATGAACTAGATTTCTCATCATGGCCTCTAAATGGAATTCCTTGAAGTGCAAGCAACAACACCACATGTATGTGAGCCTTTAATCGAAGACGATTAGTTGCGATTTGTTCATCATTAAAATTGTCGAATCTCCTTGATATGTGTTGTGATTGGTTCATCAAATCCTCACATGCCTTTTCAGCATTACGATGGGGTGAAGATACTTTATCTTTCCCTATATGGCTGAGGAAAGCACAAGCTTTTCCATTTCAAACTTTCTTCCAACTATTAAATCCATTAACAATAAATGCAGTTTAATTTGAGCATCCCGATGGCTCGTTGAAGATAAAACATAGAAAGCAATATGCTTTATCTTTAGCTGGTGAATACTCCAACCAAGGAAATTGTTTATACCAAGTAGACTGAAATCTTCGTGGGTGCTTAATATTTTTATTTAGTGGATATTCTTGAAGAATAGGTTGGTATGCCTTCAGATTCAAATAAGCTCGACGAATTTCCTCTCGTTGGTTAGGATGATATTCCCAAATTTGTCGACGCAATCCTGGATCACGCTCTAAAGAATCGAGATCAACCTCTTCAATTTCTGTACTTTTGAATCTTTTAGGAGAAAATTCAGATAGAAGATCATTGTTATTTGATCTTGTCGATGAGTTTATAGGAGTAGCCGGATCTGGTTCATTTGCTCTCTTCCTTTGAAAAAACTTATCAATCGTAACGGATTTTCCCATTTAAAATATATGAAACCTTTAACAATGAAAAACTTAAATTATTTCAAATAAGTGAATAATAATTAATAATAACAATATTAAACCAAACATTAAGTCAGTGAATAATAACAACATCATACAATAAAAAAACACCGAGCTTTTTTTCTTTTAATCAAATATTAAATCAACAATTCCAACTTCAACTATTTCATCATTTAGGCACTTTAATTTCTAAAATCACAAGATTTAATTAAAATGCTTAAAATTAATCATTTCATAGGAGAACAACAAACAAAAGAATCTAGCAAAAAGGAGAAAAGCAAACAAAATAAAAGAATCTGATAAAATTATGGGCTTTACATAGTTCTATTCTTAATAAAAAGTTATAAATCATAAGTCATATCAGAGATAAATCTATAAGTTATTTCAAAGTCACAGGCCCACATCAACTAATGGTAGGGCCATTGATGGATACCTTTTACAATATAGTATGTTTGCTTGTGTGTGCATATATTATAGGTAAAAAAAAAAAAATCTAAAGTAGCCTTCAGTTTCAACAATCAGCAGCAAGAAACCAAGAAGGACAAGGACTCAAGGAGGGCCATGTAAAATTAATTATTATAATTTTTTTCTAACAAAATGTATGGAATTATTTTTGTTTGATCCTCTGACTTTGCCTCATGTGTTCTTCTCACTTCATTCATAATTCATAAATAAGGGTATTAGGTATATTATAAATGATAAATCTGTGATAAGCAGCCTAAGCTTCATAGTGAGGTTAGCTTATGGGGTAGAAAGTAGAAACAATTCAACCGAAGATGGAAAATACCAAAAAAAAGTTTTTCTCTTGTTCCCTTCTCAGTTCTCAGTTTTAAGGGCTTCAAAAATCAAAACCCTAAGGACTAAGGAGGAAGGAGTAGAATGAAATTGTACCTTTCTTTCAAATTAGGCTCGAGAATATTTTCGTCGCACGAGACCTCCACATCCAACGTCCGATTGCTCGTTTGAAGGCATCGGAGCAATTGTCGAACGACGAGTAGGGTATGTCGTTTGCAGCGGTGCAAGGCTGCAAACGTATTGTTTTTATACCAATTCCCAAATGAATTTATATTTAATATTCATTAATAATATTACTAATAATTAATACTATTATTAATAGGGTTTACACATGGACTGGGGGGTCGTGGTCCCCCAGTCCACGTGTAAATCCGCCCCTGGTGGATACATCTTACCCTGTATATGGGCTAGTCAATATTTGGTCTACAATTGCCCATTAGCCAATAGCCAGAGAACGATGTGATGTTTGGGCATGATGCCACCCGCAAGACTGTATAATCCCACGTCTGTTGTGTTCAATCTTAGAACATCCATAATAGTTAAGGATATTTCTCTCAAATATTTGTGGCCTCTATTTTCATGTCATTCTTCAAATATTTTACTATTTAAATATCTCAACTTTCACAATAAAATACCCCACCAATCAAATATTTATGGGTCTCACCCATCAAATGTTCACTCTCAAATATTCTCAATTCCACAATCAAATATCTCACCAACTAAATATTTATGGGACCCATGACCATTTAATTAACTTATATTTTATTTTAAGAAAAATACAATAGAAGACATATAAATTTAAGTTTATACAAATATAAATATTTTATAAATTTAAAATTGAAATACAGAGATACCAACCATATTAAATTAAAAAAATACATAACGATAAACTATAATTAATAAAATAAACATGCAGCTGATAAAATAAACCATAGAAATTAACTACATGTTTAATTTTTTCTTCAATTGTTCATATATCGCTAGATGATTTTGAAGTTGTTCATCTGTCATGCCTTGTGTGTCCATTACGAGGAGTTGATGTGCTTGGATGAGTTGATATACTTTCTTATTGTTATTATACTCTTCCAAATATGACATTGATTGTTGCATAGCCTGATTCAATTCATCAATTAGGCATACTCTTTATTTGTCTTTCCTCTTTGTTGCCTTCTGTCTCATTGGACGAAATCGGATTTCTCTATCATCTATATCAATAGTTGTGTTAGGATTAGAAGAGTCGGTATGTGCACCTGATGATTCTGATGTTCTTGATTTCTTTGTAGCCCGTCGCTCTGAGGATTGAGGAGCATACATCAGACTATCTTTCATGATTCTCCACACATACTCATATTGGAAAGTAGTTTTAAAAGTACTCTTGTATTCTTCATGAGCTCGCATCATCAAATCCTCGTCACTCCATCCACTTGGTCGATCATTATATCATTTATTGTAGATTCCATTATATCTATTTACAATCTTTTTCAGCGAAGCTCAATATGATTTTGCTTTCTCCGCAGTTCTCTTTTTAGCTCCCTTAGCTCGATTGATATTGAAGTATGTCATAACTCGTTTCCAAAATGACTCACTCTTCTGGGCATTACCAACTACTAAATCTTAACTCATAATTGTGTAGGCCGTTGCAAGGAACTTATCATCTACTGCACATACTGTTCGCTTGCTATGGTCTTCATCTAATTCGTTGCCCATATTTGGTGCTTAATTGAGAATAATATCGTCGGACCCTATTTCAGATGAGAATGGAGGAAATTGTGAATCGGGGACTACATAAGGTGTACCTTTATCACTGTCAGTTGCATCAACACTAGCTCTTCTCGATTCATTTGATTGAATATCTGGTGATTGAAGTGAATTAATTTCATGAGATGAGACTTGCATGAAATACTGACTACTCTGCCAATATTCTGGAGGATATGTATAAAACGGAGCTCGAGGGTCGTCACTCAAATAATTTGGATAACTTTGGAAATTATGATAATATGGTGGTGGGTATGGAAAAGGTTGAAAATTTGGTGGATGTTGAGTGGAAATGGAAATTGAGGATTGAAAAAATTAGGACGGACTCGAGAACTTTTTTCACTAGAATTTTCGTCGATATTTAGAGAGTTGAACAAATCCCTAAAATAATAACTAGAATTTTTATCCATTTCTCTCTAAATTTTTGATAGGCAATGGATATGGAAGTGATGAAAATAAATGAAAGAAATGATGTATATATAAGAAGAAATTGAACGTTACCCAACGTTCGAAAAAATGAACGTTTCTTTCTAACGTTCAAAAAAATGAACGTTTATTTTTCGAACGTTTGACTTGTTTTTTATTTTTTAATTTTTTCAATTTAATTAAATTAAAAAAAAAATAAACTTAAAAATAATATGACAACCACCATTTTGATGGACCCCACAAAATTTAATTAAATTTAAAAAAATAAAAAAAATGAAAACAATGGCACCCACCATTTTGATGGGCCCCATAAGAAGAAAATCACCGGGCACAAATTTGTGTCTGGTGATTTCCAATCACCCTTCAAATATCCCTCATAATGAGGGATATTTGGAGAAATATCCCCTCCAAATATCCCCCATTGGAGATGCTCTTAATTAAAATAGTCATATGTCAGCGAAGTGTCATGCTAACCCTATGCATACCATGAGTCATGTAAGGAAGTAGTGTGTAATGACAATGTGCTCCACTGTGGCTGATTTGCTAAAGATGATGTCTCAAATGAAACCTAGAGTAGAGGCTTGACGAGGGGAGAGTTTGAAGTACGACCCATGTATGATGTATGGTTGTAGAAATTGACTTTAAGGGGAAAAAACTCGATTGATGAATTTAGAAAATATTAAAGGGATTGATGAATTTAAAAAATATTAAAGAGATAAAGAGTATAAAATATTATGTAGTTAGTTATAACAAAAATTTAAACCCTAAATTAAAAAAGTAAAAAATTAAATTATCCTAAAGGCTATAAATAAATAATTTTAATAAATTTATATAATCTAACCCATCCCCCTCAAACTTGTGATGTTATAGCCAAAAGCATTGAGAGTTTGTCAAATAAAAAGCAGAAGCGCAAAGCAAAATGAGCCTTGGTAAACATATCAACTATTTATAGTGAGGAATGAACAAAAGGTAGTGTGATAGTGTCAAGCTATAGATGATGACAAGTGAAATGACAATCTATCTCAATATGCTTCCTTCTCTGATGAAAAACTATATTACGCACAATCTAAATGACACTCTAATTATCACAATGAAGAGTAGTAGATTTCTGAAGAAAAATTCTCATATCTGCAAGCAACCAATATAGCCAAACAATCTCACAAGTATGGTAGTCATGGCACGATACTCAGCTTCTGTGGAGGATCTGGAAATAATATTTTGCTTCTTACTCTTCCAAGAGATAAGAGAATCTCCAAGAAAAATATAAAAGTTGGTGGTCGACTTACGATATGTAAGATCACCCATCCAATCAGCATAAGAGTATGCACAGAGCTATAACGAAGAAGTAGACGGGAATAAGAGACTCTGAAATTGAGTCCTTTAAAGATAATGAAGAATGCGAAAAATAACAGCCTAATGAACTATGGTCGATGCAATGATAAACTAACTAACCACATATAGAACATACACAATATTAGAACGAGTCACAGTGAGAAAAACCAAAGTTCCCACAACTATACGATAGAGATTAGGATTTGGCAAAGGAGAATCATATAATAGAGAGTATCAAGCATTAGACTCAAGGGGAGTATCAACTACCCTGTTGTGAGTGAAACGTTTACGCTCAAATAGATCAGCTATTTACTTTGACGGACAAAGAGATAACCTTAAGGTGAAGAGGTGATCTCGATCCCCAGAAAATAGTGTAGTAAACCCAAGTCTTTCATAGCGAAACAACAAGCTAATTAAAACTTCAAAGACTCAATTCCGTCAAAATCATCACCAGTAATTATCATGTCATTTACATATAAAGACCAAAGTATATGACTTGCACGCGTACACTTGACAAATAAAATTGAATCATGATTACTGGGATGAAAGTTAAGCGAGATAATCACCATGGAGAACTTTGCAAACCAAGCACGTGATGCTTATTTAAGTCCATAGAGAGCTTTGTGAAGCTTGCAAACTTCACTAGATCGGTGAGCAACTCTAGGAGGATGCGCTATATACACTTCTTCTATAAGATCACCATTCAAGAAAGCATTCTTGACATCCATATGAGATATTGTTTATGTTAGAGTGTATACTAAAAGCCTAGCTTTTGGTATAAACATTTATCTAGAAATAAGAATCACATTGGTCAAATGTCTACATTTATGATAAATGAAGTTGTTCAATTAATTTATATTGTAGATAACATGGTGTGTGGTGTCACACACAGAGGATCATGTTATCAGTACCTTATAAATTATAAACAGTAGCTCACGACCATAATGGAAAGGAACAAACCATTGGAAGGTCGTAGTGTAATTAGGTATTAGTTTATCTTAACTATATAATTACACTAGTACACTTAGAGTGTATTGAGTAGGACCATTAGAGGTCGTTTCTTTTATACTGACTTTATAAAGAAACAAAGACCTCAGTTATTATGGAAGTGTGTGCTCTTAATCCTAATATAGTAACAAGCACATATATTTGATATTTATTTCTTTAATTTATCAATGGGTGAGATTTAGTTCGATGAATCAATAAGCCCGATAAGTTGAGAAATGATATCACTTATAGTGTGTGTTGTTGATTATAGAAGGAAACTGTGTCCTAGTGATCTACGTTGAGAATGTCCCCAAGAGGAGCTCATAAGGATTGTCATGTTAAACCCTGCAGGTGGACATAGTCCGACATGACGATGAAGTTGAGTGGTACTACTCTTGGAGCTAGATATTAATTAAGTGAGTTGTCAGTAACTTACTTAATTAGTGGACATTGTTATCTTAAACACAGGAGACTAACACACTCATAATAAGAAGGAGCCCAAAATGTAATTTGGGATTGGTGCGGTAGTTCAATAATAGTTTTTTAGTGGAATGAATTATTATTGATGAAATTAAGTTGTGTGTTCAGGGCGAACACGGGATGCTTAATTTCATCGGGAGACCAAAACCAATTCCTCCTCTCGGTCCCTATCGTAGCCTCTAGTATATAGAGATTTATACCCACCGCATACCCACCTTCTTACCCATCCAATGGGGCCGACCAAGCTAGCTTGGAACCCAAGCTAGGGCCGGCCAAGACCAAATGGATGAGCCAAGTTGGTGGCCGGCCAAAGCTTGGGTCCCAAGCTTAGGTGGCCGGCCACTAGAATATTAAAAGGGTTTTTTATTAAAATTATTTCTTATGTGGATATCATGATTTTAAAGAGAGTTTAAAAATTAAAATTTCCTTTTATAACTTTCTACAAAAGATTAAGAGAAGAGATTAATCTCTTTCCTTATTTGTAGATTAAAAGGATGGTTTTAATTTTGGTAAAACTTTCCTTATTTGTAAATCATCTACATGTTTAAAGAGAGTTTAAAATTTGAAATCTTTCCTTATTTGTTGATTAAAGGAGGATTTTAATTTTAAGAAAACTTTCCTTTTAACCATGTTCATGATTTAAAAAAAGTTTAAAATTAATAATTCTCTTTTATTAGTTTCTACAAAAGATTGAGAAAAGATTTGATATCTTTCCTTATTTGTAGATTAAAAGAGATTTTAATTTTTAGAGATAACTTTCTTTTATCCACATGTTTAAAAGAAAGATTTTAATTTATTAAATTTCCTTTTATAAACCAATCATGAAGGATTAAATTATTGGAGAAATTTTATAAATTTCTGAGACAAATTAGGAAGTTTTAATTAATTAAAACTCTCCTTGTTTATAGATGGTGGTCGGCCATGTAAATTGAGAAAAGGAAAATTGTTTTAATTAAATAAATTTTTCCTTTTCATGGCAAAAGAATTAAGGAAGTTTTAATTAAATTTCCTTATTTGCCAAGACCAAGGATTATAAAAGAGGGGGTAGAGAAGGCTTCATGGAAAACAACCTCTATTATTTCTCTCCCTCTTTTCCTTGGTGTTGTGGCCGGCCAACCTCTCTTCCTTTCTTCCTCTTGGTGGTGGCCGAACCTTCTCTATTGGCTTGGAGCTCTTGTGGTGGCCGGATACTACTTGGAGAAGAAGAAGAAGAAGGAGAGAAAGCTTGTATCCCTTGGAGCTTGGTTGGTGTTTTGTTCTTCGTCCTTGGTGAAGCTTCTTTGTGTTGGCCGAACCTAGCTAGGAGGAGAAGAAGGTGCTTGGTGGTTTCTCATCTCGGAAGATCGTTGCCCACACAACGTCCGAGGTTAGAAGAGGAATACGGTAGAAGATCAAGAGGTCTTTCTAAAAGGTATAACTAGTAATTTTTCTTTCCGCATCATGCTAGTTATTTATGGAAATAATACCAAATACAAGAGGCTTACGATTCTAGTATTTGGAATATGTTTTCAAGTTGTGTTCTTTTGTTTTATTTTTCCTTGTGATTTGATTGTTCTTTTCGGTTAACCTAAAGTTATTTTAGGAAATTAAATATTAGATTTCTATAAAAGGTTTTGTCTAGTCGGTGGTGGTTGCTCCCATATCCAAGAAGGTCATGTGCCTCGCCACGTCAGTACTGGGAACCAATTATGGAAATTAATATTTAATGAAATTAATAACTTAAGGTGATTTAGGTCGAACGTGTTAAGTTCAGCAGGAGATCCAAGTCAAAACCTAAAAGAACAAATAGATTAAGTTTTGATCAAACGTGTTAAGTTCAGAAGATCCAAAATTTAATTTAAAAGAACACATGGTAGCTAGGAAAATGTTCAGACCTTTGTACAAAATTTTTATGCAGTGGAACCTCTAGGCTTTCCGAGTAGCAACCAACAATTGGTATCGAGCTAGGGTTTTGCCTCTGTATTTGGTATTAGTTTAATTATGCACATGTCATACATAATTTAGGCGGGATAATAGTAGGATGTGCTAACTTTGTGAATGCAGGATCCAACTATTATGGCTTTTAGTTATTATGTGTGATTGGACCCTTGGACATGTCAAGGGCATTTATATGTGTGTGCATGATTGTATTATAAAATACAGCAGGAGCTGTATTTAGTTTTATTAGGATTTTATTTTTGATCTAGATACATGTACATTCCTTTTATGGAATATAGGATCAAAATGTAAAATTCTATTTATGTCGCGGATCGAATCTTGCAAAGCGTGGAACCTTCTAAGGACCAGAGGCGCAGCTGAACTAGGAGCAAGATGGATGCGACAGCTAGACCCGGTGGCGGTGGCCAAATATGGCAGCAGCTTGGGATGACAACACACGGAGGACAACTAGAGATAAAAGTCATAATAGTTGAAAATTAGATTTTCTATTTATTGCTTTTATATTGTGCTGTGTGTGCATGTTGGTTTACATATTTAGTAGGCTAGCATAGTTAAAATTCCTCATTTATAAATAACTAAGTGGGAGAGGGATTTTTAAGTAAATCCCATGGTCTCCATTACTGGTTTGTAAGTGATGCAAACAAGCTTGCGCGTTGGCTCTGAGTGCCTTCCTCCATAACGGATGAGCTTGTTTGTGGATCACTAGAACAGACTTTCATTTTTGGATGACTATAGGAAGTTAATTAAGAGCGTGTGATCTTCCCCAACGGAAGGGGCATAATCTTATTAATGGACTTAGTGTCAAGTAATGGTATACACTTAGACACATTTAATAGTATCCTCTCCAACGGAGTCACTACTATCACTTGTGTGACCAAAGGGAAACCAACTATTGATTTGTCATAAAACTAGATTGGCAATATAATAAAATTAATAAACCCCTCTTACAAATGTTTGAATTTGTATACGTCCACACTAACGTGACATACAAGATTCATGGTGTTTGAGGTAATTTTATTTGTCAAAAAGTTATATTGACAAGATAGTCAATAGGTAAAACCCTTCTCTTACAAATGATGAATTTGTATACGTCCACACTAACGTGGCATGCAAAATTCACGGTGTTTGAGGTGTTGGTGAATTTAAATAATATTGTTTGAGGAATCAATGTTATTTTAAATTCAAAGAGTTTTGACCAAATATTTGATCAAAGATGATCAACTATTAATTTTATTCATAAAGTAAAGTTGACGAGATAATAAAATTAATGAATAAAATCTCCTCTTCGATTTTGTATACACAAAATTCATGGAGATTTTAAGGAGTTGATATTGACCAAATATTTTTGTGATTCTTAGGATATTTGTCAATCCCTAGTAGTCATACTATAGAAAAAGACTTAGTAGTCCCAATTGTAATGATTGAAAATAGGACTTGGACATTAAGGTAGACTGTCTTCTAAGAACTAAGAACAATTTAGGTATATTTAATTCATTAGTTGAAACATGTCTAATGGTGTTATCTACCAGAACCTGGAGTGTAGATACAAGATGCCGTTAATCATGTCTGCAATTCATTGCAGGGTTCCAGGAAACCCGACAACTAAATGAAAGGTAAATCACCGTCCACATGGGCACTACTGTAAAAGTGGTAGTTGTTGCAGTGGAAGATGTTTATCCTTTGATAAGAATAAAATATGGATTTTAAGTAATTGTCTTTACGTACCAAGTTTAGAAAGAACCTGATTTCAGTTTCTAAACTATTATAGATATTGTGCCTATTTTGATAACAAAGTTGTTATCAAGAAAAATAGGGAAGTTATCTATTCTGGTATGATGGTTGACAATTTATAATCCAATAACTCCCACGATGCAACAAAATGGAAATTAGTAACACATCTTCTAATTTTAAGAGAAAGCAACCTTAAGAAAAGAACCAATTATATCTTTGGCATCTAAAAGCTAGGTTATACTTGAGTAGGATTCATTGGTAGCTGATGAACTTTTGGGTTCATTGGTAGTGGAAATCTTTCCAACCTGCGAGTCTTACTTAGAAGGAAAATAACCAAGAAGCTTTTAAGTCCAAGGGGTATGGAGTCAAAGATATGTTGAAATTAGTTCATTCTGATTTGTGTGATCCTATGACTATCCAGACAAGAGGTAGTATTGAATATTTTGTCTATTTAATAGACAACTATTCAAGATACAAATAAATTTACTTAATGTACCGCAAGACTAAGTACTTTGATTAGTTCAAAGAGTACAAAGTTGATGCGGAGAAATGTTAAAGTAAAAAGTCACTATGGAAGATCGTAGTGGCAAGTACCTCTTGAGAGATTTTAGGAGTCACTTATCAGAAGTTGGATTTCAATCCCAACTAACTGCATCTGGTACACCCCAACAGAATGGTGTAGTAGAAAGAAGGTAAAGGACTCTTATGGAATAATTAGATAGATGATGAGTTATTCAGAAAATTATCAAATTTGTTTTAAGGATAAACTCTGAAAACGAAAGTGAACATAGTACCTTCCAAGTTAGAACTCTCTACTCATATAGAATTTCTGAATAGGTGAAAACCTATTTTGAAGCATATTCGGGTAATCCAACACATATGTTAAAGAGAGACAATGATAAGTTGGATAGGAGTTCACTTGTTTGTAAGTTATCCTAGATAAACAAAAGTAGGTTTATAGTCTTAAAAATCAGAAGGTCATTGTTAGCATCAATGACTGATTTTTAGAAAAGGACTATATAATGAACCACGTGCTCATAAGTAAATTTGTTCTTAAGGAAATAATAAAGGACATGTCTAACCTAGTACCAACTGTACAAGATGAGATACCACAAGAAAACTGCAACACGTATCACAAATGATACACAATTGCATAAAGTGTCTTGTCATAGTGGGAGGGTTGTTAGGCAACCTAAATAGGTTCATGTTTTGGGAGAGTTTTTGGACTCGATCCCTGAAGGACATAAACCTGATCTCCGGACATATGACGAAGCACTCCAAGATAAATATGCAACATCTTGGCAAAGAGTAATGAATAATAGAATTAGAATATATGTATTCTAATAAAATCTGGAAGCTTGTAGAACCACCAAGTGGTGTAAAAGCCTTTGGGTGTAAAAGGTCTATAATAGGAAAAGAGGGATAGACAGGAAGGTTGAAACCTTCAAAGCAAGGCTTGATGAAAAAGGAAACTTTTTTCACTGGTAGCCATGCTTAAGTCTATCCGGATTCTTTTATCTATTTGGCAAGTGGATGTCAAGACAGCATTCCTTAATGGAAGTATTGAAGAAAGCATCCATATAAAGCAACCAGAAGGGTTCATTGCAAAGGGCTAAGAGCATCTTGTGTAAAGCTCAATCAGTCTATGGACTGAGGCAAAGCTTCAAGGTCTTGGAACATCTAGTTTATCAAAGTAATTCAGACCTATGGATTTATTTAGTAACCGGATAAGTCTTGTGTATACAAAAGGTGTGATGGAAGCGTGGTGGTATTTCTTGTACTATACGTAGATAACATTTTTGGTAGTTGGAAACAATATCAAAATGTTGTCAGAAGTAAGGGTATGGTTGTCCAAACAATTAGATATAAAGGACTTGGGAGAATGTATATATTCTTGAGATCAAAGTAATAAGGGATCGCAAGAAAAGAATATTTTACTTATCCCAAGCTTCATACATCGTAAAAATCCTTGCTCGTTTTAAAGCATGCAAAACTCCAAGAAAGGTTTCTTACCTTTTCAGGATGGAGTAACTTTATCTAAAGATATGTCTCTGTAGACATTAAAGGAGATAAAGGAAATAAAGGCAGTTCTTTATGCTGTCGGAAGCCTAATGAATGCTATGCACGAGATAAGAAATCTGTTGCCAAGGGCATAGTTGGCGATATCAAAGTAACTCGACAAGACAGGTCGATAAAGCATATATTAAGTACCTTAGATGCACTAGAGATTATATGCTAGCTTACAAGGCGCTTAATTTGGTCCTTGTGGGTTGCATGGATTTTGACTTCCAATCGATAGGGACAATAATAAGTCAACTCGGGTTTTGTGTTTACTTTAGGAGGTAAAGTCATAACTATGGAAGAGTGATAAGCATAGGTGTTTTCTGGACTCCACCATAGAAGTTTAGTATATGGCAAGCCTCCAAGGTAGCCATAAAAGCTGAATGACTCAATAACCTCAAGATAGACTTAGATATGATTTCTGGTTTGTCCAAAGATTATTACAATTTATTGTAATAATATTGGTGCAGTAGCAAACTCGAAGAAACCATAAGTCTATAAAGGCAAGTAAACACAATAGAACGCAAGTACCACCCAATACGAGAAACGAGGAGAAGTTGTTGCTGCCTAGAATGCATTAGATGATGACCTATAGATATTTTCACTAAGGTCCTTAAGGCGAGAGCTTTTGATGGACATGTTGAAGGGTTGGGAATCAGATGTATGGCAGCAGATATGACAGCTTAGTCTTTTAGTATAAGTGGGAGATTGTTAGAGTGTATACTAAAAGCCTAGCTTTTGGTATAAACATTTATCTAGAAATAAGAATCACATTGGTCAAATGTCTACATTTATGATAAATGAAGTTGTTCAATTATTTATATTGTAGATAACATGGTGTGTGGTGTCACACACAGAGGATCATGTTATCAGTACCTTATAAATTATAAACAGTAGCTCACGACCATAATGGAAAGGAACAAACCATTAGAAGGTCGTAGTGTAATTAGGTATTAGTTTATCTTAACTATATAATTACACTAGTACACTTAGAGTGTATTGAGTAGGACCATTAGAGGTCGTTTCTTTTATACTGACTTTATAAAGAAACAAAGACCTCAGTTATTATGGAAGTGTGTGCTCTTAATCCTAATATAATAACAAGCACATATATTTGATATTTATTTCTTTAATTTATCAATGGGTGAGATTTAGTTCGATGAATCAATAAGCCCGATAAGTTGGGAAATGATATCACTTATAGTGTGTGTTGTTGATTATAGAAGGAAACTGTGTCCTAGTGATCTAGGTTGAGAATGTCCCCAAGAGGAGCTCATAAGGATTGTCATGTTAAACCCTGCAGGTGGACATAGTCCGACATGACGATGAAGTTGAGTGGTACTACTCTTGGAGCTAGATATTAATTAAGTGAGTTGTCAGTAACTTACTTAATTAGTGGACATTCGTTATCTTAAACACAGGGAGACTAACACACTCATAATAAGAAGGAGCCCAAAATATAATTTGGGATTGGTGCGGTAGTTCAATAATAGTTTTTAGTGGAATGAATTATTATTGATGAAATTAAGTTGTGTGTTCGGGCGAACACGGATGCTTAATTTCATCGGGAGACCAAAACCAATTCCTCCTCTCGGTCCCTATCGTAGCCTCTAGTATATAGAGATTTATACCCACCGTTACCCACCTTCTTACCCATCCAATGGGGCCGGGCAAGCTAGCTTGGAACCCAAGCTGGCCGGCCAAAGCATGGGTCATGCTAGGTGGCCGCCACTAGAATATTAAAAGGATTTTATTAAAATTATTTCTTATGTGGATATCATGATTTTAAAAGAGAGTTTAAAAATTAAAATTTCCTTTTATAACTTTCTACAAAGATTAAGAGAAGAGATTAATCTCTTTCCTTATTTGTAGATTAAAAGGATGGTTTTAATTTTTGGTAAAAACTTTCCTTATTTGTAAATCATCTATATGTTTAAAGAGAGTTTAAAATTTGAAATCTTTCCTTATTTGTTGATTAAAGGAGGATTTTAAATTTTAAGAAAACTTTCCTTTTAACCATGTTCATGATTTAAAGAAAGTTTAAAATTAATAATTCTCTTTTATTAGTTTCTACAAAGATTGAGAAAAGATTTGATATCTTTCCTTATTTGTAGATTAAAAGAGATTTTAATTTTAGAGATAACTTTCTTTTATCCACATGTTTAAAAGAAAGATTTTAATTTATTAAATTTCCTTTTATAAACCAATCATGAAGGATTAAATTATTGGAGAAATTTTATAAATTTCTGAGACAAATTAGGAAGTTTTAATTAATTAAAACTCTCCTTGTTTATAGCTTGATGGTGGCCCATGTAAATTGAGAAAAGGAAAATTGTTTTAATTAAATAAATTTTTCCTTTTCATGGCAAAAGAATTAAGGAAGTTTTAATTAAATTTCCTTATTTGCCAAGACCAAGGATTATAAAAGAGGGGTAGAGAAGGCTTCATGGAAAACAACCTCTATTATTTCTCTCCTCTTTTCCTTGGTGTTGTGGTGACCAACCTCTCTTCCTTTCTTCCTCTTGGTGGTGGCCGAACCTTCTATTGGCTTGGAGCTCTGGTGGTGGCGGGATACTACTTGGAGAAGAAGAAGAAGAAGGAGAAAGCTTGTATCCTTGGAGATTGGTTGGTGTTTTGTTCTTCGTCCTGGTGAAGCTTCTTTGTGTTGGCCGAACCTAGCTAGGAGGAGAAGAAGGTGCTTGGTGGTTTCTCATCTCGGAAGATCCCTGCCCAAACAACGCCCGAGGTCAGAAGAGGAATACGGTAGAAGATCAAGAGGTCTTTCTAAAAGGTATAACTAGTAATTTTTCTTTCCGCATCATGCTAGTTATTTATGGAAATAATACCAAATACAAGAGGCTTACGATTCTAGTATTTGGAATATGTTTTTCGAAGTTGTGTTCTTTTGTTTTATTTTTCCTTGTGATTTGATTGTTCTTTTCGGTTAACCTAAAGTTATTTTAGGAAATTAAATATTAGATTTCTATAAAAGGTTTTGTCTAGTCGGTGGTGGTTGCTCCCATATCCAAGAAGGCCATGTGCCTCGCCACGTCAGTACTGGGAACCAATTATGGAAATTAATATTTAATGAAATTAATAACTTAAGGTGATTTGGGTCGAACGTGTTAAGTTCCGCAGGAGATCCAAGTCAAAACCTAAAAGAACAAATAGATTAAGTTTTGGATCAAACGTGTTAAGTTCCGCAGGCGATCCAAAATTTAATTTAAAAGAACACATGGTAGCTAGGAAAAGGTTCAAACCTTTGTACAAAATTTTTGTACAGTGGAACCTCTAGGCTTTCCGAGTAGCAACCAACAGTTTATTGACGAACAGAGAAAATGATAATTAATATACGAATAATGTCATTTTAGCAACAAGGGTAAAAATTTCCTCATAATCTATGTCATACTTCTGAGAGTAACCTTTAGCAACAAGACAAGCTTTGTACCGTTCGATAGAACCATCAGATTTAGTTTTGATCTTATAGACCCAATGAAAACCAATAGCACTTTTTCTAGTGGCAGAGGTACCAAATCCCAAATATGAGTATGATGCAAAGTAGTTAATTCCTTATCCATAGCATTCTGCCAAATAGGATTACCAACAATTTCTCTATAAGACAAAGGCTCAGAAAAATGATGAACAGAGACAACAAAAGAAGCAAAGGAAGTAGAATAACAAGAATAAGCAAAATCAAGTAGTTTAGTAGACTTACGAGGATGTGTAAATCGATGAATAAGATTGTCCGCAATCTCATAAGGTGATGAAAAAATCGCAGGAGGGGAAGATAGAAGAGATGTCTCGAGAATATCAGATTTAATAAAGCCGTTATGTGGAAGAGTAGCCATGGGGGAGGCTTCGTTGGTGTTGGTACTAAAGGGATCAATGAAAATAAAATCTACATGAGTCATGTTATGTGGTAGAAGAGGTATGGAGAAGAAAGAAATATGCTCAAGAAACACAACATGACGAGAGACATACAATTTTTTTACTAACTAGATTAAAACAACGATATCCCTTTTGACTAACATCATAACCAAGGAAGACACACAAAGAAGACTTAGAGGATAACTTATCACGTTCAACGTGTGGTTAGATAACAAAACATGTACAACCAAAAACACGTAAAGAGGACTAATCAGGAGCATGATCATACAGTTTTTGAAAAGGAGACAACTCTGAATTGTAAAAAGTTAGAATCATATCAATTACATGAGTAGCAGTAAGAACTACTTCTCCCCCAAAAAATACTAGGAGCATCTATAGACAATAAAAATGAACGAGCTATCTCAACAAGATGTCTATGTTTTTCTCTACAACCTCATTTTGTTCAGGTGTTTCTCGACACGAGATTTGATGTATAGTATACCTTTTGAAGTAAGTAAATGAGAAAAAATATTAGAAGTGTCCCCCCCCCCCCCCCCCCCCCCCCAAAATCACAACGAAAACACTTGATAACCGTCGAATGTTGAGTTTTACCAAGAGTTTTAAAGTCATTGAAGATGATAAGATAATTAAATCTGTTTTTAATAAGATAAATCCAATCATCAATAAAAGAAACATAATATCTTGATCCCCTTTTGTAGTAACAGGAGAAGGCCCCCCCACACATTAAAATGAACAAGATCAAAATAATTAGGAGAAAAAGATAGACTTTTATTAAAAGACAATGTAAATTTTTTTGCTAGTTTATAACCACTACAATCAGAAATATCATGAGTTTTTAAAGTTCCTAATACTTCAGACGAAACTATGAATTGTAAATGAGACGCTAAAACATAACCTAGACGAGTATGCCGCAAATAAAAATCAGAGGAAGAATAACTCAATTGAAAAGAAGGCAAATTGACACTAGAAGCTGCAACATCTGGTTCTTGAAGCTTATCCAAGATATAGAATCTCTCTTGCCTACGACCTATTCCAATCACCTTTTGAGATTCGGGTCCTAGACATAATAATTGGATGAAAAAAAGAGATTGAATATCCAGATTCAGACAACTAACAAAAATAAGATTAAATGTATGACTAGAAATATAATAAACATTAGGAAGAGACAAGCAAGTTGTAACAATAGAACCAACACCTAATAATATCATCGGAGTACCATCAATAGTCATAACTGATAAAGATGAATTAAAAGATAAGGAGATAAAATATGACAAGTTAGGTGACATATGATGAGAGGCTCCAGAATCTAAGATTCATAAAGAGGAAGATATATATAATGTACCAGAGGATGACAAACATATATGAGAAGAAGCAGACATGGAAAAGGGCTCTGAAGCAAGGGATTGTTGAAACTGTTCAAGCATAAGCGAATCTAAAGAGGGGGCAGCCACTGCATTACTAGACTGAAATAATCCATTTGGCAACTGTTGTGGTTGATTACTATATTTCCATGAAGAATTTTAATGTAGCAATGGTGGATGTTGAGGTCGTTATTGCTAATATTGCTATTGCGGTGGTCATTTTTGTTGCTGCAGTAGTTTACTTTTGTTCAATAATAATGGGCACTGAGACTTTCAATATCTTTTTTCTTTGCAATAAGCACACTCATCATTAGAAACCTTCGAAGTCAACCTACTTGATTATGTGGCATAGACCACTGGTGCTGTAAAAATAGATGGTGTAGATAGTGTAATCGTCCTCTTATCAATATGAGACTTAAGATGAATCTCCTTAACTAGCAATTCATGTACTACTGAATCAATGGAAGAGAGAGGATTACGATGCAAAATTATTCCATGCAATCCTTCAAAGTCATCACGAAGAGTCATTAAGAATTGGACCAGGCGTTGTTCTTCTCTACGAGTGACATAAGTTGGAAATGCTCGCAATCCCGAGGATTCTACGAGTGCTAACTGGTCCCATAGTGAAATGGTAGAATAAAAATTTTGGATGTTCATATCTTCTGCCAAAGTGCGCGGATATCTACTTCCAATTGATATTGTTTGGCAAAATTAGACAATATGTATAATCATCTTTGGCTATCTCATACTTAGCCAACTGAGCATCAATGAAGTGTGAAATAGAATAATTAATCTACATAATAATCTTTGTATTATCGATCTCCCAAACATCCAATGACTTTGTATAATCATCAGCATTAATGTCCCTAGGTTGAACTCACACACCTGAAACAAATCCCTACATAGATTTTTCTCACAAAAAATTTTTCATAACATATCCCTAAAACAAATAATTTTTTCCATCTAGTCAAACACTAATTGATTGAAGTGAATCATCTATGCAATCACTCATGATGATAGAACGAATTATGCTCACGAATAACTAAATAACAAACAAAATCAAGTTGATGTGCAAATAAAAGAAACTCAATCAAAACTGTAAGGTTGTGCCAAAACTATGGATCAAATTAATAGTTCTTCAATCAAATAAAAAAAATATAAAGATGAAGACTCTGATACCATGTAGAAATTAAAGTTAAGGAAAAAAGTAGTCGTCTTGATTTGATGAATCTAAAAGTATTAAAGAAATAAAAAATACAAGACCTTATATAGTTAGTTACAAAAAACCTAAATCCTAAATTAAAAAAGTAAAAGATTAAATTGATTTAAAGGCTATGAACAAATAATTCTAATAAATTTATATAATCTAACATAGTGGATCTTCAAGTCATATTCCCTTCATTATTCGAAAGGCACATATCAACCCTTGAGATAAGAGGATGTTTTGTAAACAAAGGATTTATAGATGGAGGATTTGTCCACTATGTGACTAAGGATCAACATGATAGAAAGCCAAAAGCATTCAAAGCCTTATAGAACTATCTTGACTAACTCTAACTTACCAACATAAAACAGGATGTGTCTTCCAAGAAATTAATCAAAACACTATGATCTATCGTACACAATTGCTTTGCCACCAAAAGTATGCCTAAGTATATGAAGGGGAATGTCCCAAGCTGGAGGCCTAATATCTCTAGTAATTTTTCTCTCATGCATCCATCAACCCCTATTATATAGATTCTAAACTTCTTCAAGTTGGCCTATTGGCCTACTGAATCCATAAATATCCATAGGTATTCAACAATGTGGGTGACGTAGGTCATCAACATATGCCAAAAATGTGACTCTAGTCCTTGTGCACATATAATGTAGGTGAAATCCTACCTACATGGACGTTTATCGTAGTAGCCTAGGGAATACCTCAAGATAGATGCCAAAAGGGAATGATGATAGTGGATCACCCTACTGTAGGCCTCTAGCTCCTCAAAAACATTCATGTATCTTTTCATTGATGGATATTGAAAATGAGGTAGGGGTGACTCACTTCATGATCCAATCTTATGTAGAGTCTAGGGATGTCAAAAGTCTCCAATGCAATCATCAAGAAATGTTAGTCCACTACATCAAAAGCCTTTGGGGATTTTCCTTAAGAGCATATCGCGATGAGATTCACTTCCTAGTGTACTACCTTAACAACTCCAATATAAGATGAATATTATCTGCAATAGACCTCTCCTCCACAAATGTTGTCTGGGTTGGATCCAAAATGTTGTCTTGTAACTATTGCTATTCTCACTATCAAAATCTTTGAGATAACCTTGTAGACAGTCCTACAATAGGAGATGGACCTATAGTTTGCAACCGATGGAGCATGGGCAGCCTTGGGGACTAGCGCAATGAGTGTGTGGTTTAACTACTTGAGCAATATCCCATAGCAAAAGAACTCCGCAATAATCTCCTGTAGTTTCGATCCAACAGTGTGTATGATCATTGCACTAGAGGGAGTGGGTCAATAGCACTCACAACTTTTTCACATTTTTTGAAAAATATAGAATAAATGCGGCGGAAATAAAAAGCAAGATAAAATAAACGCTAACAATTGTTGGTTTTATTTAGTTCGGAGCATATGACGACTCCTACTCTAAGGTCTGCGATCATCGATCGTTTTCATTGGGCAATCCACTATCAATTCGAATATTACAAGAATAGTTGAATTACAATATAGATGCAAACATTAAAAGTTATTGACAACTACAGATTTTGAAGATTATATTCTTGACTCGGTTGTCGGAGCAGTATTTGGGTGTCATCGAGTCGTTTCTAGAGCAACGCGTAGGAAAGAAACTTGTTCAGAATGTTGTTGTTGAGATGTTAGTCGAATCCTCCTTTTATAGCCCACTCCGGGCACCTAGAACCTCCCCTGGGTGCCCCCATAAGACTGACGTAGCGTGCTCTTGTCGAAACTTGATGTATAAAAATTATCTATCTCCGGGCGCCCGGACCACCCCCGGGCGCTCGGATCGTGACATAGGTCCCCCAATCAATGCGCTGATCCACCTCGCCGTGTAGATAGATTTTTGGTCGTCCGAGCACGTGGAGTAACTTTGGGCTCTCGGACCATGAGGGTGTAATTATTATGATTAACATGATTCAAAACTAAATATCTTTGGTGTAATTATTAGATTTAACGAAACTTAGAGAGCAATATCTCTCTCAAAGAAAAATATTTTAGTCTGAAAGTTAAATTAAAATTAGTCATCCGAGCCAGCATCTTTAATAAAGAGTTCTTGAGTTATCCAAGGGCTATGGTAAAGTGATAGGGTACCCAAATTGTTATCTAGATATTCACGATTTGATAATAATTATGACATATTTATAAAAAAATTTCCTCCAAATGGAACGTGCAATTAAAAGATCTTAGACTTCTATATTATCCGTCGTAAATTCTTTCTAATTTATTCTAATTATCGATGAAAAATTTTCATAAGATCAAATTGATCATCTCAACATTAGTTAATAAAATTAATTAAATTTATTTTTAATTTTTGTATTGTTTTTTTAATAAAGTATCCCAGCATTGAAGCGTCTTATTGTCAGCTAGTGGATATGGTAAAGATCGCAAGATTCCTGCATCCGAATCTCCATCGCTGTGCGCCAAACTTTTCAATCAAATTTATTAATTTATTATTATTATTATCCTTATTATTTTAATAATTTAGATATCCACGTCTTATGCTCCAAGTAATTTTAGAAATCATAATTCGATTCCATAAAAATTTTATATTATTATCAAATAGTCTCAGTGATTTAAATGTGAGAAATGAATTTCTTATCCTCCTTGATTTTTGAACCTTGACAGATGTAACTACCACTCCATCATGATCAAGGGACTCATTAATTAATTATTGATACGTAGAGTTCAAGCCAGTAACGTTTAATTTATTAATTAGCGGTAATTTAATTAACCGAACGCACTTAAATTTGATAAATACTCATTTTATTTTTAAAATTACTAAATCATACATTAAAATTTCAAAATACCCCAACGCGCCTAAATCTTTCACCTTATCATGTTACCTAACCTAACAAAACTGGTAGATCGCCAAGCTGATCGTTAAATTACGATGTCACCCCTCGATAGTTTAAAAAGAAACAAATGAGCAAAAAAAAAAAAAAAAACAACAATTGCAATAATTCCAAATTGACATTTTAATAATAAAAGAAAATCAATTTAAAATAATTAAAAAAATCACAATAATTAGAGAATTAATTTATTTGTTATTTAATAATTAATATTACAGGCTAAGTCAATTAAAAAAATGAGTCTTAATTTTTTGCATTTTAATTATTTTTAAATTTTTTTTCTCTAAATAAGTTTTTCTCGTTCCACTTTATTAATTTCATTCCAAATTTCTAGATGGTTTGACATTTTAATTTTGGAAAATTATCACAATAATTGATATAAAGTCTTGGAGGTAAGATACCTATTGATCTTGTCCGAGAGTGAATCGACGGACGCTGAGAAAATGACGTTCACATTGACTGGATGTTGACTGAAGATGACGCGGATCTCCAACGAGCTAAGTTTGCAACCACAAGTCGTTAGTGCCGAGCCAAGGAGAGATTCCCTGGCAATGACCCTCCGACGCTCAAATCAGTCACCGACGATAAGTGAATGAAGTAGAGAGGAGAAAAGAAAGCAGCAGCGTAACTGTAGCCACAGTAAGATGAACATACCTCCGTCGAAGCCTGGGGGTCCTTATATAGGGCTACCAGGAGGCACGTGCACGCTTTCAAAGCATGCACGCTTCTCAAAGCATACCTGGAAATGACGTGTCAGTAAAGCGTGTCTGACGCTATACCTTAACAACCCGAGCATATCCCTGACGTGATAGTGAAAGCTTCCATCGTACGATTCTCTGTCTGACCATGCCGCCAACCATGTCGCTTGTCGGTGACACTGGTTCCTAAGAAGATATCGCCAACTGCTCCTTTTGTCTGTTATTAGGCCGAGCGGGAGAACCGCTTGGTTGGCCGCCTGGATGATATCATGGTCGGGTCGAGCGGGATGTCCGCTCGGCCAATGATCCGCTATCTCGGCTCTGCCCCGTCACACGAGGGAGCCATGTTTGCCAAGTTGGGGGTTGCATCCCCTGTTTGGCTGAGTGGGGCACCCGCTTGGCCTTCATTCTTCCATGCTTGAGCCTTTTGAGCGACGAAAGCTCGGTACCTGGCCGAGCTGTAGTGATGTAGAATCGGATACTCCTCGTTCGGTCGGGATTGTTGGTCGGCCGCTCGACCGACCACTCGCGACATTGACTGCTTTAACTTTGACCTACCACGTGGCTCAGGACTTTCTACAGGGCAGGGGTCCCACCTTACCGCCGGATCACGTGCCTCCCCCTCAAGTCTAGTCGAAGGAGGCCGCAAGTCCGACTGACTAGACGAGTAGTCTGGTAATCGATTGGTCGATCGGCCAGTATGCAGATTGGACGCCCGATTGGACGATGTAGAACTGATCTCCTAGGCCGCTCAGTGCCCTGAGGATTTACACTTGGAAACTTCTCCTTTGGCGTCTTCAGATAAGCGCGACCCACGCGATCAATGCTAACGTTGCCCGAATCCCCTCCATTAAGGTCAAGCATGCACCTACGCTTGATAATGACGCCCCTTAAATGTCGACCTGTAGGAGTGTGTCATGTGTCGCCGCCGCATGCGCCGCATGCCCGAGGCGACATCTGCTGATGTGATGCTTGACGGTTTGAATTCAACGATTAGATGTGCGCGTTAATTCCTGTGCCCTAGATCGGACGGCTCTAGCCGGCCAGGCCAATCTTTATAAAGCCACGGTGTCGGCTTCTGTTCCATCGTCTTGCGTCTGCTGTGTGCTCCGACGATTCAGTGCGTTTGGTTGCTCCGGCGAACCTCGACTCTTTGCTACGGCGATCCACTGTTCCCTACGGTGGTCCTCTTTCTCTCGTAAGCTTTCCTTCTCCCTCTCTGTCACTGCTCTTCCGCTGCTCTTTCTCCACCACTATTCTGGCGTTTGTCCAGCTTCCGTTCTACATTTTTCTCCCTCTTCGTCCGTCGAGCTCTTTACTTCTTGGTTTTGCGGCGATGGCGAGTTCTCAGCCTTCCGACCCCGCTCCCGATCTCTGGTATAATGCCATGGAGACTCGGTTCGACGCGGGCGACGCCGCGAGCCTCATAAACGCCTTTGACATCCTTTCTGACCATGAAATAATTCTAGCCTCCCCGTCCGACCGACCCCATGATCTGCCGATCGGCACAGTTTGTTTCTTCCGAGACCAATTCATGGCTGGTCTTCTCTTCCACATCCATCCCTTTATAACTGAGGTCTGTAATTATTTTCGCATCCCTCTTGCCCAGCTCGTCCCCAACTCTTTTCGCCTTCTGTGCGGCGTGGTCGTGCTCTTTCGAGTGCACGACATCCCACTAACTCCTCAGACCTTCCATTTCTTATATTACCCCAAACAGTCCGAGCTGGGTACCTATCTCTTCCAGTCTTGGATCGGGCTTGTCTTTTTTGAGAAAATGCCAACTTCCAATAAACATTTGAAGGATTACTTTTTCTATCTGAGACTTCCCGAGCGGCCGTGCTTTTGGACCAAATGGTAGGTCAGACTTCCACCTCCGCCAGAGCTAAAGAAGTATAAGACCCACCCTGAGTATCTCCACGCAGCCAACATGCTGGCCGACCTGAAGTTCGACATCGATAAGCTGTTGCCGGAGGGCGTGATGTACATATTCAAGATGAGTCCGATCCGAACGGGTTTCCCGAGCGGCCTAGGTAAGAAATTTCCAGGCCTTTTTCCTTTGGGTCTAACTGATTTTTCTTTTTTCTCTCGCAGCTAACACCATGATGAGAGCACGAGCAGCCGATATGATGAAGCTTAAAGCTGCTGAGATCGAGGCAGCAGCGGCTAAGGAGATGACTATTGGACCGCTGAGCTAGCTAGAAGGAGGGTTGAATAGCCTGAAAAATAAAAACAAACAACCCTTCTCGGACTTCTTAAACTAACACTTGTATAAAATAAATTGACTAAACAGAATAGAAAGAAGAGGGGTGACCAAGAGACGAAGACTGCGGATGAGTACGCTGTCGGACGAGAAGGAAGCATGTGACGATTCCGAGGGATGAGAAGCCGGAGCGGAAGCTCGCTCGAGAAGATCGAAACTTGGGTTCGGGTGAGCCCTATTCCAGATGGCCGAGATCACCCAAGCAAGCGGAGCCGGAGAGGAAGACCCAGACCAAGGCGAGCAGCACTAGAGCAGAGGGCCTGGACCAAAAGTCAACTTGGTTGACTTTAGTGGTCCGGGTGCCCGGAAGTGGACCTTTGACCAGATCGTGTCAAGCATGATCCGTTGCTGAGGGGATAAAGTTTTATCCCCCAGGGCACCCAAAACCCTTCCAGGCGCCCCGACCAAGGGTATAAATATAGCCTTAGTCCAGAAGCTTTAAACAGTCACAAGCAATTCATTTCCAACACTTGTACGTTTTCATTTAGAGTTGAGCTTCTTTGTTTTTGCACTTCATCATTGTAAGAGGCTTCTCCGTCTAAAGGAGATACTAGTGTAACATCTTCCTTGGATAAACAACCTCCCCGGTTGTAACCAAGTAAAAATACTCTTGCCTCTTCTTTCTATTCTGTTTAGTCAATTTATTTTATACAAGTGTTAGTTTAAGAAGCCTGAGAAGGGTTGTTTGTTTTTATTTTTCAGGCTATTCAACCCCCCTTCTAGCCGCCCCAGTGGTTCAACAAGTGGTATCAGAGCCAAGGTGCTTCAAGAGGACTAACCGCCGAATGAAACAACAAAATAATGGTCAGATCGAGTATCTACCCACCGAAGTTCGAAGGGGAATTCATTAACTGGAAAAAGCGAATGTAGGTATTTTTTTAAAATCAATTTTGATTTAATGTTAATTATGGAATTCAGTTTTACAGCACCAGAAGGTAAGGAGAAATACCACTGGACGAAAAAGGAGTAGGCCGACTACATGGGAAACGACAAAGCAGAGTACCATCTGCTAAGCGTTCTCCCGCCACAAGAAGTCAACTGAATCAGCAACTACGACCCTGCAATGGAACTTTGGGAGAAGTTCCTCGAGCTGCATGAAGAAACGTCCGAAGCCAAGCTCGCTAGACGGGATCTACTTCGCAATCAGCTCACCAGCCTGCGGCTTGAGGAAGACGAGACAGTTACACATCTGCACTCAAAAATTAAAGAAATCATCACCGGACTCTCAAATCTCGGAGAAAAGGTAAGTAACCGAGATTCGCTAAGGTATGCCCTAAATTCATTTCCTAGAAATACAAAATGGGCATAACTAGTAGATGCCTTTTATATTTCGAAAGATTTAGAAAAAATTACATTAGAAGAATTTTTTTCCACATTTGAAGTGCATGAATCAAGATGTGTAGGTATGAAGGAGCCCAAGCACAACATCACACTCAAAGTATCAAGAGACGAACCTGAGTCAGAGTCCTCTCTCGACGACGAGGAAATGGTAATGATGGTAAGAAGATTCAAGAATCTTTGTAAGTCTAGAAAAACTAACCATCCCCAGGGAAAAAAGAAAAAGACCATCCGCTGCTACCACTGCGACGAAGAAGGACACGTCAAGGACAACTGGCCCAAGTTAAAGAACAAGGACAAAGATAAAGGTAAGAAGCCTGTTCAAAAACGCAAGACATTAAAAGCAACGTGGGACGATACGTCGTCCGAATCGGAAGTCGAAGCCTTCTCCAGACTTGCACTAATGGCAAGTCATCAAGACGACGACTGCGAGTCAAACTCTTCTAAAATGAGCATCGAAAGCATCAATGAAGGGGGAGCCACATTGGAAGATAGCAGCAGTTCAGGGGAAGAAACGGACAACGAGATCGACAAAGTAAGTCAGGTACGATCTCTTCCTCCTGACAAACTATTTAAGTTTATTAAATTGTTAACTAAGGATTGCTGTAAATTAGACAAAGAAATTAAGAATTTAAAAATAATATTAGCTAAATCTTGCCCAATAGAAGAATTCGACAGAATTAAATTAGAAAATAAAAAATTAAAAATAGAAAATGATAATTTAAAAGTACAAATAAATAACTTGAAAAACCATGCATGCTCATCTAATACCAATGTAAGAAAATTTAACAATTTAAATTGGTATTTTAGATATCATAAGAGACAAATTAGAAATATTTTAAAGAAATATATCCCTAAGAAATTCTTAGTTAATCTAGTTGGCTGGAACCTATATTGGGTTCCTAAGTCTTGCTTAATCTAAATTTTAATCGGATTTAGCGCTTTCAACGAGAAAATTAAACACTGAGTTTCTTTATGAGGCTTTGTCTAAGGAAGTGGTTGTTGCTCCAATAACCAAGAAGGCCTAGCGCAAAATTTTTCAAAGTTTCAAATTTTTTCCCTTAGAGTTTTTCTTTGAACCCCATTTTTTTATGTGATCAAAGGGGGAGAAGGAAAAGTATAAGTCTAGGGGGAGGTAGACAAAAATTTAAATTTTCTAATTTTTTTTGTACATTATTACAAAATTAGTTAGTTTATTTTTATGTCTATTTTTATCCTAATTTAACTTGGGTTGCTCACATCAAAAAGGAAGAGATTGTTGGGACCCCAAGGTTGTTTTGGTGTGATCAATAAGTTAAGTTAGGTCCTGTGTGTTTTTAACCTTGTGTCTAAGTGTGTAGGATCTTAGAAGCACAGGAAGTCGAGCGGAAGACGTAGCTAGCGAGAAGGATGACACGCAGTGCGTCCGAGGGACGAGGCGCTGCAGAAGAGTACACCGGCGAACAAGAAGGAAGCGTGCGGGGGTTCCAAGGAACTAGAAGCCGGAGCGGAAGATTGCTCGAGGAGCAAGAGACATAGCTAGCGAGAAGGTCAGCACGGGGTGCAACGAAGAGACGAAGACTGCGGATGAGTACGCTGGTGGACGAGAATGAAGCACATGACGATTCCGAGGGACGAGAAGCCGGAGTGGAAGCCCGCTCGAGAAGGCCAGAACTTGAGTTTGGGTGAGCCCTATTCCGGATTGCTGAGATCACCCAAGCAAGCGGAGCCGGAGCTGAAGACCCGGACCGAGGCGAGCAGCACTGGAGCAGAAGGCCCGGACCAAAAGTCAACTTGGTTGACTTTAGTGGTTCGGGCGCCCGGAAGTGGACCTTTGACCAGATGCGTCAAGCGCGATCCATTGCGGAGGGGATAAAGTTTTATCCCCCCCCAGGGCGCCCGAAACCCTTCCAAGCACCCTGACCAAAGCTATAAATATAACATTGGTCCAGAAGCTTTAAACGATCACAAGCAATTCATTTCCAACACTTATATGCTTTCATTTAGAGTTGAGCTTCTTTGTTTTTGCGCTTCATCGCTGTAAGAGGCTTCTTCGCGTGAAGGAGATACTAGTGCGACATCTTCCTTGGATTAACAACCTCCCCAGTTGTAACCAAGTAAAAATACTCTTGCCTCTTCTTTCTGTTCTGTTTAGTCAATTTATTTTATACAAGTGTTAGTTTAAGAAGTCCAAGAAGGGTTGTTTGTTTTTATTTTTCAGGTTATTCAACCCCCCTTATAGCCAGCCCAGCGGTCCAACAATGGCAAGCCTTGGCCTTGCGTCGGTCGGTTCTCACAACGGCGAGAGCGAGGGGGCGCAGACCGCTGGTGGAGAGTCCGCCGCTCGGACTTCCAACATGGAGGTGGCGGGAGAGACAGCACCTTCTGGTGCACAACCAGCCGCTCAGACCGAGGATTCGGCGTCTTCTGGTGATGAACTTCCACTGGTCGGCCACAAACGACGCCGAACGGCTACCCCGTCTTGGTCCGCCACTTTAGTGGTGCATGCTTCCAAACAGGGAGGTGTCCCGTCTATCGTGGCCGCCCTTGAAATCGTCGAGGCAATTTCTTCTGACCGGACTTCATCCCAGTTTGATCTACTGTCCGATCCAATCGTAACCTTACTGATCATCTTGGCGCCCCCGGCCCATAGGAGGATTTTGCGATCCGGGATCCTCCCTGCTCCGGTCGGCCAATCCTCCGATCCTTTGGCGTCCGCTCAATCTGCCCCGAGCGGTTGTCGATCCGTGACAGCAATCCTCCACCTTCCGACGGAGGAGTTCTTAGCAGCTGCCGACTAACAAGTGGCTCCGAAGAATCAGATTCGAATTCGTGGGCCGCTCGCCAAGGTTTGGGAGGAAGCCAGAGCGCGCGCGGCGACGACGCCTTCCGGGCTGCTTAGCAACAACCACATGCAAATGACCACCGATGTAAGCTTTTTTTTTTTTTTCATGATTTACCTTTGTTTGACACTAACATTCTTCCATTCGATTGCAGTATTGGGTGGAGAGTGTGGCGGTGTGCAACCGCCTGACACTTGTGGAGGAGGAGCTCAGGAAGCTCAAGACTTTTGGCGGAGCCTCTTCCTCCCAAGGGCCTTCAGTCGCCGAGCTGCAGGTCGATCTGACTAAGATCAAGAAGCTTCTGGAGGCCGAGCGGCTGAAGTTCTCCGACCAAGAAACCATGTTGGGTTGGCTCGAAGCGCAAATAAAGACGTACGCCCAGAAGATCGAACATGCCACAATTAGGAAGAACCGAGCCATAAATGACCTGGAGCTGAAGAACCAAGAGGCTCAGAATCTGGCTAAGAAGCTCAAGCAGGCGAAGGACCTCTTGGCTGCAAATCGGGAGAGTCGTTCAGCTCGAGAGGATGACCTTCAAGGGAAAGTGAAGGCCCTCGAAGATTCTCTAGAGGCCTCCCGAGTGGCCCTGAGGACTTACCAGGACGCTGAGCCGAGCCACTTCGAGACCATGAACCAGAAATACCTCCGCTCGGACCAGTTCCTCGGCAAGGCGTGCGACCGGATCGTCCGATCATTCGAGCTGGCCATCGATGCGACGTTTAAACAGTTGAAGACAAACAACCACCTCCCCGAAGCTCTGACCAGTGTTGCCATCGACCGTGTCCAGCTCCTCGATGCCATACCGGACGAAGTCTTCGATCCTATTGAGTGAGGAGGGCTTATTTTTGAAGTGTTGTATGTTTGCCTACCATTCGGCAGCCTTTTGCTTGTCATCAATGAAGTCGTTTAGCAGTTCTGCTTCACATATTTGCTTGCCTTCTTACTAAGTTTCCAACTGTATAGTCCTGAACGGTCGCTACGACCGCCTTTTCATTATTGATAAATTCGCTAGGGTCATACCTCTTGGGTTTAAGTCGTCGCTCGACCTTGTGGTTTATGGTCGCCGCTCGACGATCTTCAAGGTGGGAGTTTAAGGTCGCCGCTCAACCCTGGGGTTTATAGTCGCCGCTCGACGATCTTTAAGGCGGGAGTTTAAGGTCGCCGCTCGACCTTGTGGTTTATAGTCGCCGCTCGACGGTCTTCAAGGTGGGAGTTTAAGGTCACCGATCGACCCTGGGGTTTATAGTCACCGCTCGATGGTCTTCAAGACAGGAGTTTAAGGTCGCCGCTCAACCCTGGGGTTTATAGTCGCCGCTCAACTCTGGGGTTTAACGTCGCCGCTCGACGATCTTCAAGGCAGGAGTTTCAGGTCGCCGCTCAACTCTAGGGTTTAATGTTGCCGCTCGACGATCTTCAAGGCGGGAGTTTAAGGTCTCCGCTCGACCCTGTGGTTTATAGTCGCCGCTCGACTCTGGGGTTTAACGTCGCCGCTCGATGGTCTTCAAGGCGGGAGTTTAAGGTCGCCGCTCGACCCTGGGATTTATAGTCGCGGCTTGACTCTAGGGTTTAACGTTGTCGCTCGACGATTTGGTGAAGACAAGGATTTAAGGTCACCGCTCGACCGTCGGTGGAGACCTGGGTTTAACATCGCCGCTCGATGATTTGGTGAAGACCGGGGTTTAATGTCGCCGCTCAACTGTCGGTGGAGACCTGGGTTTAACGTCACTGCTCGACAATTTGGTGAAGACCGGGGTTTAAGGCTGTCTCTTGACCGTCGGTGGAGACTTGGGTTTAACATCGTCGCTCGACGATTTGGTGAAGACCGGGGTTTAAGATAATCACTCGACCGTCGGTGGAGACCTGAGTTTAACGTCGCTGCTCGATGATTTGGTGAAGGCTTGGATTTGACTTGCCGTTCGACAGGAAACTTAGCAACCCCTGTCTTTTGATTTCGATCCTGCACCTTAAAGGGTGCAGGGATATAGAATATACGTGACATGATTTACATCAACGCACCTCTCATCCGGCTCCGTATAGTTGGAGATGGTTCGCGCTCCATGGGCATTCTAATCGCTGCTCATTGTCCTCTAGATAATAAGCGCCCGAGCAGAGCTTCTTGACGACTCCGAATGGTCCGACCCATGGAGCTTCTATCTTGGTGACGTCGTCGACCGGCTTCACCTTCTTCCACACGAGGTCGCCGACTTGGAACGACCTCGGGATCACTCATCGATTGTAGTTCTGTCTCATCCTCTGCCTATAAGCCATCAGCCGAATGGCTACTTTGTCGCGCACCTCATCCACAAAGTCCAGCTACAGAAGCCTCCGCTCAGCGTTGTCTTTGCTGTAGTGCTGTATTCGATTGGATTCGACTCCGGCCTCGACCGAGACGACCGCTTCACCGCTATACACCAGGTGGAACGGGGTTGCTCCGGTTCCTTCTTTAGGGGTTGTGCAGATCACCCATAGTACACTGGGGAGCTCATCGACCCAGGTTCCTTCGACATGGTCGAGCTGAGCCCGCAATATACGCAAGATCTCCCGATTGGTGACCTCGGCCTACCCGTTGCTTTGGGGGTATGCCACTGAGGTGAATGTCTGCTGGATGTCGTACCCCTTGCACCACTCCTTGAGCTTCTGATCGGCGAACTGCCTACCATTATCTGAGACGAGCTAGCGAGGGATGCCGAACCTACAGATGATATGCTGCCAGATGAATTTTTGGACCATCTGCTTGGTTATTCTCGCAAGCGGCTCAACTTCAACCCACTTGGAGAAGTAGTCTACTACAACGAGCAAAAGCAAGCTTGCAAGCTGCATAGGACCATTTATGGACTAAAGTAAGCTTCTCGGATCTGGAATCTTCGATTCGATGATGCAATCAAATAGTTTGGTTTTATCAAGAATAAAGATGAAACTTGTGTCTACAAGAAGGTTATAGGGGACATAGTTGTCTTCCTCATATTATATGTGGATGACATACTGCTCATTGGGAAAGACATTCCTTTGCTACAGTCTGTTAAGACTTGGCTAGGGAGTTGTTTCTCAATGAAGGACTTAGGTGAAGCATCTCGCATTCTTGGCATACAGATCTATAGAGATAGATCTAAGAGATTGCTTGGCCTAAGTCAGAGTACATACATTGACAAGGTACTCCTTCGGTTTGCTATGCAGAACTCCAAGAAGGGATTTCTGTCGATGTCACATGGCGTGAGTCTTTCGAAGACTCAAGGTCCTTCTTCTAGAGATGAGAGAGATCGCATGGATGAGATCCCTTATGCCTCAGCCATAGGATCTATCATGTACGCCATGCTATGTACTCGACCTGATGTCTCGTATGCTTTGAGCATGACGAGCAGATACCAGTCAGATCCAGGTGAAAGTCACTGGATAGCGGTCAAGAATATTCTTAAGTACTTAAGAAGGACTAAAGAATATTTCTTGATATATGGAGGCGATGATGAGCTAGATGTAAAGGGTTATAGTGATGCCAGCTTCCAGACCGATCAGGATGATTATCGATCGCAATCAGGGTTCGTATTTTGCATTAATGGTGGTGCTGTGAGCTGGAAGAGTTCGAAGCAGGACACAGTCGCTGATCCATTTGATCATTCAGGGCTGATATTGGATATTGAACTTGCTGAGCTTCGTTGTCCATTTGATCAACCAGTCGGACGCCTTTGGGTTAAGCAGGACTCTTCCCAGAGGGCTGTTGGTCATCACAATGATAGTGTGAGCAAGGAAATAAGGACGGAGCCTCCGAGCGGCGAGTACCAATGCAAATGCAAGCTTCTCAAAACCGGTGTAGCAAGATTCAGCATCCTTTAGTATATGACTCAAGAATACACTGGTTGTTCTTCGCCGTTTTACCGAACTAACGCCGAGCCGACAACGTGCTCGGTCGAAGACAGATAGATCCGGAGTGGTTCACCGGCAGTAGGCTTAGATAGTACAGGTAGCTAGTTCAGATACGCCTTGAGTTCCTCGAAGACCTGGTCACATTCCTCGTCCTACTGAAACTTGTTGGTTCGGCGTAAAAACTTGAAGAAGGGTAGACTCCGGTCGGACGACTTGGAGATGAACCGAGATAATGCTGTTATCTGACTGGTGAGGCGCTAAGCTTCCTTTAAGCTTCTCGGTGGTGGCATATCTTGGAGCGCTTTTACCTTGCTAGGATTTGCCTCAATGCCTCGCTCAGTGACGATATAGCCCAGGAAACATCCACTTTTCATGCCGAACAAACACTTCTGGGGATTTAACTTGATTCCGTACGACCGGAGGGTCTGGCAGGTCTCCTTGATATCTGCACAGAGGTCAGCCGCTCAGAGGGACTTAACTAGTATATCGTCAACATATACCTCCATGTTACGACTGATCTACCGCCGGAACACTTTGTTCATCAGCCTCTGGTAGGTGGCTCCTGCTCTTCAAGTCAAACGACATCATGTTATAACAGTATGTTCCATCGGCGGTAATAAAATTGACCTTCTCCTGATCCTCCTTGGCGAGCGACACTTGATGATACCCCTGATATGCGTACAACATGCATATCAACTCGCACCCAGCCGTGGAGTCTACCAGTTGATCAATCCGGGGTAGTGGGTAGAAATCCTTTGGGCACGCCTTGTTAAGATCCCGGAAGTCTATGCAAACCCTCCATTTATTGCCCGGCTTGGAGACCAGTACCACATTGGTGAGTCAACTCGGGAACTGAACCTCGCGTATGTGGCCGACCTCCAGTAGCTTCTCAATCTCCGCCCGGATAATCAGATTCTGCTCAGCGCTAAAGTCTCTCTTCCTCTGCTTCACCAACTGAGCATCCGATCGGACGTGGAGCTCATGCTGCATGACGCTCGGGGAAATGCCGAGCAGCTCATGCGTTGACCATCGACGTCATGATTCTGCCGAAGGCATCTGATCAGCTCAGCGTTCTGCTCGGCCTCCAGGTCAGACGCTATGAAGGTCGTCGCCTCTACTCGGCTCGGATGTATCTGTACTTCTTCCTTTTCTTCATAAACCAAAGTAGGAGACTTCTCGGTTATGACACTTACCTCCAGTCGGGGCATCTTCCGAGCGGACTTTGCTTCCGTTTTGACCATTTCGACGTAACATCGCCGAGCGGCCAACTGATCTCCTCTTACTTCTCTGACCCGATCCTCCACCGGGAACTTGATTTTCTGGCAGAAGGTTGAGATGAATGCTCGGAATTCATTGAGGGTTGGTCACCCCAGAATGACACTGTAGGTAGAGGGGGTGTTTACCACGATGAAATTTGTGGTTCTCGTCCTTCTAAGTGGCTCCTCCCCAAGTGATATGACCAACTTGATTTGGCCGATCGGTTGGACCTCATTGCCGGTGAACCCATACAGTGGGGTTGTCATCGGTAGCAGCTCGCCGCGATCGATTTGGAGTTGATCGAATGCCTTTTTGAAGATGATGTTGACCAAGCTGCCAGTGCCAACAAATACATGGTGAATGGTATAGTTGGCAATTATCGCTCGGATAATGAGGGTGTCATCATGCGGCACTTCAACTCCTTCAAGATCCTTGGGGCCGAAGCTGATCTCTGGTCCGCTTAGCTTTTCCCTGCTACAACCTACAACACGGATCTCCAATCGTCGAGCATAGGACTTTCGGGCCCGGTTGGAGTCTCCGTTGGTCGGGCCACCAGCGATGATGTTGATTTCGCCCCGTGTGACATTACTTCTATTTTCTTCTCCCGAGCGGGCATCCTACTTCGGTCGCGTGTGACTCTGGTCGGATCGGCGCTTCTCCGACGAGGTTGCTGAGGAGATCTTCTTGTGTCCTCTTGCCGATCGGAATGATGATGCTCGTGTCGTCGGTCAGGAGAGGGGGACCGGCGGTGATAACTCTTAGGCGTCGGTTGGGCGACCGGATTGAATTCGCGATAGTCGCGGGTGTTGTGAGTTGCAGACTGATGGAATGAGCAGAACAAAGGGGTCCATACCTTTCCCTTGGGTCTCGGCTGCTCGGCGGCAACATGCTGGACGGCGTGTGACCTTGTTTCCTGGTGTGTGCGTACTCCTTCGGCTCGGGGCCCTCTCGGAGGTTGATGGCTGATCGGCGGCCTTCGTTCGGTTGCCGAGGGCGGCTTGGACGGTGCCTCCTTCCTTCTTGCTGTCTGAGCTTCCTCTACATTGATGTACTTGTTGACCTTCTTCAACATGTGGTCGTAATCGTGAGGAGGCTTCCTGACAAGCGACCGGAAGAAGTCTCCGTCCACGAGCCCCTGTGTGAAGGCGATCATCATGGTCTCAGACGAGACCGAGGGAATATCCATCGCCACTTGATTGAAGCGCTGGATGTAGGCTCGAAAAGTCTCCCTTGGCCCTTGCTTCATAGAGAACAAGCTGACGCTTGTCTTCTGGTAGCGTCTGCTGCTCGCGAAGTGGTAAAGGAAAGCCGTTCGGGAGTCTTTAAACCTTCTAATCGACCCGTCCGACAACCTCCGAAACCATTGTTGCGTCGAGCCAGAGAGAGTGGTGAGGAAAACTCGGCACTTGAATCCATCTGTGTACTGATGAAGGGTAGCGGTGTTATCGAACTTACCGAGATGGTTGTCCGGGTCGGTCGACCCATTATATTCTTCGATCGCCAAGGGAGCGTAGTGCCTAGGCAACGGATCCTACAGAATGACCTCGGAGAATTGTCGGTTGATCCGCTCGGGCGACAAATTAGCTCGGGGCGCTTTGTCCTTTCCTGCGTCCCGAACGAGAGCCTCGTCTGAAGAATAACCCCTTTCCTGGTTGACCTAAGCAATCTCTGAGGGCGTCTGAAATAACGCCTGGTGAAACGGAATGGGCGCTGGTGGAACCTCTCTTGGAGTGCCGGTCGGCATCTTATTCTGTCCCCATATGGAGAATTGCTCCGACTGGTCTTCGTGGGCCGCTCGGCCTCCCGAGGCCGACGTCGCTTGTTGTGCCAGCCGATCAGTTAGTGCCTTTTGTTGCTGTTGCTTGACTATCTTTGTCGCCCGTACCTGTATGAGCGCGTCGAGCTCCTCTTGAGTGAGCATCACGGCGTGGAGACGTCCAACTTCTTCCATCTCCTCGGCTCGAATTCAGGTGCGTTCCCATAGACGGCGCCAAATTTGATCCTATCCGAGAGCGAATCGACGGACACTAGGGAGATGGCGCTCACGTTAATTGGATGTTGACTGAAGATAACATGGACCTCCAACGAGCTAAGCCTACAACCACAAGTCGTTAGTGCCGAGCCAGGGAGGGGTTCCCCGATAATGACCCTCCGACGCTCAAATCAGTCACCGACAGCAAGTGAATGAAGTAGAGAAGAGAGAAGAAAGCAGCAACGTAACTATAGCCACATTAAGATGAACATACCTCCGTCGAAGCATGAGGGTCCTTATAGGGCTACCAGGAGGCGCACGCACATTTCCCAAAGCATGCATGCTTCTCAAAGCATACTTAGAAAGGACGTGTCAAAAAAGCGTGCCTGACACCATACCTTAACAGCCCGAGCATATCCCTGACGTGATAGTGAAAGCTTCCATCGTACGATTCTCTGTCTGACCATGCCGCTTGTCGGTGACACCGGTCCCTAGGAAGATATTGTCAACTACTCCTTTTGTCTATTATTAGGTCGAGCGGGAGAACCGCTTGGCTGGCCGCCTGGATGATATCATGGTCAGGCCGAGCGGGATATCTGATCGGCCAATGATCCGCTATCTCGGCTCTGCCCTATCGCGCGAGGGAGCCATGTCTGCCAAGTTGGGGGATGCGTCCCCTATTTGGCCGAGCGGGGCGGCCGCTTAACCTTCATTCTTCCATGCTTGAGCCTTTTGAGCGACGGAAGCTCGGTACCTGGCCGAGCTGTAGTGATGTAGAATCGGATACTCCTCGTGCCACCGGCCATCTGCCCACCGCCGGCGGCCTCCGGTCGCCTGGACCCACCCACACTATAGCCCAAGGGTGAACCCGTCGGGGGATCGCGGCCAGACTCCGGACAATATCACGACTAGACGCTCGCGACTGGACACGATCGTGCCAGATTCCGGCGAGATCGCGGCGAGATCGCAGAATCCGACCACGATCTCGCTGGCATCTGGCACGGTCGGTCGCAAGCATCCAGTCGCGATAGCGTCCGGAGTCCGGCCGCGATCGCGCTGGATTTCGGACGCGATCGCGATTGGAATCCGACGGGATCGCGACCGGATTCCAGCGCGTCAGGAGGCAGTGGTCAAGCGGCCGGCGGACAGGCGGGTGGCCAACGACGACGAGGCGCGGGCTTCGTTACAACGAGAAGAAGAAAAAAATTAAGAAAGAGAAAATATTAATTAAAAAAATAAAATAATATGACATGGCAGTTGGTCCATAACAATCCGCAGGATAGAGTCCGTAATATAACAAAATTTATATATAATATAATATAATATAATATAATATAATATAATATATGAATACATATAAATTAGTATCCAGATTCATAAATTAGACTTGATAAGGGTGCATCATGCTCATGTAATAGTATAATATAAGAGTAGGAACTCCAGCAGCAAGCTACTGTAATAGATTCTCCTTCGTAAAAATTTAATTTTTTTTATATGTGATAAGAAGAGATATTATACTTGATTTTAGTCAAAAGATCGAGAAATATATACTTTCTAATGCTGTGAGTCTAAAGTATTTATAGAAATTTTTATTTTCACGGTGTTATCAATTTTATAATGTGAGACTAAAAAAAATCATACCGTGTATATTTTTTATAAAAAATATTACTAATAAACTTTATATTTATTTTCAATAAAAAATATTAACATAATTAAATTTTAAATTCATCAAAATTAGCTATTAAATAATCCATGTTCTTAATTAAATAATAAAATTTGATAGGTTTTATAACTGTTTAAATATAATTTTGATTAAAATAATTTTAAAATTTAAGATTTAACTGCGTGAGCAGTTAGACATATATTTCACAGTTAATTAAATTGGATCGTAAATTCAGTATCTACTATAAAAATATCATAAGAGCTATTTTCAAGATAGATGTATTTTAAAATTTTAAGTAGTTACTATAATATATTATTGGAATACGGAGCGCTTTCAGGTTAAAATAATCGATGAGACATCCGTTCAATGTTTTTTGAAAATATACTTTTGATGACTCCGGCTGGAGGATTCCAAATACAGTCGAATCCGTTCAACGGGAGTGGCCTCCCGATGTGGACGCTTCCAAGATTCACATTTCCCAAGTCAATTTGTTAAGAACACCATTCGCCAGCTAACCGAATCCTTCAATCGATCCTGTGGTTCTTCCTCCCTCCCTCCCTCTTCATAAACAGCCTCTCTTCTCACCTCCTCGGCACCCATTTCCTACGGCTTAATCGTCACCCATCCCTTCTTCACATGGCGTCCGAAGAGGTTGAGATGCACAGCATTGTCAAGGAGGAGAAGCTGCGGCGGAGGCGGAAGGAAAAGGGAGGAGAGGAGGAGCAAGAGGAGGAGATGTCGGTGGAGCGGGCGTTCGAGGGGCAGCGCGTGCCGCCGTGGCGGGAGCAGCTCACGGCCCGCGCATTGGTGGTCAGCTTCTTCCTCTCGGTGATGTTTAGCGTCATCGTGATGAAGCTGAACCTGACGACGGGGATCATCCCCTCGCTCAACGTCGCTGCCGGGCTCCTCGGGTTCTTCTTCGTCAAGCTATGGACGAAGGCGCTGGAGCAGACCGGACTGCTTCGGACTCCCTTCACGCGACAGGAGAACACCGTCATCCAGACCTGCGTCGTCGCCGCCTACGGCCTCGCTTTCAGCGGTACGCGATTCCGAAACCCTAAAAGTCTTTGCCTTCTGCCCTCTTTCTTTCTCGTCGTTTTTCAAAGATGCCATTTCAAAAATCGGATACTTCTCCTTCTAAGCATTTCGAGTATAGGGACTATTTTGGGTTTCTCAATCTCTGATTTTTTTTTTTTGGTTTAATCATTTTAGTTTGTTCTAGTTTTAAGATTGAAATTATAGAGCTCTGAGTGATGGCGCTTTAGTTCCTAAAAAATTCTGATTTCTTCTTTTGATTTTGATCTGCTCCAAAAGTTTGATTTCGAAATGTCTTTGTTATCCTTCAAGAGTAATCTTTGTTTATTTTAGTCTTTGAGTGTTATGTTTGAGGAGATGCTCTTGAAATTGGAATGGTTTTTGAAATCCTCTGGCGAAAGCAATTATGGAGCGTGGAACTTTATAGCTTTCTATCAATTAATGCGTTTGTAAAAATAGAAGATAGATACTTGCTATCCTTACAAAGACGATTGGTGGGTGGGAGTTGTGGGCATTCACAGAACTTTGGAGGGTTGAGGGATCATGTGCATTTTGTAGTCATCAGTTGACATAGGATAGTGAATTTAATCATCTGAAAATCGATAAAGATCATTTTTTTTGTTACTTTGATTGCTCTTTTAATTGTTCTGAAAACATAGTATCTGTTTTTAGGAAAGTTCTGCCTCTGTTTTTTCTCTTCAGAGAGAATGAGTTCAGTAAAGTAAAAAAGGAAAACAGGATCTTATGGATACCAGAAGGAAACAAACTATGCACTATAATATCAACTTTGATATTGCCAATTCCTAAGAAATTATTCTTTGTTTTCTTTTCTTGTTTTTGTCACATGCGACAGCATGTGAGATGGGGAGTCATTTATGTTTTACCATTTGATATCTTTAATACAAAATTTTGAATTTTAAATTAGTAATGCAAATTGCCAATAGATTGAGACCAGGGTTGGAGTTCATTAAATTATATATAAACAGTGTGGGTCCTACTTTGAGATAGAAATCACCACAAAAGTATTTCAAGGTTCATTCCTGTAAAACTTGACTAATTGTATACGTTGAACAAACCGAAATGGTCAAATATCAACCCATACTTTATCCATGTTTAGTATTTTTTTTTTTAAGTGAGATTGATAGTCGGCGATATGGTTTTCGAGAAAGACTTCTAAGATTAGAGTATCATTTTGAACTTTTATGTACGAGATGGAAACAGTTTCTCCGGGAACCATTTTGGTCCACTGATGACAATTGTTTCAAACTTAAAGTTGACTTCCATTCTTTTGGAGAAATTGGGAGAGAATGTATAAGATAGCTCTTGCATGAAGAAAACTGTGATGTTGGTTGTGTACTGTATTTGAATTATATATCTTAACGATTTTAACATTATACAACTTTTTTTTTTTGTTTTTATTGACAGGTGGTTTTGGAAGTTATCTTTTTGGTATGAGCTCAAAAATTGCTGCTAAAACAACTGAAGAAGATACTTCTCAGAATATAAAGGAACCGAGCTTAGGATGGATGATTGCATTTATGTTTGTTGTTAGCTTTATTGGTTTATTCTCTGTTGTGCCACTCAGAAAGGTTTGTCCAATTTTCATGCTCTTGAAGATTGAACTTGACTATAGCTGTCAGGATGCTTACTTAAACTTGTTATAGATAATGATCATCGACTACAAGCTGATCTATCCAAGTGGTACTGCCACTGCATACCTTATCAACGGCTTCCATACATTGAATGGTGAAAAATTAGCCAAGTAATAAACATATGAATTTTCATTTCTCTTTCATCTTGGAATATCCAGCATAATTTATGTGAAACTTTTTTTTTTTTGGTTTCTAGGAAGCAAGTATGGATGCTAGGCAAGTGCTTTATTGGTAGCTTCTTTTGGGGATTCTTTCAGTGGTTTTATACTGCTGCTGATGGTTGTGGCTTTGCATCATTCCCTACCCTTGGTCTTAAAGCCTATGAGAACAGGTAGTTTGGATTACCTGGATTTGTTCTATTTAATTGTATGTGTTGAAAATAATTAGTTGAAGGTCAATCAATATATCTTATAGTTAGAATTGATAAGCATGAACACTGAAAAGTGTAATGGGTCCTGAGGCAAAGAAAATATTATTCGATATAAAATAGTTGATAAGCATGGTACTTGTGGCTTAACCTTTTCTCTTACAGGTTCTACTTTGACTTCTCTGCAACATATGTTGGAGTTGGAATGATCTGCCCATATTTGGTGAATGTATCTGTTCTCCTGGGAGGCATCCTTTCGTGGGGAATCATGTGGCCTCTTATAAATAACCAAAAAGGTCATTGGTATCCAGCTGATACACCACCAAGTAGCCTTCATGGTTTGAATGGCTATAAGGTAAACCTCTGGCCATTTAGAATGTCACTAGTTGTTAACTTGCTTTTGTTAGAATTACATCACATACATATTTTCACTTCTTAGTACGTAGTTGTGTTCCCTTTTCTCTCCTATTCTACTCATTCTTTATCCATGCATTGTACAGGTATTCATAGGCATTGCCATAATTCTTGGTGATGGCCTTTATAACTTTGTCAAGGTTCTACATCGAACGATTGCTACCTTCGTCGCTGCAGCACGCCAAGGTCCCAGCACTCTTCCTGTTACAGATGATGACAGCCCTGCACCTGCTATCGTCTCTTATGACGATGAAAAGCGAACTCAGGTCTTCCTTAAAGATCAAATTCCACAATGGGTAGCATATGGGGGCTATGTGTCGGTTGCTATAATCTCCATCATTACTCTTCCTCATATCTTCCCTCCACTCAAGTGGTACTTCATCTTGGTTGCTTATATTTTCGCCCCAGTTTTAGCATTCTGCAATGCCTATGGGTGCGGTCTTACAGATTGGTCTTTGGCTTCCACCTACGGGAAGCTTGCTATCTTTGTAATTGGAGCTTGGGCTGGTGCCGCTCACGGTGATGTCCTCGCTGGCCTTGCGGCCTGTGGTGTTATGATGAATATTGTCTCGACTGCCTCAGATCTTATGCAGGATTTCAAGACTGGTTACCTAACACTGGCTTCTCCCCGGTCCATGTTTGTGAGCCAAATCATTGGGACCGCGATGGGTTGTGTGATCGCTCCAAGTGTTTTCTGGCTTTTCTTCAAGGCCTTCAAAGATATTGGCGAAGAAGGAAGTCAGTACCCTGCACCCTATGCCACCATATACCGTAACATGGCTATTCTTGGAGTTGACGGCTTCGGCTCACTACCAAAACACTGTCTCACTCTCTGCTTCATTTTCTTTGCTGTCGCGATTATGATCAACTTGATAAAAGATCTGGTTAGCCCGAAGATTGCACGGTTTATACCAATCCCAATGGCAATGGCTATTCCTTTCTACATTGGATCATACTTCGCCATCGATATGTTTGTCGGAAGCGTCATATTATTCATCTGGGAAAAGATCAACAAGCCGAAGGCAGATTCCTTTGGTCCGGCAGTGGCATCTGGTTTGATATGTGATGATGGGATATGGACTCTGCCACAAGCCGTGCTGGCACTTGCTCAAGTAAAGCCACCAATCTGCATGAAGTTTCTTTCGAGGAAGATGAACGACCAGGTGGATACTTTCATTTCGTCACTGTCTTAAATCACTCCTCATCGCCCTAATTGTGATTATGGCATAATGCCATATTACTATTTTTTTTTCTCTTTCCTTGTCTACTTTGCATCCTCTCCCAGCCAAAACATTTGCTGGTTGTGTTGCTAGCAGTGCTTTATCTATCTTGATGTGCATATTTCAAAATGTCTGAATCCTGAACATAAATTGGAAATGTTGTATGAACATTCTCTCAGTTGTAGCATTTTGGCAAACGCGGCATATACCAAAAAACAAAATGTCTGTGTTCATGATAAAATCTTTTGTCAAAATGAGATGGATCTTCTGCTGGTCTCCACTCTGATAATCAGATACATTGATTTGCGAGTTTGGATTGCTGTTTTTATTTGTCAATAATAATAATAATGAAACTGAACTTTATATTTAGAGTCGACTTTAGAAATCTGTGAGGTTTCATATATTTTATTCTATTCAATGTTTTTTAGGCGCCTGTAGATTCTGGTTGCCACACGATTATATCTTCAAACATATGAATTGTTCGGATTATGCTTTGGTTACGCACTAACTGTTATAAATTATTATATTCTGATTTTTATTTTAAATCTTTATTGATTTCTTTTTGAATTTCTATTATTTTAATATTATTAATTCTATTTTGATTTTTTAAAAATTCCCCAATGATCTATTTAGAATTTTTTACCATCTATATATATTAACAATGTCTCTAGGCATGTTGCAACGGTAAAACTCAAAGTACTCACAATTTGAATCTTAATTTTCATAGTGTAAGATATCTTTTTAATTGAATGAAAAATCTGGGACGTTAATTGTTAGATGAGGTGTCGTTTGTATTTCTAGATTTATCTGTTAGCCAATTTATGATGTTAAATCATTCACCTCAGGACTAGTTGAATCAAAGACCTAGAAATTTGAATTATGAAAAAAATTCAATACATATAAAGTATATACCGTTATATTTTAATGTCCCCATTAAACTCATAATTAGTATTTTTATTTTTTAATAAGTAAAATGTATTGATTCATAAAAAAAAAAAATGTAGCCAACACTGTTGCCTTAGTGATCATATATGTGTCTGTAATCTCTCGCTTGAAAATTCCTAGCGTTCTTCTCGACATTCTCGTCATAGCTATCTCCCTTGGTATACGTAGCCAAGCACGCACCCTGGTTCACAACTCCCTACTGATTGCACATTTGAAGAAAATATCCTTTTGTGTCTCATCCGTCATCGGACATAGTGGATACATCTTACCCTGTATATGGGCTAGTCAATATTTGGTCTACAATTGCCCATTAGTCAATAGCCAGAGAACGATGTGATGTTTGGGCATGATGCCACCCGTGAGACTGTATAATCCCACGTTTGTTGTGTTCAATTTTATAACATCCATAATAGTTAGGGATATTTCTCTCAAGTATTTATGGTCTTTATTTTCATGTCATTCTTCAAATGTTTTACTATTTAAATATCTCAACTTTCACAATAAAATACCCCACCAATCAAATATTTATGGGTCTCACCCATCAAATATTCACTCTCAAATATTCTCAATTCCACAATCAAATATCTCACCAACTAAATATTTATGGGACTCATGACCATTTAATTAACTTATATTTTATTTTAAGAAAAATATAATAGAAGACATATAAATTTAAGTTCATACAAATATAAATATTTTATAAATTTAAAATTGAAATACAGAGATACCAACCATATTAAATTAATAAAATACATAACGATAAACTATAATTAATAAAATAAACATGCAGCTGATAAAATAAACCATAGAAATTAACTGCATGTTTAATTTTTTTCTTCAGTTGTTCACATATCGCTAGATGATTTTGAAGTTGTTCATCTGTCATGCCTTGTGTGTCCATTACGAGGAGTTGATGTGCTTAGATGAGTTGATCTACTTTCTTATTGTTATTATACTCTTCCAAATATGTCATTGATTATTGCATAGCCTGATTCAATTCATCAATTAGGCATACTCTTTATTTGTCTTTCCTCTTTGTTGCCTTCTATCTCATTGGACGAGATCGGATTTCTCTATCATCTATATCAACAGTTGTGTTAGGATTAGAAGAGTCGGTATGTGCACATGATGATTTTGATGTTCTTGATTTCTTTGTAGCCCTTCGCTCTGAGGATTGAGGAGCATACATCAAACTATCTTTCATGATTCTCCACACATGCTCATATTGAAAAGTAGTTTTAAAAGTACTCTTGTATTCTTCATGAGCTCGCATCATCAAATCCTCGTCACTCCATCCACTTGGTCGATCATTATACCATTTATTATAGATTCCATTGTATCTATTTACGATCTTTTTCAGCGAAGCTCAATGTGATTTTGCTTTCTCCACAGTTCTCTTTTTAGCTCCCTTAGCTTGATTGGTATTGAAGTATGTCATAACTCGTTTCCAAAATGACTCACTCTTCTGGGCATTACCAACTACTAAATCTTAACTTATAATTGTGTAGACCGCTGCAAGGAACTTATCATCTACTACTGCACATACTATTCGCTTGCTATGATCTTCATCTAATTCGTTGCCCATATTTGATGCTTGATTGAGAATAATATCGTCGGACCCTATTTCAGATGAGAATGGAGGAAATTGTGAATCGGGGACTACATAAGGTGTACCTTTATCACTGTCAGTTGCATCAACACTAGCTCTTCTCGATTCATTTGATTGAATCTCTGGTGATTGAAGCGGATTAATTTAATGAGATGAGATTTGCATGAAATACTGACTACTCTGCCAATATTCTGGAGGATATGTATAAAACGGAGCTCGAGAGTCGTCACTCAAAGAATTTGGATAACTTTGGAAATTATGATAATATGGTGGTGGGTATGGAAAAGGTTAAAAATTTGGTGGATGTTGAGTGGGAAATGGAAATTCAGGATTGAAAAAATTAGGACGGACTCGAGAACTTTTTTCACTAGAATTTTCATCGATATTTAAAGAGTTGAACAAATCCCTAAAATAATAACCAGAATTTTTATCCATTTATCTCTAAATTTTTTATAGGCAATGGATATGGAAGTGATGAAAATAAATGAAAGAAATGATGTATATATAGGAAGAAATTGAACGTTACCCAACGTTCGAAAAAATGAACGTTTCTTTCTAACGTTCGAAAAAATGAACGTTTATTTTTCGAACGTTTGATTTGTTTTTTATTTTTTATTTTTTTCCAATTTAATTAAATTAAAAAAAATAAACGTAAAAATAATATGACACCCACCATTTTGGTGGACCCCACAAAATTTAATTAAATTTTAAAAAATAAAAAAATGAAAATAATGGCACCCACCATTTTGATGGGCCACATAAGAAGAAAATCACCGGGCACAAATTTGTGTCTGGTAATTTCCAATCACCCCTCAATATCCCTCATAATGAGGGATATTTGAAAGGGGGGATATTTGGAGAAATATCCCTTCCAAATATCCCCCATTGGAGATGTTCTTAATTAAAACAATCATATGTCAGCGAAGTGTCATGCTAACCCTATGCATACCATGAGTCATATAAGGAAGTAGTGTGTAATGACAATGTGCTCTACTGTGGCTGATTTGCTAAAGATGATGTCTCAAATGAAACCTAGAGTAGAGGCTTGACGAGGGGAGAGTTTGAAGTACGACCCATGTATGATGTATGGTTGTAGAAATTGACTTCAAGGGGGAAAAAAACTCGATTGATGAATTTAAAAAATATTAAAGAGATTGATGAATTTAAAAAATATTAAAGAGATAAAGAGTATAAAATATTATGTAGTTAGTTATAACAAAAATTTAAACCCTAAATTAAAAAGGTAAAAAATTAAATTATCCTAAAGGCTATAAATAAATAATTTTAATAAATTTATATAATCTAACACATCTCCCTCAAACTTGTGATGTTATAGCCAAAAGCATTGAAAGTTTGTCAAATAAAAAGCAGAAGCGCAAAGCAAAATGAGCCTCGGTAAACATATCAACTATTTATAGTGAGGAATGAACAAAAGGTAGTGTGATAGTGTCAAGCTATAGATGATGACAAGTGAAATGACAATCTATCTCAATATGCTTCCTTCTCTGATGAAAAACTATATTACGCACAATCTAAATGACACTCTAATTATCACAATGAAGAGTAGTAGATTTCTGAAAAAAAATTCTCATATCTGCAAGCAACCAATATAGCCAAACAATCTCACAAGTATGGTAGTCATGGCACGATACTCAGCTTCTGTGGAGGATCTGGAAATAATATTTTGCTTCTTACTCTTCCAAGAAATAAGAGAATCTTCAAGAAAAATATAAAAGTTGGTGGTCTACTTACGACATGTAAGATCGTCCGCCCAATCAGCATCAGAGTATGCACAGAGCTATAACGAAGAAGTAGACGGGAATAAGAGACTCTGAAACTGAGTCCTTTAAAGATAATGAAGAATGCGAAAAACAACAGCCTAATGAACTATGGTCGATGCAATGATAAACTAACTAACCACATGTAGAACATACGCAATATTAGAACGAGTCACAGTGAGAAAAACCAAAGTTCCCACAACTATACGATAGAGATTAGGATCTGGCAAAGGAGAATCATATAATAGAGAGTATCAAGCATTAGACTCAAGGGGAGTATCAACTACCCTGTTGTGAGTGAAACATTTATGCTCAAATAGATCAGCTATTTGCTTTGACTGACAAAGAGATAACCTTAAGGTGAAGAGGCGATCTCGATCCCTAGAAAATAGTATAGTAAACCCAAGTCTTTCATAGCGAAACAACAAGCTAATTAAAACTTCAAAGACTCAATTCCGTCAAAATCATCACCAGTAATTATCATGTCATTTACATATAAAGACCAAAGTATATGACTTGCACGCGTACACTTGACAAATAAAACTGAATCATGATTACTGGGATGAAAGTTAAGCGAGATAATCACCATGGAGAACTTTGCAAACCAAGCACATGATGCTTATTTAAGTCCATAGAGAGCTTTGTGAAGCTTGCAAACTTCACTAGATCGGTGAGCAACTCTAGGAGGAGGCTATATATACACTTTTTCTATAAGATCACCATTCAAGAAAGCATTCTTGACATCCATCTAAGATATTTTTTATTGACGAACAGAGAAAACGATAATTAATATACGAATAATGTCATTTTAGCAACAAGGGTAAAAATTTCCTCATAATCTATGTCATACTCCTGAGAGTAACCTTTAGCAACAAGACAAGCTTTATACCGTTCAATAGAACCATCAGATTTAGTTTTGATCTTATAGACCCAATGAAAACCAATAGCACTTTTTTATGGTGGCAGAGGTACCAAATCTCAAATATGAGTATGATGCAAAGTAGTTAATTCCTTATCCATAGCATTCTGCCAAATAGGATTACCAACAATTTCTCTATAAGACAAAGACTCAGAAAGATGATGAATAGAGACAACAAAAGAAGCAAAGGAAGTGGAATAACAAGAATAAGCAAAATCAAGTAGTTTAGTAGACTTACGAGGATGTGTAAACCGATGAATACGATTGTCCACAATCTCATAAGGTGATGAAACAATCACAGGAGGGGAAGATAGAAGAGATGTCTCGAGAATATCAGATTCAATAAAGTCGTTATGTGGAAGAGTAGCCATGGGGGAGGCTTCGTTGGTGTCGGTACTAAAGGGATCAATGAAAATAAAATCTACATGAGTCATGTTATGTGGTAGAAGAGGTATGGAGAAGAAAGAAATATGCTCAAGAAACACAACATGACGAGAGACATACAAATTTTTTACTAACTAGATTAAAACAACGATATCCCTTTTGACTAACATCATAACCAAGGAAGACACACAAAGAAGATTTAGAGGACAACTTATCATGCTCGACGTGTGGTCAGAGAACAAAACATGTACAACCAAAAACACGTAAAGAGGACTCATCAGGAGCATGATCATACAGTTTTTGAAAAGGAGACAACTCTGAATTGTAAAAAGTTAGAATCCTATCAATTACATGAGTAGCAGTTGTTAGGATCCTTCGTACGGCTAGAGAGGGGGGGTGTGAATAGCCGACCCCAAATCTTTGCTCGTTTCTTTCTACAAATTAGGTTAGCAGCGGAAATAACAAAAGGAAACGAAAACAAAACAAACCAAACCTCAACTCGTCGATGTAACGAGGTTCGGAGATGAAACTCCTACTCCTCGGCGTGTCCGTAAGGTGGACGAAGCCTATCAATCCGTCGGTGGATGAGTCCCCGGAAAACCGGCTAATACAATATACTCCTTGTGGGTGGAGAAACCTCGCCACAATATTCTTGCAACAGCAAGAAAGGAATACAACAAGAAATACAAGAAGACAAGAACAATAAATGTAAAAACACAGGTTTTCTTGCCTCCTCGCCGACTGGATTCGTTGAAGCAGCAGCTCCTCAGAACACCTGACGAGATATCCGGTCGAGAAGCTCACGCGAAGCTTGTGAAGAAGAGCTCAACAAAGCTCAAGCACCGAGCAGCACCACGAGAGAAGAGGAAGAAGAAGTAGTGCAGCTACAGCTCTTTATACCTGCGAAGAAGACAGTGAAGAAACTAGCCGTTGCGTCGCAGCTAGAACTCGATCGGCGCAGACCGATCGCCCAAGCGCGTGAAGCTTCGTTTGTCACTGATCGGTCCCGGACCGATCAGGTGTCGCGATCAAGCCCTGATCGGTCTGTGGACCGATCAGAACCTCTGATCGGTCCATACACGATCGGGCTCCTCACGCCATCGATCTATGCACGATCGGTCCGCCGATCGATCGTGGGTGGATCGGTCGCAGACCGATCCACGGCTTTTCTCGCAAGTTGCGTTGCCTCTGATCGGTCTCCGCCGATCGATACAACCGATGAGCCATCGATTACGATCGGTCACCGGGCCGACGTGGCAACGCACATCATCCGGATCGGTCACCGGTCCGATCCAACTCCTAGGTTTAGAGTGCCCCTCTAACCTAGACGAGCTACCGAGCCCTCTCCGACTCCATATGCCAAGCTTCACTCACTTGGACTTCTCAACACGGATGTCCGATCACCCTTGATCCATCCGGATTTTCCTCGCCCGCTTTTACTTACGAGGACTTTCCACCGGCTTCACTCACCAGGATTTCCACACCGCCTAACATCCCGCTTAGGACTTTCCCACCGCCTCGGCTTCACCACTAGGACTTTCCAACCGCCTAACATCCCAGTTAGGACTTTCCCACCGCCTGGCTTCACTCACGGACTTTCCCGTGCCAAGTCTCCATACTTGACTTTTCCAGTGCCAAGTCTCCATACTTGGACTTTTCGAGTGCCAAGTCTCCATACTTGGACTTTTCCGCCAAGCTCCCTGCTTGACTTTTCCGCCAAGTCTCCATACTTGACTTTTCCCATGCTCCCTACTTGGACTTTTCCGTGCCAAGTCTCCATACTTGGACTTTTCCCGAATCAGGTCAACCAGGTCAACCCTGACCTATGGTTGCACCAATAATCTCCCAAACATCTATTCTTGTCCCACATCAAGAATAGAACTCTCTCACGAGTGTCAAACATCAACATGCAACACAACTAGGTCAACCTTGACCTAAGGTTGCACCGACAATCTTCCCAAGTCAAACATCAAAATACAACTCGAGTCACGTCAACTCGAGTCGGGTCAACCAGGTCAACCTTGACCTAAGGTTGCACCAACAATCTCCCCCTTTTTGATGTTTGACAAAACCATAATCAAGTTAGGTTAACCCGATAACCTAACTTAGGTTTTCAATCATCTTCCAATGTCCAATGTTCCTTCCTTGAACATTCTCTGGATATTCTCCCCTTAGGTTAACCCGATAACCTAACTTGGGTTCTCCAATAATTCTCCCCCTTTTTCACACACATCAAAAAGAATTCCAATGTTCTTCCTTGAACATTCCTAGACATTCTTCCCCTAGCTTAGGTTAACCCGATAACCTAACTTGGGTTCTCCAATAATTCTCCAATGAACACTCTCCCCTTTTTGACACACATCAAAAAGAAAAAGGAGGGTATCAAGGTCAAGATTTTCTTCCTAATGAAAGTCCCATACCTTCCATTGAAACTCTTAATTTCCTCCTTGATACTAAACTCAACAATCAACTTAGTGATAATCCCATATCACTAATCCTCAAAAGTCTTAAGGAGTAAAAACTCCCCCTTGACCATTGCACCAACAATGTCTTTGAGAGTTCCAAACCTTTAGAAATCCGAAAACACCACTTCCATAACTGAAATTTCAGACAACAGCTGAGAAATCAGAAATTCGGCACGCCCTGATCGGTCCCCAGACCGATCAGCCCTTCACCAGATCGCACTCGTGCTACTGGAACTCACTGGATCGGTCTACTTTGGATCGGTCCGCAGACCGATCAGATCTTCCCTGGATCGGTCCCCGGACCGATCCAGCTACTGAAATCAGAACTTCTGATTTTCTCCCCGGGAGAAGTTCAGAAACTCACAGAAAATTACAGAAAATTCTAAAAATTATGAAACTTTGAAGATACATTCCTCATATCATACACTATCATGGAAAAATAGTTTTAGATGAAAATAACTTCCATTTTCAAATCTTGATACAAAGTTCGAAAAGTTTTGAAATAGCTCAAAGTTTCAAAAACTTTGTATCACTTTGTTCAATGATGAATGCAATCACTAAGATGGCTTCATCAAGGTTTTCCAAATCAATTTTAAAATGATTTTAAACCTTTTAATTTAGGACCATAATCTTAGGGCTAGATGTACATGACTTGTACACAAGCTTTCCCTATGATCCTTAATTTCTTGAATTAGGGTCATCTAGGTACAAGGACTATGCACCTTGATCCTAACTCATGATCCTAATATCTCACACACATCTAAGGTGTATCAAACCACATTCAAGTCAATTTGATGTGAGACATGGATTAAGGTCAACTTAGGCTAAGTTCTCATGCATTTTCTAAACTACACTTTGATCTCAATATCAAAATGTGTTTTATCCTTAAATCAATTTCATTGATTATTAATGCAAGAGATGATGACATGGCATAAAATGGTATCATAAATGAAAACATGTGCCAATGTCATGATGTCATGGCATAAAGTTTGAAACTTAAATAAACATGACATAAAAACTAGCCTAAGCATTATCATGACATTTCAAATGATAATAAAATAAATATGATGTCATGGCATGACATATGGCAACCAATCATGGCAAGTTAGCACAAATAAAATACCTAAATTCCCTATCTAAGTATCCTTAGCCTTAGCTAACTTAAAATCTAACCCTAGACTGCCCATATATCCCTAAGAGAAAACCAAAATCCCAATTATGGTATTTCTCTAGGTTTTCTTAAATTGTGCCAAATAAGATTAAAATCGATATTTTCCAATTATGGCACAATTTACTCTTCAAGGAGTAAATGATAATTCCATTTCATTTTCAAAAGTTCTCAAAACCTTGAAAATGCTCCTTGAGTGTCAATTTCCTCAAAGTTGGGTTAACTACCCTTCTAATTGGAGTTGACACTCTCTAACCCATCTATGGGATAGAGAAGATGCTCCTAGGAACCCAATACCTATTTGAGCTCATTGGGTTCACTAAAAATTCACTAGGGATAACTTCCCTAGCAACTCTCCTAATGACCCTCTTAGGCTTTAAAGCCTTGGCCATTTGGGACTCATCAAGATCAACTCTAGGGGTGACTCCCCTTGTGACCTTGGCAATGGTCTTCCTAGCCCTAGGTTTTGTTCCATAATCGAATGGAACATTATGATAAGTGGGCTTGACCATTTGGGACTTAGGTTTGTGACCCAAACCTTTCTTGTCCTTGGACTTGGGTTTTTGACTCTTAAACCCTAGAGATGACTTCTCCATGTTTTTAAGAGCCTTTTCTAAATTATCAAGTCTTGACCTCAAGACTTGATTTTCCCTCTCTAATACCTCAAGTTTTAATTTGTCATTTTCTCTTGAGATATTCCTAGGCATGTGTCTTGTTTTCTTGGGATTTCTACCTAGGTTTTCCTTAACTTTAGAAGCGTTAATCCTAGGGTTGGTATTTCTAGTGTTATCCTTACCTAGGCTAACATGTTTAGCTCCTAAGCACATGTATTGGTTCCTAAAGTTAACATGCTTATCATTATTAACAATTGCAACAAAACTACTAGCATGAGTTTTATTAGAATTGCAATAATGAACCTTAGAGATTACCTTAGGGTTTGCCTTAGCTCCCCCTATCGATGTGCTCGGTCTCTTGTCCTTGTGAGATTGCCTCCCCCTCGGACATTGGCTCCTATAGTGTCCCCTTCGCTTGCATTGGAAACACACCACGTGCTCCTTGCCCTTGCGTGTCGGGACTCCGGCTTCCTTGACTTTTGGCGCCGGTGGAGTCTTTCTAACCCTCTTTGGACACTTACTCTTGTAGTGCCCAAATTCCCTACACTCAAAACACATTATATGCAATTTACTTGAACTTAAAGTGTTTGAGTTACCTAGGGTTGAGGATGAATGGATGCTCTCTTCTTCATCCCTCCCGGAGGTAGAAGCTTCTTCTTCGTGCTCCGATCTTGAAGAAGAACTCACTTCCTCTTCTTCTTTAGATGTTGAGTAACCCTCAACTTCCAATTTGCTCTCTTCATGATGTGAGCTACTTGGCTCACTAGGCTCCTCTTCATGGCTTGAAGTGGAGCTCTCTTCATGGTACTTGGCCAAGTTATCCCATAATTCCTTGGCATTGTTGTAACCTATCTTACACAAGATGTTAGTAGGCAATGAAAATTCAATTATTTTCGTTACCTCTTCGTTGATTTCGGATTTGTGAATTTGTTCTCTTGTCCACTCCTTCTTCTCAAGTGGTTTTCCTTCCTTATCCACCGGAGGAGTAAATCCTTCTTGTACACAAAACCAATTCATTATGTTAGTCATAAGAAAATACTTCATCCTTACCTTCCAATACGCGAAGTCGCCGCATTCGTAGAAGGGTGGAATGGTGACGTCTTCTCCATAGAGATCCATTCTCTAGCTTTGCTCCCACGGGTGTTGATCCGATGAAGAGCGAACCTTCGCTCTGATACCACTTGTTAGGATCCTTCGTACGGCTAGAGAGGGGGGTGTGAATAGCCGACCCCAAATCTTTGCTCGTTTCTTTCTACAAATTAGGTTAGCAGCGGAAATAACAAAAGGAAACGAAAACAAAACAAACCAAACCTCAACTCGTCGATGTAACGAGGTTCGGAGATGAAACTCCTACTCCTCGGCGTGTCCGTAAGGTGGACGAGTCCATCAATCCGTCGGTGGATGAGTCCCGGAAAACCGACTAATACAATATACTCCTTGTGGGTGGAGAAACCTCGCCACAATATTCTTGCAACAGCAAGAAAGGAATACAACAAGAAATACAAGAAGACAAGAACAATAAATGTAAAAACACAGGTTTTCTTGCCTCCTCGCCGACTGGATTCGTTGAAGCAGCAGCTCCTCAGAACACCTACAACAGCAGGATATCCCAGTCGAGAAGCTCACGCGAAGCTTGTGAAGAAGAGCTCAACAAAGCTCAAGCACCAGAACAGCAGCTCTGTAGCAGAAGAGAGAAGAAAAAGTGTCACTAATCTTTATCCTTAAGCGAGCATGAAAATAGGATGTGACAGGCTAGAACTCTAAAATCTGATCTGTAGGCTGGACATGCTTGTTGTTAGTGACATAAACTTTCACGGTCCCGGACATGTATGGGTCTCGCGATAGCTCGATCGGTCGTGGACCGATCGGGAGATCCTGATCGGTCCATGGGGTACAACACCTAATTCGGTGCTCACTCGACACATTCCTAGATCAGAGTGGAGGAATCGAGCTCGATCGACCTTGAGGTCCGAACGATTCTGACCGCGGATCAGGGAAATTGTTATACCGATGAACAGAGCTTGTCGGTCCACGGTTGCTATGCCAACGCCAATCATCTGGATCGGTCACCGTCCGATCCAACTCCTAGGTTTAGAGTGCCCTCTAACCTAGTTCGGAGAACGAGCTACCGAGCCCTCTCCGACTCCATATGCCAAGCTTCACTCACTTGGACTTCTCAACACCAGATGTCCGATCACCCTTGATCCATCTGGATTTTCCCTTGCCCGCTTTACTTACGGACTTTCCACCGCTTCACTCACCGGATTTCCACACGCCTAACATCCCAGTTAGGACTTTCCCACCACGGCTTCACTCACTAGGACTTTCCAACCGCCTAACATCCCGTTAGGACTTTCCCACCGCTGGCTTCACTCACGGGACTTTCCCGTGCCAAGTCTCCATACTTGACTTTTCCAGTGCCAGTCTCCATACTTGGACTTTTCGCGCGCCAAGCTCCCTGCTTGACTTTTCCGTGCCAAGTCTCCATACTTGGACTTTCGTGCCAAGCTCCCTACTTGGACTTTTCCGTGCCAAGTCTCCATACTTGGACTTTTCCCGAATCAGGTCAACCAGGTCAACCCTGACCTATGGTTGCACCAATAATCTCCCAAACATCTATTCTTGTCCCACATCAAGAATAGAACTCTCTCACGAGTGTCAAACATCAACATGCAACACAACTAGGTCAACCTTGACCTAAGGTTGCACCGACAATCTTCCCAAGTCAAACATCAAAATACAACTCGAGTCACGTCAACTCGAGTCGGGTCAACCAGGTCAACCTTGACCTAAGGTTGCACCAACAGCAGTAAGAACTACTTCTCCCCCAAAAAATACTAGGAACATCTATAGACAATAAAAATGAATGAGCTGTCTCAACAAGATGTCTATGTTTTTCTCTACAACCTCATTTTGTTCAGGTTTTTCTCGACACGAGATTTGATGTATAGTATACCTTTTGAAGTAAGTAAATGAGAAAAAATATTAGAAGTGTACTCGCCCCCCAAATCACAATGAAAACACTTGATAACCGTCGAATGTTGAGTTTTGCCAAGAGTTTTAAAGTCATTGAAGATGATAAGATAATTAAATCTGTGTTTAATAAGATAAATCCAATCATCAATAAAAGAAACATAATATCTTGATCCCCTTTTGTAGTAACAGGAGAAGGCCACCCACACATTAAAATGAACAAGATCAAAATAATTAGGAGAAAAAGATAGACTTTTATTAAAAGACAATGCAAAAATTTTTTGCTAGTTTATAACCACTACAATCAGAAATATCATGAGTTTTTAAAGTTCCTAATACTTCAGACGAAACTATGAATTGTAAATGAGACGCTGAAACATAACCTAGACGAGTATGCCGCAAATAAAAATCAGAGGAAGAATAACTCAATTGAAAAGAAGGCAAATTGACACTAGAAGCTGCAACATCTGGTTCTTGAAGCTTATCCAAGATATAGAATCTCCCTTGCCTACGACCTATTCCAATCACCTTTTGAGATTCGGGTCCTAGACATAATAATTGGATGAAAAAAAAGAGATTGAATATCCAGATTCAAACAATTGACAAACAAAAATAAGATTAAATGTATGACTAGAAATATAATAAACATTAGGAAGAGACAAGCAAGTTGTAACAATAGAACCAACACCTAATAATAGCATCAGAGTACCATCAATAGTCATAACTGATAAAGATGAATTAAAAGATAAGGAGATAAAAGATGACAAGTTAGGTGACATATGATGAGAGGCTCCAGAATCTAAGATTCATAAAGAGGAAGATATATATAATGTACTAGAGGATGACAAACATATATGAGAAGAAGCAGACATGGAAAAGGGCTCTGAAGCAAGGGATTGTTGAAACTGTTCAAGCATATATGAATCTAAAGAGGGGGTAACCACTGCATTACTAGACTGAAATAATCCATTTGGCAACTGTTGTGGTTGATTACTATATTTCCATGAAGAATTTTAATGTAGCAATGGTGGTTGTTGAGGTCATTATTGCTAATATTACTATTGCGGTGGTCATTTTTGTTGCTGCAGTAGTTTACTTTTGTTCAATAATAATAAACACTGAGACTTTTAATATATTTTTTCTTTGCAATAAGCACACTCATCACTAGAAACCTTCGAAGTCAACCTACTTGATTATGTAGCATAGACCACTGGTGCTGTAAAAATAGATGGTGTAGATAGTGTAATAGTCCTCTTATCAATATGAGACTTAAGATGAATCTCCTCAACTAGCAATTCATGTACTACTGAATCAATGGAAGAGAGAGGACTACGATGCAAAATTATTCCATGCAATCCTTCAAAGTCATCACGAAGAGTCATTAAGAATTGGACCAGACGTTGTTCTTCTCTACGAGTGACATAAGTTGAAAATGCTCGCAATCCTGAGGATTCTACGAGTGCAAACTGGTCCCATAGTGAAATGACAGAATAAAAATTTTGGATGTTCATATCTTCTGCTAAAGTGCGCGGATATCTACTTCCAATTGATATTGTTTGGTAAAATTAGACAATATGTATAATCATCTTTGGCTATCTCGTACTTAGCCAACTGAGCATCAATGAAGTGTGAAATAGAATTATTAATCTACATAATAATCTTTGTATTATCGGTCTCCCAAACATCCAATGACTTTGTATAATCATCAGCATTAATGTCCCTAGGTTGAACTCACACACCTGAAACAAATCCCTTCATAGATTTTTCTCACAAAAAGTTTTTCATAACATATCCCTAAAATGAATAATTTTTTCCATCCAGTCAAACACTAATTGATTGAAGTGAATCATCTGTGCAATCACTCATGATGATAGAACGAATTATGCTCACGAATAACTAAATAACATACAAAATCAAGTTGATGTGCAAATAAAAGAAACTCAATCAAAACTGTAAGGTTGTGCCAAAACTATGGATCAAACTAATAGTTCTTCGATCAAATAAAAAAAAATATAAAGATGAAGACTCTGATACCATGTAGAAATTAACGTTAAGGAAAAAAGTAGTCGTCTTGATTTGATGAATCTAAAAATATTAAAGAAATAAAGAATACAAGACCTTATATAGTTAGTTACAAAAAACCTAAATCCTAAATTAAAAAAGTAAAAGACTAAATTGATTTAAAGGCTATGAACAAATAATTCTAATAAATTTATATAATCTAACATAGTGGATCTTCAAGTCATATTCCCTTCATTATTCAAAAGGCACATATCGACCCTTGAGATAAGAGGATGTTTTGTAAACAAAGGATTTATAGATGGAGGATTTGTCCACTATGTGACTAAGGATCAACATGATAGAAAGCCAAAAGCATTCAAAGCCTTATAGAACTATCTTGACTAACTCTAACTTACCAATATAAAACAGGATGTGTCTTCCAAGAAATTAATCAAAACACTATGATCTATCGTACACAATTGCTTTGCCACCAAAAGTATGCCCAAGTATATGAAGGGGAATGTCCCAAGCTGGAGGCCTAATATCTCTAGTAATTTTTCTCTCATGCATCCATCAACCCCTATTATATAGATTCTAAACTTCTTCAAGTTGGCCTATAGGCCTACTGAATCCATAAATATCCATAGGTATTCAACAATGTGGGTGACGTAGGTCATCAACATATGCCAAAAATGTGACTCTAGTCCTTGTGCACATATAATGTAGGTGAAATCCTACCTACATGGACATTTATCGTAGTAGCCTAGGGAATACCTCAAGATAGATGCCAAAAGGGAATGATGATAGTGGATCACCCTACTGTAGGCCTCTAGCTCCTCAAAAATATTCATGTATCTTTTCATTAATGGATATTGAAAATGAGGTAGGGGTGACTCACTTCATGATCCAATCTTATGTAGAGTCTAGGGATGTCAAAAGTCTCCAATGCAATCATCAAGAAATGTTAGTCCACTACATCAAAAGCCTTTGGGGATTTTCCTTAAGAGCATATCGCGATGAGATTCACTTCCTAGTGTACTACCTTAACAACTCCAATGTAAGATGAATATTATCTGCAATAGACCTCTCCTCCACAAATGTTGTCTGGGTTGGATCCAAAATGTTGTCTTGTAACTCTTGCTATTCTCACTATCAAAATCTTTGAGATAACCTTGTAGATAGTTGTACAATAGGAGATGGACCTATAGTTTGCAACCGATGGAGCATGGGCAACCTTGGGGACTAGCGCAATGAGTGTGTGGTTTAACTAATTGAGCAATATCCCATAGCAAAAGAACTCCACAATAATCTCCTGTAGTTTCGATCCAACAGTGTGTATGATCGTTGCACTAGAGGGGGTGAGTCAATAGCACTCACAACTTTTTCACATTTTTTGAAAAATACAGAATAAATGCGGTGGAAATAAAAAGCAAGATAAAATAAACGCTAACAATTGTTGGTTTTATTTAGTTCGGAGGATGTGACGACTTCTACTCTAAGGTCTGCGATCATCGATCATTTTCATTAGGCAATCCACTATCAATTCGAATATTTACAATATAAATGCAAACATTAAAAGTTACTGACAACTACATATTTTGAAGATTATATTCTTGACTTCGGTTGTCGGAGCAGTATTTGAGTGTCATCGAGTCGTTTCTGGAGCAGTGCGTTAGAAAGAAACTTGTTCAGAATGTTGTTGTTGAGATGCTACTCGAATCCTCCTTTTATAGCCCACTCCGGGCACCTAGAACCTCCCCTGGGTGCCCCCATAAGGCTGACGTAGCGTGCTCTTGTCGAAACTTGATATATAAAATTTATCTATCTCCGGGCGCCCAGACCACCCCCGGGCGCTCGGATCGTGATATAGGTCCCCCAATAAATAATGCGCTGATCCACCTCGCCGTGTAGATAGATTTTTGGTAGTCTGAGCACGTGGAGTAACTTTGGGCTCTCGGACCATGAGGGTGTAATTATTATGATTAACATGATTCAAAACTAAATATCTTTGGTGTAATTATTAGATTTAACGAAACTTAGAGGAGTAATATCTCTCTCAAAGAAAAATATTTTGGTCTGAAAGTTAAATTAAAATTAGTCATCCGAGCCAGCATCTTTAATAAAGAGTTCTTGAGTTATCCAAGGGCTATGGTAAAGTGATAGGGTACCCAAATTGTTATCTAGATATTCATAATTTAATAATAATTATGACATATTTATAAAAAAAATTTCTTCAAACAGAACGTGTAATTAAAAGATGTTAGACTTCTATATTATTCGTCGTGAATTCTTTCTAATTATCCTAATTATCGATAAAAAAATTTCATAAGATCAGATTGAACATCTCAACGCTAGTTAATAAAATTAATTAAATTAATTTTTAATTTTTGTATTGATTTTTTTAATAAAGTATCCCAGCATTGAAGCGTCTTATTGCCAGCTAGTGGATATGGTAAAGATCCCAAGATTCCTGCATCCGAATCTCCATCGCTGTGCGCCAAAACTTTTCAATCAAATTTATTAATTTATTATTATTATTATCATTATTATTTTAATAATTTAGATATCCACGTCTTATGCTCCAAGTAATTTTAGAAATCATAATTCGATTCCATAAAAATTTTATATTATTATCAAATAGTCCCAGTGATTTAAATGTGAGAAATGAATTTCTTATCCTCCTTGATTTTTGAACCCTGACAGATGTAACTACCACTCCATTATGATCAAGGGACTTGTTAATTAATTAATTAATTATTGATACGTAGAGTTCAAGCCAGTAACGTTTAATTTATTAATGAGTAAATTTTATTAATTAGAATCTGATCAATTAAAATTTTTTATCGTTCAATCATAAAATATATATATATATATATATATATATATATATATATAATTAATATATGCATATGATATTATTAAAATATCCTTGTACATATATACATGTATAAATTTTAATTGATCACATTTTGACCATTTAACATTACCCTTTATTAATTAGCGATAATTTAATTAACCGAACGCACTTAAATTTGATAAATACTCATTTTATTTTTAAAATTACTAAATCATACATTAAAATTTCAAAATACCCCAACACGCCTAAATCTTTCACCTTATCATGTTACCTAACCTAACAAAACTGGTAGATCGCCAAGCTGATCGTTAAATTACGATGTCACCCCTCGATAGTTTAAAAAGAAACAAATGAGCGAACAAAAAAACAACAATTGCAGTAATTCCAAATTGACATTTTAATAATAAAAGAAAATCAATTTAAAATAATTAAAAAAATCACAATAATTAGAGAATTAATTTATTTGTTATTTAATAATTAATATTACAGGCTAAGTCAATTTAAAAAATGAGTCTTAATTTTTTGCATTTTAATTATTTTTAAATTTTTTTTCTCTAAATAAGTTTTTCTCGTTCCACTTTATTAATTTCATTCCAAATTTCTAGATGGTTTGACATTTTAATTTTGGAAAATTATCACAATAATTGATATAAAGTCTTGAAGGTAAGATACCTATTGATCTTGTCCGAGAGTGAATTGACGGACGCTGAGGAAATGACGCTCACATTGACTGGATGTTGACTGAAGATGATGCGGATCTCCAACGAGCTAAGTCTGCAACCACAAGTCGTTAGTGCCGAGCCAAGGAGAGGTTCCCTGGCAATGACCCTCCGACGCTCAAATCAGTCACCGACGATAAGTGAATGAAGTAGAGAGGAGAAAAGAAAGCAGTAGCGTAACTGTAGCCACAGTAAGATGAACATACCTCCGTCGAAGCCTGGGGGTCCTTATATAGGGCTACCAGGAGGCGCGTGCACGCTTTCAAAGCATGCACGCTTCTCAAAGCATACCTGGAAATGGCGTGTCAGTAAAGCGTGTCTGACGCTATACCTTAACAACCCGAGCATATCCCTGACGTGATAGTGAAAGCTTCCACCGTACGATTCTCTGTCTGACCATGCCGCCAACTATGTCGCCTGTCGGTGACACTGGTCCCTAGGAAGATATCGCCAACTGCTCTTTTTGTCTGTTATTAGGCCGAGCAGGAGAACCGCTTGGTTGGCCGCCTGGATGATATCATGGTCGGGTCGAGCGGGATGTCCGCTCGGCCAATGATCCGCTATCTCGGCTCTGCCCCGTCACACGAGGGAGCCATGTTTGCCAAGTTGGGGGTTGCATCCCCTGTTTGGCTGAGTGGGGCGCCCGCTTGGCCTTCATTCTTCCATGCTTGAGCCTTTTGAGCGACGAAAGCTCGGTACTTGGCCGAGCTGTAGTGATGTAGAATCGGATACTCCTCGTTCGGTCGGGATTGTTGGTCGGCCGCTCGACCGACCACTCGCGACATTGACTGCTTTGACTTTGACCTACCACGTGGCTCAGGACTTTCTACAGGGCAGGGGTCCCACCTTACCGCCGGATCACGTGCCTCCTCCTCATGTCTAGTCGAAGGAGGCCGCAAGTCCGACTGACTAGACGAGTAGTCTGGTAATCGATTGGTTGATCGGCCAGTATGCAGATTGGACGCCCGATTGGGCGATGTAGAACTGATCTCCTAGGCCGCTCAGCGCCCTGAGGATTTACACTTGGAAACTTCTCCTTTGGCGTCTTCAGATAAGCGCGACCCGCGCGATCAATGCTAACGTTGCCCGAATCCCCTCCATTAAGGTCAAGCATGCACCTACGCTTGATAATGACGCCCCTTAAATGTCGACCTGTAGGAGTGTGTCATGTGTCACCGCCGCATGCGCCGCATGCCCGAGGTGACATCTGCTGATGTGACGCTTGACGGTTTGAATTCAACGATTAGATGTGCGCGTTAATTCCTGTGCCCTAGATCGGACGGCTCTAGCCGGCCAGGCTAATCTTTATAAAGCCACGGTGTCGGCTTCTATTCCATCGTCTTGCGTCTGCTGTGTGCTCCGACGATTCAGTGCGTTTGGTTGCTCCGGCGAACCTCGACTCTTTGCTGCGGCGATCCACTGTTCCCTACGGTGGTCCTCTTTCTCTCGTAAGCTTTCCTTCTCCCTCTCTGTCACTGCTCTTCCGCTGCTCTTTCTCCACCACTATTCCGGCGTTTGTCCAGCTTCCGTTCTACATTTTTCTCCCTCTTCGTCCGTCGAGCTCTTTACTTCTTGGTTTTGCGGCGATGGCGAGTTCTCAGCCTTCCGACCCCGCTCCCGATCTCTGGTATAATGCCATGGAGACTCGGTTCGACGCGGGCGACGCCGCGAGCCTCATAAACGCCTTTGACATCCTTTCTAACCATGAAATAATTCTAGCCTCCCCGTCCGACCGACCCCATGATCTGCCGATCGGCACAGTTTGTTTCTTCCGAGACCAATTCATGGCTGGTCTTCTCTTCCACATCCATCCCTTTATAACTGAGGTCTGTAATTATTTTCGCATCCCTCTTGCCCAGCTCGTCCCCAACTCTTTTCGCCTTCTGTGCAGCGTGGTCGTGCTCTTTCGAGTGCACGACATCCCGCTAACTCCTCAGACCTTCCATTTCTTATATTACCCCAAACAGTCCGAGCTGGGTACCTATCTCTTCCAGTCTTGGATCGGGCTTGTCTTTTTTGAGAAAATGCCAACTTCCAATAAACATTTGAAGGATTACTTTTTCTATCTGAGACTTCCCGAGCGGCCGTGCTTTTGGACCAAAATGGTAGGTCAGACTTCCACCTCCGCTAGAGCTAAAGAAGTATAAGACCAACCCTGAGTATCTCCACGTAGCCAACATGCTGGCCAACCTGAAGTTCGACATCTATAAGCTGCTGCCGGAGGGCGTGATGTACATATTCAAGATGAGTCCGATCCGAACGGGTTTCCCGAGCGGCCTAGGTAAGAAATTTCCAGGCCTTTTTCCTTTGGGTCTAACTGATTTTTCTTTTTTCTCTCGCAGCTAACACCATGATGAGAGCACGAGCAGCCGATATGATGAAGCTTAAAGCTGCTGAGATCGAGGCAGCAGCGGCTAAGGAGATGACTATTGGACCGCTGAGCTAGCTAGAAGGGGGGTTGAATAGCCTGAAAAATAAAAACAAACAACCCTTCTCGGACTTCTTAAACTAACACTTGTATAAAATAAATTGACTAAACAAAATAGAAAGAAGAGGGGTGACCAAGAGACGAAGACTGCGGATGAGTACGCTGTCGGACGAGAAGGAAGCATGTGACGATTCCGAGGGATGAGAAGCCGGAGCGGAAGCTCGCTCGAGAAGATCGAAACTTGGGTCCGGGTGAGCCCTATTCCAGATGGCCGAGATCACCCAAGCAAGCGGAGCCGGAGAGGAAGACCCAGACCAAGGCGAGCAGCACTAGAACAGAGGGCCCGGACCAAAAGTCAACTTGGTTGACTTTAGTGGTCCGGGTGCCCGGAAGTGGACCTTTGACCAGATCGTGTCAAGCGCGATCCGTTGCTGAGGGGATAAAGTTTTATCCCCCAGGGCACCCAAAACCCTTCCAGGCGCCCCGACCAAGGGTATAAATATAGCCTTAGTCCAGAAGCTTTAAACAGTCACAAGCAATTCATTTCCAACACTTGTACGTTTTCATTTAGAGTTGAGCTTCCTTGTTTTTGCACTTCATCATTGTAAGAGGCTTCTCCGTCTAAAGGAGATACTAGTGTAACATCTTCCTTGGATAAACAACCTCCCCGGTTGTAACCAAGTAAAAATACTCTTGCCTCTTCTTTCTATTCTGTTTAGTCAATTTATTTTATACAAGTGTTAGTTTAAGAAGCCTGAGAAGGGTTGTTTGTTTTTATTTTTCAGGCTATTCAACCCCCCTTCTAGCCGCCCCAGTGGTTCAACAAGTGGTATCAGAGCCAAGGTGCTTCAAGAGGACTAACCGTCGAATGAAACAACAAAATAATGGTCAGATCGAGTATCTACCCACCGAAGTTCGAAGGGGAATTCACTAACTGGAAAAAGCGAATGTAGGTATTTTTTTAAAATCAATTTTGATTTAATGTTAATTATGGAATTCAGTTTTACAGCACCGGAAGGTAAGGAGAAATACCACTGGACGAAAAAGGAGTAGGCCGACTACATGGAAAACGACAAAGCAAAGTACCATCTGCTAAGCGTTCTCCCGCCACAAGAAGTCAACTGAATCAGCAACTACGACCCTGCAATGGAACTTTGGGAGAAGTTCCTCGAGCTGCATGAAGAAACGTCTGAAGTCAAGCTCGCTAGACGGGATCTACTTCGCAATCAGCTCACCAGCCTGCGGCTTGAGGAAGACGAGACAGTTACACATCTGCACTCAAAAATTAAGGAAATCATCACCGGACTCTCAAATCTCGGAGAAAAGGTAAGTAACCGAGATTCGCTAAGGTATGCCTTAAATTCATTTCCTAGAAATACAAAATGGGCATAACTAGTAGATGCCTTTTATATTTCGAAAGATTTAGAAAAAATTACATTAGAAGAATTTTTTTCCATATTTGAAGTGCATGAATCAAGATGTGTAGGTATGAAGGAGCCCAAGCACAACATCACACTCAAAGTATCAAGAGACGAACCTGAGTCAGAGTCCTCTCTCGACGACGAGGAAATGGTAATGATGGTAAGAAGATTCAAGAATCTTTGTAAGTCTAGAAAAACTAACCATCCGCAGGGAAAAAAGAAAAAGACCATCCGCTGCTACCACTGCGACGAAGAAGGACACGTCAAGGACAACTGGCCCAAGTTAAAGAACAAGGACAAAGATAAAGGTAAGAAGCCTGTTCAAAAACGCAAGACATTAAAAGCAACGTGGGACGATACGTCGTCCGAATCGGAAGTCGAAGCCTTCTCCAGACTTGCACTAATGGCAAGTCATCAAGACGACGACTGCGAGTCAAACTCTTCTAAAATGAGCATCGAAAGCATCAATGAAGGGGGAGCCACATTGGAAGATAGCAGTTCAGGGGAAGAAACGGACAACGAGATCGACAAAGTAAGTCAGGTACGATCTCTTCCTCCTGACAAACTATTTAAGTTTATTAAATTGTTAACTAAGGATTGCTGTAAATTAGAAAAAGAAATTAAGAATTTAAAAATAATATTAGCTAAATCTTGCCCAATAGAAGAATTCGACAGAATTAAATTAGAAAATAAAAAATTAAAAGTAGAAAATGATAATTTAAAAGTACAAATAAATAACTTGAAAAACCATGCATGCTCATCTAATACCAATGTTAGAAAATTTAACAATTTAAATTGGTATTTTAGATATCATAAGAGACAAATTAGAAATATTTTAAAGAAATATATCCCTAAGAAATTCTTAGTTAATCTAGTTGGCTGGAACCTATATTGGGTTCCTAAGTCTTGCTTAATCTAAATTTTAATCAGATTTAGCGCTTTCAACGAGAAAATTAAACAGTGAGTTTCTTTATGAGGCTTTGTCTAAGGAAGTGGTTGTTGCTTCAATAACCAAGAAGGCCTAGTGCAAAATTTTTCAAAGTTTCAAATTTTTCCCCTTAGAGTTTTTCTTTGAACCCCATTTTTTTATGTGATCAAAGGGGGAGAAGGAAAAGTATAAGTCTAGGGGGAGGTAGATAAAAATTTAAATTTTCTAATTTTTTTTGTACATTATTACAAAATTAGTTAGTTTATTTTTATGTCTATTTTTATCCTAATTTAACTTGGGTTGCTCACATCAAAAAGGAAGAGATTGTTGGGACCCCAAGGTTGTTTTGGTGTGATCAACAAGTTAAGTTAGGTCCTGTGTGTTTTTAACCTTGTGTCTAAGTGTGTAGGAGCTTAGGAGCACAGGAAGTTGAGCGAAAGACGTAGCTAGCGAGAAGGATGACACGCAGTGCGTCCGAGGGACGAGGCGCTGCAGAAGAGTACACCGGCGAACAAGAAGGAAGCGTGCGGGGGTTCCAAGGAACTAGAAGCCGGAGCGGAAGATTGCTCGAGGAGCAAGAGACATAGCTAGCGAGAAGGTCAGCACGGGGTGCGACGAAGAGACGAAGACTGCGGATGAGTACGCTGGCGGACGAGAAGGAAGCACATGACGATTCCGAGGGACGAGAAGCCGGAGCGGAAGCCCGCTCGAGAAGGCCAGAACTTGAGTTTGGGTGAGCCCTATTCCGGATTGCTGAGATCACCCAAGCAAGCGGAGTCGGAGCGGAAGACCCGGACCGAGGCGAGCAGCACTGGAGCAGAAGGCCCGGACCAAAAGTCAACTTGGTTGACTTTAGTGGTTCGGGCGCCCGGAAGTGGACCTTTGACCAGATGCGTCAAGCGCGATCCATTGCGGAGGGGATAAAGTTTTATCCCCCCCCCCCCCCCCAGGGCGCCCGAAACCCTTCCAAGCACCCTGACCAAAGCTATAAATATAACATTGGTCCAGAAGCTTTAAACGATCACAAGCAATTCATTTCCAACACTTATATGCTTTCATTTAGAGTTGAGCTTCTTTGTTTTTGCGCTTCATCGCTGTAAGAGGCTTCTTCGCTTGAAGGAGATACTAGTGCGACATCTTCCTTGGATTAACAACCTCCCCAGTTGTAACCAAGTAAAAATACTCTTGCCTCTTCTTTCTGTTCTGTTTAGTCAATTTATTTTATACAAGTGTTAGTTTAAGAAGTCCAAGAAGGGTTGTTTGTTTTTATTTTTCAGGTTATTCAACCCCCTTCTAGCCAGCCCAGCGGTCCAACAATGGCAAGCCTTGGCCTTGCGTCGGTCGGTTCTCACAACGGCGAGAGCGAGGGGGCGCAGACCGCTGGTGGAGAGTCCGCCGCTCGGACTTCCAACATGGAGGTGGCGGGAGAGACCGCACCTTCTGGTGCACAACCAGCCGCTCGGACCGAGGATTCGGCGTCTTCTGGTGATGAACTTCCACTGGTCGGCCACAAACGACGCCGAACGGCTACCCTGTCTCGGTCTGCCACTTTAGTGGTGCATGCTTCCAAACAGGGAGGTGTCCCGTCTATCGTGGCCGCCCTTGAAATCGTCGAGGCAATTTCTTCTGACCGGACTTCGTCCCAGTTTGATCTACTGTCCGATCCAATCGTAACCTTACTGATCAGCTTGGCGCCCCCGGCCCATAGGAGGATTTTGCGATCCGGGATCCTCCCTGCTCCGGTCGGCCAATCCTTCGATCCTTTGGCGTCCGCTCAATCTGCCCCGAGCGGTTGTCGATCCGTGACAGCAATCCTCCACCTTCCGACGGAGGAGTTCTTAGCAGCTGCCGACTAACAAGTGGCTCCGAAGAATCAGATTCGAATTCGTGGGCCGCTCGCCAAGGTTTGGGAGGAAGCCAGAGCGCGCGCGGCGACGACGCCTTCCGGGCTGCTTAGCAACAACCACATGCAAATGACCACCGATGTAAGCTTTTTTTTTTTTTTCATGATTTACCTTTGTTTGACACTAACATTCTTCCATTCGATTGCAGTATTGGGTGGAGAGTGTGGCGGTGTGCAACCGCCTGACACTTGTGGAGGAGGAGCTCAGGAAGCTCAAGACTTTTGGCGGAGCCTCTTCCTCCCAAGGGCCTTCAGTCGCCGAGCTACAGGTCGATCTGACTAAGATCAAGAAGCTTCTGGAGGCCGAGCGGCTGAAGTTCTCCGACCAAGAAACCATGTTGGGTTGGCTCGAAGCGCAAATAAAGACGTACGCCCAGAAGATCGAACATGCCACAATTAGGAAGAACCGAGCCATAAATGACCTGGAGCTGAAGAACCAGGAGGCTCGGAATCTAGCTAAGAAGCTCAAGCAGGCGAAGGACCTCTTGGCTGCAAATCGGGAGAGTCGTTCAACTCGAGAGGATGACCTTCAAGGGAAAGTGAAGGCCCTCGAAGATTCTCTAGAGGCCTCCCGAGTGGCCCTGAGGACTTACCAGGACGCTGAGCCGAGCCACTTCGAGACCATGAACCAGAAATACCTCCGCTCGGACCAGTTCCTCGGCAAGGCGTGCGACCGGATCGTCCGATCATTCGAGCTGGCCATCGATGCGACGTTTAAACAGTTGAAGACAAACAACCACCTCCCCGAAGCTCTGACCAGTGTTGCCATCGACCGTGTCCAGCTCCTCGATGCCATACCGGACTAAGTCTTCGATCCTATTGAGTGAGGAGGGCTTTTTTTTGAAGTGTTGTATGTTTGCCTACCATTCGGCAGCCTTTTGCTTGTCATCAATGAAGTCGTTTAGCAGTTCTGCTTCACATATTTGCTTGCCTTCTTACTAAGTTTCCAACTGTATAGTCCTGAACGGTCGCTACGACCACCTTTTCATTATTGATAAATTCGCTAGGGTCATACCTCTTGGGTTTAAGTCGTCGCTCGACCTTGAGGTTTATGGTCGCCGCTCGACGATCTTCAAGGTGGGAGTTTAAGGTCGCCGCTCAACCCTGGGGTTTATAGTCGCCGCTCGACGATCTTTAAGGCGGGAGTTTAAGGTCGCCGCTCGACCCTGTGGTTTATAGTCGCCGCTCGACGGTCTTCAAGGTGGGAGTTTAAGGTCACCGCTCGACCCTGGGGTTTATAGTCACCGCTCGATGGTCTTCAAGACAGGAGTTTAAGGTCGCCGCTCAACCCTGGGGTTTATAGTCGCCGCTCAACTCTGGGGTTTAACGTCACCGCTCGACGATCTTCAAGGCAGGAGTTTCAGGTCGCCGCTCAACTCTAGGGTTTAATGTTGCCGCTCGACGATCTTCAAGGCGGGAGTTTAAGGTCGCCGCTCGACCCTGTGGTTTATAGTCGCCGCTCGACTCTGGGGTTTAACGTCGCCGCTCGATGGTCTTCAAGGCGGGAGTTTAAGGTCGCCGCTCGACCCTGGGATTTATAGTCGCGGCTTGACTCTAGGGTTTAACGTTGTCGCTCGACGATTTGGTGAAGACAAGAATTTAAGGTCACCGCTCGACCGTCGGTGGAGACCTGGGTTTAACATCGCCGCTCGATGATTTGGTGAAGACCGGGGTTTAATGTCGTCGCTCAACTGTCGGTGGAGACCTGGGTTTAACGTCACTGCTCGACAATTTGGTGAAGACCGGGGTTTAAGGCTGTCTCTCGACCGTCGGTGGAGACTTGGGTTTAACATCGTCGCTCGACGATTTGGTGAAGACCGGGGTTTAAGATCGTCACTCGACCGTCGGTGGAGACCTGGGTTTAACGTCGCCGCTCGATGATTTGGTGAAGGCTTGGATTTGACTTGCCGTTCGACAGGAAACTTAGCAACCCCTGTCTTTTGATTTCGATCCTACACCTTAAAGGGTGCAGGGATACAGAATATACGTGACATGATTTACATCAACGCACCTCTCATCCGGCTCCGTATAGTTGGAGATGGTTCGCGCTCCTTGGGCATTCTAATCGCTGCTCATTGTCCTCTAGATAATAAGCGCCCGAGCAGAGCTTCTTGACGACTCCGAATGGTCCGACCCATGGAGCTTCTAGCTTGGTGACGTCGTCGACCGACTTCACCTTCTTCCACATGAGGTCACCGACTTGGAACGACCTCGGGATCACTCATCGATTGTAGTTCTGTCTCATCCTCTGCCTATAAGCCATCAGCCGAATGGCTACTTTGTCGCGCACCTCATCCACAAAGCCCAGCTACAGAAGCCTCCACTCAGCGTTGTCTTTGCTGTAGTGCTGTATTCGATTGGATTCGACTCTGGCCTCGACCGAGACGACCGCTTCACCGCTGTACACCAGGTGGAACGGGGTTGCTCCGGTTCCTTCTTTAGGGGTTGTGCAGATCACCCATAGTACACTGGGGAGCTCATCGACCCAGGTTCCTTCGACATGGTCGAGCTGAGCCCGCAATATACGCAAGATCTCCCGATTGGTGACCTCGGCCTACCCGTTGCTTTGGGGGTATGCCACTGAGGTGAATGTCTGCTGGATGTCGTACCCCTTGCACCACTCCTTGAGCTTCTGATCGGCGAACTGCCTACCATTATCTGAGACGAGCTAGCGAGGGATGCCGAACCTACAGATGATATGCTGCCAGATGAATTTTTGGACCATCTGCTTGGTTATTCTCGCAAGCGGCTCAACTTCAACCCACTTGGAGAAGTAGTCTACTACAACGAGCAAAAGCAAGCTTGCAAGCTGCATAGGACCATTTATGGACTAAAGCAAGCTTCTCGGATCTGGAATCTTCGATTCGATGATGCAATCAAATAGTTTGGTTTTATCAAGAATGAAGATGAACCTTGTGTCTACAAGAAGGTTATAGGGGACATAGTTGTCTTCCTCATATTATATGTGGATGACATACTGCTCATTGGGAAAGACATTCCTTTGCTACAGTCTGTTAAGACTTGGCTAGGGAGTTGTTTCTCAATGAAGGACTTAGGTGAAGCATCTCGCATTCTTGGCATACAGATCTATAGAGATAGATCTGAGAGATGGCTTGGAGAGTACACACATTGACAAGGTACTCCTTGGGTTTGCTATGCAAGAAGGGATTTCTGCCATGTCACATGGCGTGAGTCTTTCAAGACTCAAGGTCCTTCTTCTAGAGATGAGAGAGATCGCATGGATGAGATCCCTTATGCCTCAGCCATAGGATCTATCATGTACGCCGACTCGTATGCTTTGAGCATGACGAGCAGATACCAGTCAGATCCAGGTGAAAGTCACTGGATAGCGGTCAAGAATATTCTTAAGTACTTAAGAAGGACTAAAGAATATTTCTTGATATATGGAGGCGATGATGAGCTAGCCGTAAAGGGTTATAGTGATGCCAGCTTCCAGACCGATCATGATGATTATCGATCGCAATCAGGGTTCGTATTTTGCATTAATGGTGGTGCTGTGAGCTGGAAGAGTTCGAAGCAGGACACAGTCGCTGATCCATTTGTTCATTCAGGGCTGATATTGGATATCGAACTTGCTGATCTTCGTTGTCCATTTGATCAACCAGTCGGACGCCTTTGGGTTAAGCAGGACTCTTCCCAGAGGGCTGTTGGTCATCACAATAATAGTGTGAGCAAGGAAATAAGGATGGAGCCTCCGAGCGGCGAGTACCAATGCAAATGCAAGCTTCTCAAAACCGGTGTAGCAAGATTCAGCATCCTTTAGTATATGACTCAAGAATACACTGGTTGTTCTTCGCCGTTTTACCGAACTAACGCCGAGCCGACAACGTGCTCGGTCGAAGACAGATAGATCCGGAGTGGTTCACCAGCAGTAGGCTTAGATAGTACAGGTAGCTAGTTCAGATACGCCTTGAGTTCCTCGAAGACCTGGTCACATTCCTCGTCCTACTGAAACTTGTTGGTTCGGCGCAAAATCTTGAAGAAGGGTAGACTCCGGTCGGACGACTTGGAGATGAACCGAGATAATGCTGTTATCTGACTGGTGAGGCGCTAAGCTTCCTTTAAGCTTCTCGGTGGTGGCATATCTTGGAGCGCTTCTACCTTGCTAGGATTTGCCTCAATGCCTCGCTCAGTGACGATATAGCCCAGGAAACATCCACATTTCATGCCAAACAAACACTTCTGGGGATTTAACTTGATTTCGTACGACCGGAGGGTCTGGCAGGTCTCCTTGATATCTGCACAGAGGTCAGCCGCTCAGAGGGACTTAACTAGTATATCGTCAACATATACCTCCATGTTACGACTGATCTACCGCCGGAACACTTTGTTCATCAGCCTCTGGTAGGTGGCTCCTGCGTTCTTCAAGTCAAACGACATCATGTTATAACAGTATGTTCCATCGGCGGTAATAAAATTGACCTTCTCCTGATCCTCCTTGGCGAGCGACACTTGATGATACCCCTGATATGCGTACAGCATGCATATCAACTCGCACCCAGCCGTGGAGTCTACCAGTTGATCAATCCGGGGCAGTGGGTAGAAATCCTTTGGGCACGCCTTGTTAAGATCCCGGAAGTCGATGCAAACCCTCCATTTATTGCCCGGCTTGGAGACCAGTACCACATTGGTGAGTCAACTCGGGAACTGAACCTCGCGTATGTGGTCGACCTCCAGTAGCTTCTCAATCTCCGCCCGGATAATCAGATTCTGCTCAGCGCTAAAGTCTCTCTTCCTCTGCTTCACCAACTGAGCGTCCGATCGGACGTGAAGCTCATGCTGCATGACGCTCGGGGAAATGCCGAGCAGCTCATGCGTTGACCATCGACGTCATGATTCTGCCGAAGGCATCTGATCAGCTCAGCGTTCTACTCGGCCTCCAGGTCAGACGCTATGAAGGTCGTCGCCTCTGCTCGGCTCGGATGTATCTGTACTTCTTCCTTTTCTTCATAAACCAAAGTAGGAGACTTCTCGGTTATGACACTTACCTCCAGTCGGGGCATCTTCCGAGCGGACTTTGCTTCCGTTTTGACCATTTCGACGTAACAGCGCCGAGCGGCCAACTGATCTCCTCTTACTTCTCTGACCCGATCCTCCACCGGGAACTTGATTTCTGGCAGAAGGTTGAGATGAATGCTCGGAATTCATTGAGGGTTGGTCGCCCCAGAATGACACTGTAGGTAGAGGGGGTGTTTACCACGATGAAGTTTGTGGTTCTCGTCCTTCTAAGTGGCTCCTCCCCAAGTGATATGACCAACTTGATTTGGCCGATCGGTTGGACCTCATTGCCGGTGAACCCGTACAGTGGGGTTGTCATCGGTAGCAGCTCGCCGCGATCGATTTGGAGTTAATCGAATGTCTTTTTGAAGATGATGTTGACCGAGCTGTCAGTGCCAACAAATACATGGTGAATGGTATAGTTGGCAATTATCGCTCGGATAATGAGGGTGTCATCATGCGACACTTCAACTCCTTCAAGATCCTTGGGGCCGAAGCTGATCTCTGGTCCGCTTAGCTTTTCCCTGCTACAACCTACAACACGGATCTCCAATCGTCGAGCATAGGACTTTCGGGCCCGGTTGGAGTCTCCGCTGGTCGGGCCACCAGCGATGATGTTGATTTCGCCCCGTGTGACATTACTTCTATTTTCTTCCTCCCGAGCGGGCATCCTACTTCGGTCGCGTGTGACTCTAGTCGGATCGGCGCTTCTCCGACGAGGTTGCTGAGGAGATCTTCTTGTGTCCTCTTGCCGATCGGAATGATGATGCTCGTGTCGTCGGTCAGGAGAGGGGGACCGGCGGTGATAACTCTTAGGCGTCGGTTGGGCGACCGGGTTGAATCCGCGATAGTCGCGGGTGTTGTGAGTTGCAGACTGATGGAATGAGCAGAACAAAGGGGTCCATACCTTTCCCTTGGGTCTCGGCTGCTCGGCGGCAACATGCTGGACGGCGTGTGACCTTGTTTCCTGGTGTGTGCGTACTCCTTCGGCTCGGGGCCCTCTCGGAGGTTGATGGCTGATCGGCGGCCTTCGTTCGGTTGCCGAGGGCGGCTTGGACGGTGCCTCCTTCCTTCTTGCTGTCTGAGCTTCCTCTACATTGATGTACTTGTTGACCTTCTTCAACATGTGGTCGTAATCGTGAGGAGGCTTCCTGACAAGCGACCGGAAGAAGTCTCCGTCCACGAGCCCCTGTGTGAAGGCGATCATCATGGTCTCAGACGAGACCGAGGGAATATCCATCGTCACTTGATTGAAGCGCTGGATGTAGGCTCGAAAAGTCTCCCTTGGCCCTTGCTTCATAGAGAACAAGCTGACGCTTGTCTTCTGGTAGCGTCTGCTGCTCGCGAAGTGGTAAAGGAAAGCCGTTCGGAAGTCTTTAAACCTTCTAATCGACCCGTCCGACAACCTCCGAAACCACTGTTGCGTCGAGCCAGAGAGAGTGGTGAGGAAAACTCGGCACTTGAATCCATCTGTGTACTGATGAAGGGTAGCGGTGTTATCGAACTTACCGAGATGGTTGTCCGGGTCGGTCGACCCATTATATTCTCCGATCGCCAAGGGAGCGTAGTGCCTAGGCAACGGATCCTACAGAATGACCTCGGAGAATTGTCGGTTTATCCGCTCGGGCGACAAATTAGCTCGGGGCGCTTTGTCCTTTCCTGCGTCCCGAATGAGAGCCTCGTCTGAAGAATAACCCCTTTCCTGGTTGACCTAAGCAATCTCTGAGGGCGTCTGAAATAACGCCTGTCTTCGTGGGCCGCTCGGCCTCCCAAGGCCGACGTCGCTTGTTGTGCCAGCCGATCAGTTAGTGCCTTTTGTTGCTGCTGCTTGACTATCTTTGCCGCCCGTACCTGTATGAGCGCGTCGAGCTCCTCTTGAGTGAGCATCACGGCGTGGAGACGTCCAGCTTCTTCCATCTCCTCGGCTCGAATTCAGGTGCGTTCCCATAGACGGCGCCAAATTTGATCATATCCGAGAGCGAATCGACGGACACTAGGGAGATGACGCTCACGTTAATTGGATGTTGACTGAAGATGACATGGACCTCCAACGAGCTAAGCCTACAACCACAAGTCGTTAGTGCCGAGCCAGGGAGGGGTTCCCCGATAATGACCCTCCGACGCTCAAATCAGTCACCGACGGCAAGTGAATGAAGTAGAGAAGAGAGAAGAAAGCAGCAACGTAACTATAGCCACATTAAGATGAACATACCTCCGTCGAAGCATGAGGGTCCTTATAGGGCTACCAGGAGGCGCACACACATTTCCCAAAGCATGCATGCTTCTCAAAGCATACTTAGAAAGGACGTGTCAAAAAAGCGTGCCTGACACCATACCTTAACAGCCCGAGCATATCCCTGACGTGATAGTGAAAGCTTCCATCGTACGATTCTCTGTCTGACCATGCCGCTTGTCGGTGACACCGGTCCCTAGGAAGATATTGTCAACTACTCCTTTTGTCTATTATTAGGTCGAGCGGGAGAACCGCTTGGCTGGCCGCCTGGATGATATCATGGTCAGGCCGAGCGGGATGTCTGCTCGACCAATGATCCGCTATCTCGGCTTTGCCCTATCGCGCGAGGGAGCCATGTCTGCCAAGTTGGGGGATGCGTCCCCTATTTGGCCGAGCGGGGCGGCCGCTTAACCTTCATTCTTCCATGCTTGAGCCTTTTGAGCGACGGAAGCTCGGTACCTGGCCGAGCTGTAGTGATGTAGAATCGGATACTCCTCGTGCCACCGGCCCTGCCACCGGCCATCTGCCCACCGCCGGCGGCCTCCGGTCGCCTGGACCCACCCACACTATAGCCCAAGGGTGAACCCTCTGGCACGGTCGGTCGCAAGCATCCAGTCGCGATAGCGTCCGGAGTCTGGCCGCGATCGCGCTGGATTCCGGACGCGATCGCGATTGGAATCCGACGGGATCGCGACCGGATTCCAGCGCGTCAGGAGGCAGTGGTCAAGCGGCCGGCGGACAGGCGGGTGGCCAACGACGACGAGGCGCGAGCTTCGTTACAGCGAGAAAAAGAAAAAAATTAAGAAAGAGAAAATATTAATTAAAAAAATAAAATAATATGACATGGCAGTTGGTCCATAACAATCCGCAGGATAGAGTCCGTAATATAACAAAATTTATATATATGTATATATAATATAATATAATATAATATAATATATGAATACATATAAATTAGTATCCCGATTCATAAATTAGACTTGATCAGGGTGCATCATGCTGATGTAATAGTATAATATAAGAGTAGGAACTCCAGCAGCAAGCTACTGTAATAGATTCTCCTTCGTAAAAATTTAATTTTTTTTATATGTGATAAGAAGAGATATTATACTTGATTTTAGTCAAAAGATCGAGAAATATATACTTTCTAATGCCGTGAGTCTAAAGTATTTATAGAAATTTTTATTTTCACGGTGTTATCAATTTTATAATGTGAGACTAAAAAAAATCATACCGTGTATATTTTTTATAAAAAATATTACTAATAAACTTTATATTTATTTTCAATAAAAAATATTAACATAATTAAATTTTAAATTCATCAAAATTAGCTATTAAATAATCCATGTTCTTAATTAAATAATAAAATTTGATAGGTTTTATAACTGTTTAAATATAATTTTGATTAAAATAATTTTAAAATTTAAGATTTAACTGCGTGAGCAGTTAGACATATATTTCACAGTTAATTAAATTGGATCGTAAATTCAGTATCTACTATAAAAATATCATAAGAGCTATTTTCAAGATAGATGTATTTTAAAATTTTAAGTAGTTACTATAATATATTATTGGAATACGGAGCGCTTTCAGGTTAAAATAATCGATGAGACATCCGTTCAATGTTTTTTGAAAATATACTTTTGATGACTCCGGCTGGAGGATTCCAAATACAGTCGAATCCGTTCAACGGGAGTGGCCTCCCGATGTGGACGCTTCCAAGATTCACATTTCCCAAGTCAATTTGTTAAGAACACCATTCGCCAGCTAACCGAATCCTTCAATCGATCCTGTGGTTCTTCCTCCCTCCCTCCCTCTTCATAAACAGCCTCTCTTCTCACCTCCTCGGCACCCATTTCCTACGGCTTAATCGTCACCCATCCCTTCTTCACATGGCGTCCGAAGAGGTTGAGATGCACAGCATTGTCAAGGAGGAGAAGCTGCGGCGGAGGCGGAAGGAAAAGGGAGGAGAGGAGGAGCAAGAGGAGGAGATGTCGGTGGAGCGGGCGTTCGAGGGGCAGCGCGTGCCGCCGTGGCGGGAGCAGCTCACGGCCCGCGCATTGGTGGTCAGCTTCTTCCTCTCGGTGATGTTTAGCGTCATCGTGATGAAGCTGAACCTGACGACGGGGATCATCCCCTCGCTCAACGTCGCTGCCGGGCTCCTCGGGTTCTTCTTCGTCAAGCTATGGACGAAGGCGCTCGAGCAGACCGGACTGCTTCGGACTCCCTTCACGCGACAGGAGAACACCGTCATCCAGACCTGCGTCGTCGCCGCCTACGGCCTCGCTTTCAGCGGTACGCGATTCCGAAACCCTAAAAGTCTTTGCCTTCTGCCCTCTTTCTTTCTCGTCGTTTTTCAAAGATGCCATTTCAAAAATCGGATACTTCTCCTTCTAAGCATTTCGAGTATAGGGACTATTTTGGGTTTCTCAATCTCTGATTTTTTTTTTTTTTTGGTTTAATCATTTTACTTTGTTCTAGTTTTAAGATTGAAATTATAGAGCTCTGAGTGATGGCGCTTTAGTTCCTAAAAAATTCTGATTTCTTCTTTTTGATTTTGATCTGCTCCAAAAGTTTGATTTCAAAATGTCTTTGTTATCCTTCAAGAGTAATCTTTGTTTATTTTAGTCTTTGAGTGTTATGTTTGAGGAGATGCTCTTGAAATTGGAATTGTTTTTGAAATCCTCTGGCGAAAGCAATTATGGAGCGTGGAACTTTATAGCTTTCTATCAATTAATGCGTTTGTAAAAATAGAAGATAGATACTTGCTATCCTTACAAAGACGATTGGTGGGTGGGAGTTGTGGGCATTCACAGAACTTTGGAGGGTTGAGGGATCATGTGCATTTTGTAGTCATCAGTTGACATAGGATAGTGAATTTAATCATCTGAAAATGGATAAAGATCATTTTTTTTGTTACTTTGATTGCTCTTTTAATTGTTCTGAAAACATAGTATCTGTTTTTAGGAAATTTCTGCCTCTTTTTTTCTCTTCAGAGAGAATGAGTTCAGTAAAGTAAAAAAGGAAAACAAGATCTTATGGATACCAGAAGGAAACAAACTATGCACTATAATATCAACTTTGATATTGCCAATTCCTAAGAAATTATTCTTTGTTTTCTTTTCTTGTTTTTGTCACATGCGACAGCATGTGAGATGGGGAGTCATTTATGTTTTACCATTTGATATCTTTAATATAAAATTTTGAATTTTAAATTAGTAACGCAAATTGCAAATAGAGTGAGACCAGGGTTGGAGTTCATTAAATTATATATAAACAGTGTGGGTCCTACTTTGAGATAGAGATCACCACAAAAGTATTTCATGGTTCATTCCTGTAAAACTTGACTAATTGTATACGTTGAACAAACCGAAATGGTCAAATATCAACCCATACTTTATCCATGTTTAGTATTTTTTTTTTAAGTGAGATTGATAGTCGACGATATGGTTTTCTAGAAAGACTTCTAAGATTAGAGTATCATTTTGGACTTTTATGTACGAGATGGAAACAGTTTCTCCGGGAACCATTTTGGTCCACTGATGACAATTGTTTCAAACTTAAAGTTGACTTCCATTCTTTTGGAGAAATTGGGAGAGAATGCATAAGATATAGCTCTTGCATGAAGAAAACTGTGATGTTGGTTGTGCACTGTATTTGAAATATATATCTTAACGATTTTAACATCATACAATTTTTTGTTTTTGTTTTTATTGACAGGTGGTTTTGGAAGTTATCTTTTTGGTATGAGCTCAAAAATTGCTGCTAAAACAACTGAAGCAGATACTTCTCAGAATATAAAGGAACCGAGCTTAGGATGGATGATTGCATTTATGTTTGTTGTTAGCTTTATTGGTTTATTCTCTGTTGTGCCACTCAGAAAGGTTTGTCCAATTTTCATGCTCTTGAAGATTGAACTTGACTATAGCTATCAGGATGCTTACTTAAACTTGTTATAGATAATGATCATCGACTACAAGCTGATCTATCCAAGTGGTACTGCCACTGCATACCTTATCAACGGCTTCCATACATTGAATGGTGAAAAATTAGCCAAGTAATAAACATTTGAATTTTCATTTCTCTTTCATCTTGGAATATCCAGCATAATTTATGTGAAACTTTTTTTTTTTGGTTTCTAGGAAGCAAGTATGGATGCTAGGCAAGTGCTTTATTGGTAGCTTCTTTTGGGGATTCTTTCAGTGGTTTTATACTGCTGCTGATGGTTGTGGCTTTGCATCATTCCCTACCCTTGGTCTTAAAGCCTATGAGAACAGGTAGTTTGGATTACCTGGATTTGTTCTATTTAATTGTATGTGTTGAAAATAATTAGTTGAAGGTCAATCAATATATCTTATAGTTAGAATTGATAAGCATGAACACTGAAAAGTGTAATGGGTCCTGAGGCAAAGAAAATATTATTCGATATAAAATAGTTGATAAGCATGGTACTTGTGGCTTAACCTTTTCTCTTACAGGTTCTACTTTGACTTCTCTGCAACATATGTTGGAGTTGGAATGATCTGCCCATATTTGGTGAATGTATCTGTTCTCCTGGGAGGCATCCTTTCGTGGGGAATCATGTGGCCTCTTATAAATAACCAAAAAGGTCATTGGTATCCAGCTGATACACCACCAAGTAGCCTTCATGGTTTGAATGGCTATAAGGTAAACCTCTGGCCATTTAGAATGTCACTAGTTGTTAACTTGCTTTTGTTAGAATTACATCACATACATATTTTCACTTCTTAGTACGTAGTTGTGTTCCCTTTTCTCTCCTATTCTACTCATTCTTTATCCACGCATTGTACAGGTATTCATAGGCATTGCCATAATTCTTGGTGATGGCCTTTATAACTTTGTCAAGGTTCTACATCGAACGATTGCTACCTTCGTCGCTGCAGCACGCCAAGGTCCCAGCACTCTTCCTGTTACAGATGATGACAGCCCTGCACCTGCTATCGTCTCTTATGACGATGAAAAGCGAACTCAGGTCTTCCTTAAAGATCAAATTCCACAATGGGTAGCATATGGGGGCTATGTGTCGGTTGCTATAATCTCCATCATTACTCTTCCTCATATCTTCCCTCCACTCAAGTGGTACTTCATCTTGGTTGCTTATATTTTCGCCCCAGTTTTAGCATTCTGCAATGCCTATGGGTGCGGTCTTACAGATTGGTCTTTGGCTTCCACCTACGGGAAGCTTGCTATCTTTGTAATTGGAGCTTGGGCTGGTGCCGCTCACGGTGGTGTCCTCGCTGGCCTTGCGGCCTGTGGTGTTATGATGAATATTGTCTCGACTGCCTCAGATCTTATGCAGGACTTCAAGACTGGTTACCTAACGCTGGCTTCTCCCCGGTCCATGTTTGTGAGCCAAATCATTGGGACCGCGATGGGTTGTGTGATCGCTCCAAGTGTTTTCTGGCTTTTCTTCAAGGCCTTCAAAGATATTGGCGAAGAAGGAAGTCAGTACCCTGCACCCTATGCCACCATATACCGTAACATGGCTATTCTTGGTGTTGACGGCTTTGGCTCACTACCGAAACACTGTCTCACTCTCTGCTTCATTTTCTTTGCTGTCGCTATTATGATCAACTTGATAAAAGATCTGGTTAGCCCGAAGATTGCACGGTTTATACCAATCCCAATGGCAATGGCTATTCCTTTCTACATTGGATCATACTTCGCCATCGATATGTTTGTCGGAAGCGTCATATTATTCATCTGGGAAAAGATCAACAAGCCGAAGGCAGATTCCTTTGGTCCGGCAGTGGCATCTGGTTTGATATGTGGTGATGGGATATGGACTCTGCCACAAGCCGTGCTTGCACTTGCTCAAGTAAAGCCACCAATCTGCATGAAGTTTCTTTCGAGGAAGATGAACGACCAGGTGGATACTTTCATTTCGTCACTGTCTTAAATCACTCCTCATCGCCCTAATTGTGATTATGGCATAATGCCATATTACTATTTTTTTTTCTCTTTCCTTGTCTACTTTGCATCCTCTCCCAGCCCAAACATTTGCTGGTTGTGTTGCTAGCCGTGCTTTATCTATCTTGATGTGCATATTTCAAAATGTCTGAATCCTGAACATAAAATGGAAATGTTGTATGAACATTCTCTCAGTTGTAGCATTTTGGCAAACGCGGCATATACCAAAAAAACAAAATGTCTGTTCATGATAAAATCTTTTGTCAAAATGAGATGGATCTTCTGCTGGTCTCCACTTTGATAATCAGATACATTATATTGATTTGCGAGTTTGGATTGCTGTTTTTATTTGTCAATAAAAATAATAATGAAACTGAACTATATATTTAGAGTCGACTTTAGAAATCTGTGAGGTTTCATATATTTTTTTCTATTCAATGTTTTTTAGGCACCTTTGGATTCTGGTTGCCACACGATTATCTTTAAACATATGAATTGTTTGGATTATGCTTTGGTTACACAACTATGCTATTTTTTTTTAATAATTATTATTTATTTATTTTCATTAACTGTTATAAATTATTATATTCTGATTTTTATTTTAAATCTTTATTGATTTCTTTTTGAATTTCTATTATTTTAATATTATTAATGCTATTTTGATTTTTTTAAAAATTCCCCTCGTGATCTATTTAGAATTTTTTACTAACTATATATATATTAACAATGTCTCCGGCCATGACGCAACGGTAAAACTCAAAGCACTTACGATTTGAATCTTAATTACAACGTATTGTAAGATATTTTTTTTTTCCAATTGGATGAAAATTTGGGACGTTAATTGTTGGACGAGGTGTCGTTCGTACTTCTAGATTTGTTTGATAGTCAATTTATGGGGTTGGACTATTCATCTCAGGACTAATATATATATATATATATATATATATATATATATATATATATATATATACACACGGTTTTGCTCCTGCGATTTGGTGCGGCAATGGTGAGTTGGACATGCCACGTCATCTTAGTTAAAGACAAAACAAAAAAAAACACATGAAAAGCAAAAAATCAAAGACGCGACCTAGGGTTTCTTTTCCTTCTCTCGCCGCCAATGGCGTAGCCAGCTTGAACAATTGCCCTGGGCTAAAAATGCTGAGCCCAGTAAAACTTAGCCCAGCATAGCAAGGTTGAAGCCTAAAATTACTGGACATTGCTAGGCTGTCGTTTCGCAGCCACTCCTCCCTCTCTTGTCGCCGCAGGAACAACTTCGCCACGACGCACGATGAGCTCCTTCGCCGCAACGCACGGCGTGATCCATCCTCTCCTTCCTGCGTGCCCTCTCACCCAACGCGCTCCTCTCCTCCCCACCGCTACATCTCGTGAGTTGACCCTAAAATTTTCCAAATTAGATGAGTTGTATGTGACGCCTTGCTTAGAATAGAAATTGATGTTTTCCATTTCGCAACAGCTACAAACATAAACTCAAGCAGTGGTTGAAGATTTTACAGAAGTTGACAACACTGCTCCATAAGACGGTAAGCTTGATATAATTTGTTAAGTATCTATTACTACTTTATAAATTTCAACAAATATTTGATACATCAGTCTTAGCTACATGAGTATTGTTTTGAATTTCCAAAATTTGTGTTTTTTTGGATCCTACATCACTGAAATAAATTATTGTCATAAATTTGTCATAGCAGGATCCTGTATCAAATAGTGATGCAGGATCTTGATATGTATTTTTGTCATAGCAGGGAAATAAATTCCATATCGATGCAAATCTGTATTCTTGAGTATTTCATGTCACTGATAATGTCCCACTTGTTCTTGCTCAGATCTTTTTTCTGCTTTATACTAGCAGGAAATTAAATTATTTTTCTTTAGAAAACTGTTAGTTTGCTTCTTTATTTTGCTTTAGAAATTACATGCTTTGTGTTGCTTTAGAAATTGCATGATTTGTTCATTATTTATTTATCTATTGTCAAATATAATGCGAGGGCACACAGAAATGGAAGAAAATAGAGTTGATGATCAAGAATTCATTCCCCAAGTTACAGATGCTCGAAAGCCAAAAATTAGAATGAAATTCCCATCACTAGAGGATGCATATTTGTTCTATAACCAATATGCTCGAGAAGCCAGATTTAGTTCAAGGAATAGCACGAGCAGGAAAAATAAGATGACAAATGAAGTGACATGGAAACAAATTGTATGTTTTAAAGAAGGGCATACAGATCTAATGTGGAACAATAAACATCTAAACCCTAATCAAGTAATAAGGGAAAGAGCATGTGGTGCAGTTAGAACAGGTTGTAAGTCAATATTGCATTTGCCAAGAAACAAACGGGTCCTAATTGGGTTGTTTGTAACTTCATAGAAACCCATAATCATCCGCTCTCGACTCCATCAAAGGTGCATTTGCTACGCTCACATCGTAGTGTTTCGATAGCCAATAAAGCATTGACAAAACAGTTTTCAGAAACCAATGTACCAACTTGCCAACAAATACGTTTATTAGAGATAGAGTATGGAGACCCTGAGTGGGTAGGTTGCACAGAAAAAGATATTAGAAACTTTGAGAGAAATCTTAGGGATGAACAAAAGGATATTGATCTTAAAACACGTATTGAGTTTTTTTACATTTGAGCAAGAAAAGAATTCAGCTTTTTTCTTTGATTACGAGACTGATTAAGATAACAAATTTAGTAGGTGCTTTTGGGATGATCATGTATCAAGAAGGGCATACAGTGTATTTGGTGATGCAATTGTATTTGATACTACATATAACACCAACAAATATAGCTTGATTTTGACACCATTGGTAGGAGTTAACCATCATCATCAGACGATTCTTTTTGGTTGTGGATTTATTAGTGATGAGAAAACTGAGTCTTTTGTTTGGTTGCTTACAAAATTTTTAGAAGTCATGCCTAAAGGTGCACCAAACATTATCATCACTGATCAAGATCTTACTCTGACAAACGCTATTGCACAGGTATTCCCTCAAACAGTGCATCGATATTGTTTGTAGCACATATTGAATAAATTCCCAGATAAATTAGACCCTTTGACTTTTCGAAACCACTATCACAGCATAAAGAATGTCATTACAAATTCTGCAACACCTGATGATTTTGAGAATGTTAGGACCGAAAAGTAGCTAGAGGGGGGGTGAATAGCTTCGCGTGTGCTCGTCGTGCTTCGTTGCTTGTTTCTTCAAAGTGATGCGCAGCGGAATACAATGAAACAAACTACAACAATGCTAACAATAGGATTTTACTTGGTATCCACCTCACAAGAGGTGACTAGTCCAAGGATCCACGCACACACACACACCTCCACTAATAAACACTCCTTTTCGGTAACTACCGAAGGCGGAGAAGCCCTACAAGACTCTCAATACAAGTAGAAGAAAGGGTAGTAAAGAATAAGCAAAAGCTTACAAGAGATGCAGTAAAAACCCTAGCTTCTTCTTCTTCTCGTTGCAACTCGCCTCTTGACTTGGATGAACCTCCAAGAACCTTCAAGAGCTGGTGAGGAGCTTAGAGTCCGGGGGAGGAGCTGTGATGAATCGGAATGAATCGGTGAAGATCTAGCAAAAATGAGCGCTTAAATCGACCGGCTCGATCGAATCTCGATCGATTGAAATGCTCCCAATCGATCGGGAGGCTGGATCGATCCACGGATCGATCCGCAGGCGCCCTCTACGAAAACTTCGATCGATCCACGGATCGATCCGCTATCGGCGCGCCGGCAAGAGCGGCGTCCCAATCGATCCATCGATCGATTGATCTCTGGATCGATCCACCGATCGATCCGAGGGTTCTGTTCTTGGACTCACGATCGATGGATCGATCCTCGATCTCATGGGATCGATCGGATCCGCTGGGATTCAATCGATCAGATTTGCCGGATCAACGGATCAATCCACCCGCCGATCAATCCACGGATCAATCGGATGATCAATCATCGCTGATCTTGGTTTTGCCCAAAACCAAGCCCAAAGCCCTAAACCAACATCTAGTCAACCATGACTTGTTGGTACATAAGACCTAGCATCCGTCACCTGACCAGCTAGGACTCTCTCACCAAGTGTCGTCAATCCCTGACCCACGGACTTTTCTCTTCTTGCCAAGTATCCGGTACCTACTTGGACTTTTCTCTTCTCCTGCCGATCCGGTCAGACCATCCTCTCTTCGACCCACTTGACTCTCACTCACGGTCAACCTCCCATCCGTGCCTCGCTTCACCACCTGACTTTCCCAATTGCCTAGCTTCACTCACTAGGTCTTTCACCGGCTTCACTCAGGATTTTTCTCCCGCCTAGCTTCACTCAGGACTTCCCAATTGCCTAGCTTCACTCACTAGGTCTTTCACCGCTTCACTCACCAGGTTTTCTCTCGCCTAGCTTCACTCACTAGGACTTCCGAAGTATCCGGTCATCCTCGACCTACTTGACTCTTCTTCAATCAACCTTGCATTGTCAAACATCGAAATCAAACCAAGACTCAAGCTTGGCGTGGTCAACCTTGACCCGAGGAAGGTGACACCAACCCCTTGATGTTTGACAATACCAACACTATCACTTACAATACCACATGTAAGTTAGGCTAATTCCATAGCCTAAACCTTCTTCATGCCACTAGGTAATGAATACATAAGTTAAGCCCTTCATTCTCCCCCTAAGTGGGCAAACTCCCTCTAGGTGATAAAAGCCTAACTTACTCCCTTTCATTCTCCCCCTATTGGCACACATCAAACCATGCCCTTCATTAACCTTAACCCTACATTCTCCCCAATGTAGGAAAATGCCCATCCTTGAGCATTATCCACTTGAAACCACTTGAACAATGAGGATATCCACTCCCCATTAAAGTTCAAACGCTCAACCTTGAGCATGTTCTTAACGGAAGGTTAACCACCTTCCAAGGTTCATGAAAAATAATTTTTATGTCTTTAAAGAGTCCCTCCCCATAAAGACATGGTGGTAACTTCTGTCATTGCACCAACAATGACTTGGAATCCCCAAAACTTTAGGAAACCCAATTTTAGAAGTTTTGAGGTTCAAATATTCAAAATTTGAAACAAACCTCAACCTAAACTTCAACTTAGCCTTCCTTAACCAATCCATCCTTGTTTTCCACACGAAAACACCCTTTTTATGTATACAAATGTATTTTCAGGGGTTTGGAATGGTTACCTAGACTAAAATATGTTCAAAATACTGAAAATAAGCTTTCCCCAAAATCGATCTTGATTGATTGAGTTGGGTTCCAATCGATTGAATCCGCCTGAATCGATCCATTCATCGACTATCTTCTGGATCGATCGGTGATCGATCGTCATGAAATGCCTTCTCAATCGATCGGCTGATCAATTGAGGCACTCCAATCGATCCACCGATCGATTGGAGGCTTGAATTCAAAATTCAATTTCAGCCAATTTCAGAAACCCCTAGAAAATTCTACAAAATTCCAAAAATCGTAAAAATTTGTGTAGACATTATTTAGGGTATAATTTATCATGAAAAAATAGTTTTCTATGAAAATACATCATATTTTCAAAGATTGACACAAACTTGAGAACTTGTAAAAACTTTAGTGTTTTCTTCAAGTTTGTGTCTAACTATTCAATGGTGATTACTATCAAAAGATAGCCTTCACCAAGGTTTTCCAAAATCATTTTAAAAACATTTTCAAAACCAACATCCCACCATGTTCCTTGGGCTTAATGCACATGACTTGTACATTAGCTTTCCCAATGATGGGAAAACACATAACTATGTGTTTTGATGAACTTAAAACTCAAGGAAATGCACTAACTCAGCATGTTGAGTTTTGTTCGTCTTCCTAACATCTCACTTGTATCTATTGTGCATAAAACACATACAAGTCATCTTATAGGTCTTTGTGAGATGTTAATTTTGGTTTTGCTCTAACCTAGGGTTCATGCATATTTATCTAGGCATCTTGTGGATATTGACCATCCACCTAGGATGTCATTTGGTATGCCACTTGATAATAACTGCCATTTGTCCTTAATTTTAAGGAAATAACATAATGCATGATAATGTTATGGCATACATCAAAAAGAAATAATTTTCAGAAGAAAATTTCCTATAACTACATGATGTATGTATGTCATGACATGATATTTTTGAGTTTTTCATAATAAGTCATGAATGCACAAATAAAACATGATGTCATGGCATATAATGGGCAACCAAACATGGCAAGATTTTGCATAATTAAAATATACCTAGATTATCTATCTAAGTATCCTTAACACTTAGCTAATCCTAAAGCATAAACCCTAGATTGCCCAATTTCCTTAAGAAAATGTCAAAACCCAACTTGACATTTCTTTAATCTCTTGAATTAATTATGCCAATTAAAAATTTAAAACATTCCTCAAATATTGGCATATTTCATTTTCCCATAAGAGTAATCACTTTAAATTAAGGCTTAGATTTGCCTTAAATTCCTAAGACAATACCAAAGTCCCAATTTGGTATTTCTTAACACTTGATTTCTTGTGCCATTTAAAGTCATCTCAAATTTCTTCCTTTATAGCACATTTTACTCTTTTCAAGATTAACAATAAATCCATTTCATTTTCAAAGGTTAACAAAAACCTTAAAAATGCTCCTTGAGTGTCAATTTCTTCAAAGTTGGGTTAACTACCCTTCTTCTCAGAGTTGACACTCTCTAACCCATCTATGGGATAGAGAAAATGCTCCTAGGAACCCAAAACCTATTGGTGCTCCTTGGATGCTCTAGGTATTCACTAGGGATAACTTCCCTAGATACCTTCCTAGTGACCTTGTTTGGTTTCTTAGAAGTCTTGGTCACTTTTTCTAGGTCAACTCTAGAGTTTGCTTCCCTTGTAACCTTCTTTGTGACTTTCTTAGACTTCTTAGAAGTCTTAGTCACATTTGTTGCAAAAATACTCTTAGGGATAACTTCCCTTGTATTTTTGGCTTGACCACTAGACCTAGGGTTGGTTCCATAACTATATGGAACCCTATGGTAAGAGATTACATCCTTCTTAGCCTTTGGTTTGTATCCCAAACCCCTATGGCCATTAGATGACCTTTGTGCTCCTAGACCTAGGCTATGCTCACCTAGGCTATGCTCATTTTCCCCTTTTAGGATCTTTTCCATTTTATCAAGCCTTGACCTCAAGACTTGATTTTCTATCACTAAGTCCTTAGTTTTTGGTTTTCCATTAAATTTATGAGCATTTTTATTTCTAGGCTTGTAGCTAAGGTCCTTAGTGTGATTGCCTAGATTTTTATCTACCTTCCTAATCCTAGGTGTGGTAGTTTTAGCATGGTAAGCTACATTATTTTCCTTAATTTTACTATGCTCTCTATTCTTATGGTAAAAGCATTAAAATGATATAAGTTAGAACTAGCATGCTTTTTACCATAATGTAAAGGGATAGACTCAATAAAAGTTACATTCCTTTTTACCTTAGAGGCTCCCCCTTGACTTGAGCTTCCTCCTTGAGCCTTGACCATCTTCTTCCCCTTGGGGCATTGACTTCGGTAATGCCCCTTTTGTTGACACAAGAAGCACACAATGTGCTCCTTGCTCTTCTTTGTTCCGGGGATGGTCTCCTTTGGCTTCTCCTTGCCCTTAGGTGCCACTTGGCCCTTCTTCTTGGCCAATTTAGGGCACTTGCTTTTGTAGTGCCCATGTTCCCTACATTCAAAACATATAATATGATTCTTATTATTAATTGAACTATTTATACCTTCTTGTGTAGGGGTGGCACTTGCTCCTCCATTTGATATGAATGTAGAGGCTTCCTCTTGATCCGAAATCGATTTCCCAATTGATTCATCTTGACTTGTGGAGGTGGAAGCTTCTTCATCCTCTTCTTCTCTTGACCCGGATGTGGAGGATTCTCCTTTTTCTTGATCCGTGTCACAAGAGTTGCTCCCCTCAATCCTAGAGGTGGAGGCTTCTTCTTCTTCATCCTCTTGTACATGAAACAAGGAATATGCTCATTCCTTGCTCTTTTGATTACACTCCTTGAGAATGAAGCTTCTTGGATTTCCTCTTCTTCGGAAGTTGATCTCTCAACTTCGGAGTCCTCCTCTTGATCTTGCTCCAATGAGTCACCCTCTTTGGATTCTTCTTGGTTAGGTACAGTGGGGGGATCTCATGAGCCTTTTCCAATTTACTCCATAGCTCTTTGGCATCTTCAACTTCTCCAATTTTCTCCAAGATGTTGCTCGGCAATAGATTGACCAAAAGCTTGGTCACTTTGTCATTGGTCTCACATCTTTGGATTTGTTCTAGGCTCCATTTGCTCCTTTTGAGAACTTTGCCCTTTGAATTCCTTGGAGCCTTAAACCTTCCATTAGAGCAAACCATTGCTCTATCTCCATCATCAAGAAATTTTCAATTCTTGATCTCCAAGAATCGAAGCTTATGGATGTGTATGGTGGAGCCACCCTGTATCAAATCCAAGTCCATCTTGAATTGCAAGTTGAGCTTCTTGAATTCTTTGACTTTGATGAATTTGCTCCAACTTCTTCACCCTCTAGCTTTGCTTGTTATGTTTGCCCTGGCAGGTGATTTCGTGAAGAGCAACCTTGCTGATACCATGTTAGGACCGAAAAGAAGTAGCTAGGGGTGAATAGCTTCAGTCAGGTCGTGCTAAATTTCTCATTGCTTCTTCAAAGTGATGCGCATGGAATACAATGAAACAAACTACAACAATGCTAACAATAGGATTTTACTTGGTATCCACCTCACAAGAGGTGACTAGTCCAAGGATCACACACACACACCTCCACTAATAAACACTCCTTCTCGGTCAGAAGCCCTACAAGACTCTCAATACAAGTAGAAGAAAGGGTAGTAAAGAATAAGCAAAAGCTTACAAGAGATGCAGAAAAACCCTAGCTTCTTCTTCCTCGAACTCTCTTTTGATTCTGAAATTTTGATCCTGAGTCCACTTTTGAGCTTGAATTCAAGATGCTGCCTCCGACCGGAACTCATTTAGAATTTATATGAATAAGGGCCGAACAAGGACGACGTACTACTTGGCTTAAGACCTATTGATCTGGGGTTCAGGTTCTGTTAACCATCAAAGGCGAGGTTCAGTCGCCACGTCTAGCCCGTCTACTACTGTTACAAGACTTTCTCACTCATACTTAGTAATCATACTATCTTCCTCTGCTTACTTATAATCTTACGTACGGACCTTGGAAACTCTCTCTCCTTGGTTGGCTTACTTATAATCTTACGTACGGACCTTGGCTTATAAACTATCTTACTATCTCTCTACTATCTGATAATCGTTGATCAATCCAGAGCTTGGTTTTGCCCAAAACCAAGCCCAAAGCTAAACCAACATCTAGTCAACCATGACTTGTTGGTACATAAGACCTAGCATCCGGTCACCTGAACCCTAGGACTCTCTCACCAAGTGTGGTCACTTTGACCCACTTGGACTTTCTCTTCTTGCGCCAAGTATCCCACTCCCTAAGACCTACTGGACTTTTCTTCATCCGGCCGTCATCCCTTTGACCTACTTGGACTCTCACCGATGTCCGGTCAACCTTGACCCATCTGGATTTCACTCACGGACTTCCACCCGGCCAGCTTCCACTAGGTCTTTCACCGGCTTCACTCACCGTGATTTTTCTCTCAGCTTCACTCACTAGGACTTCCCAATTGCCTAGCTTCACTCACTAGGTCTTTCACCGCTCACCGGGATTTTCTCTCCCGCCTAGCTTCACTCACTAGGACTTCCACCAAGTAGTCACTGCCTTGCTCTGCCGACTCTTCAATCAACCTTGCATTGTCAAACATCGAAATCCAAACCAAGACTCAAGCTTGGTCAACCAGGTCAACCTTGACCTGAGGAATGTTGCACCAACAGAGAAGTCATGGGAAGAGACTATCAAGTGTGCTAACCTAGAGAAAAATGATTGGTTATCTTTGATGTATGAATTGCGACACAGATGGGTTCTAGTATATTTTAGTCATATATTTTCTGCAGGAATGTCAAGTAGTCAAAGATCTGAAGGCTCACATGTATTTTTCAAGAAATATGTCTCAAATAAGAACTTATTAATGGATTTTATCACCCATTTTAATAGAGCACTGAGACACCAAAGACACAATGAGTTAGTTGCAGATCATATTGATATAAATGAGCATCCCAAGGTTAAGACAACCTGGCCAATAGAAACTCAAATGGTTAAGCTATACACAAAAAAGAAATGGTTGGAGTTTCAAAGTGAAATGATCGAGAGTCATAGTTATTATGTGCAACAGATATTTACAGGAGTTACCTCAGCGGTTTACCATGTGATGAAATTTCAAAGTTCTTCTTCCTCAAAATCAAGAGTGCTCACGCATGACAAAAATAGAGACTACATATCGTGTAGCTGCACGAAATTTGAGTTCGAGGGCATTCCATGCAGATATATGTTAGCTTTTTTTCGTATCAACCAAGTGTTTATTTTGCCTGATACGTATATACTCAAACGATGGACACGAGATGCAAAAGTTGGAGCAATATATACTTTAGGGGAGCAAAATTTCATTGATAATCCAAATTCAGAAAGGTATTTGATGTTGAGGCACTCGAGGTTATCGTATAAAGCTTCAGTATTAGTTGATGATGCATCTTTGAGTAATGAGAGGGCAACCTTCTTGGATGAACAATTTGATTATATCTACAACAAAATTCAAGAGATGTCCATTAGTACAACATGCAGTGATAGAAGTCAAAGAAAGAAATCCATTGATGAGGACATTGGTATTATTGATCCTTCTACAGTAAGAACTAAATGATGTGGGAAGAGATTAAAATCATCAAAGGAGACATCAACCTGATTTGGGACGTCGAGTATGCGGACGTCGAGGAGTATCACATGACAAATGTAACTGTCTGTATTTACAACAAGGGTATGAATCGATTAATTTTGCATTTTTATTATATTTTAATATATTTTGTATATGACAATGTGTCAATTATCAGAACAATTGAAGATAATAATCATATCAGTCTTGACGACACATATGAACCTGATTTAGGATCTATAGTTGGTACTATCAAAGTTTTAATTTGTTAAATTATAGTGATTTATTATTTATTGAGAAAATGAAATTAATAAATTATCTTTATTGTTGCAGGTTCTAACAACATGCGCTAGGATGTTGATTTCTGCAAGTATTTTTCATGGTCATTTATGTGAGCATCTTTATTGCACTGGTTTGTTGATTTCAGCAAGTATTTTTCATGCATTCACTACAGCAAAAACATTAAAAGACAACGGTTAAAAACCGTTGTCGTAGCTCTTTAAAACCGTTGTAATTGGCAGTGTTGTTAAAAGTGGGGGGCTACGACAACGGTTTTAAACTGTTGTCTTTGAACGAAAAGACAACAGTTTTACAACGGTTTTAAACCGTTGTCTTTGAATGAAAAGACAACGGTTTAAAACCGTTGTTGTTTAGAGCATTTTTTATTAACACTGCTAGTTTACAACCGTTTTTGGGGCTACGACAACGGTTTTTAACCGTTGTCTTTGAGGATGATAGACAACAACAACGGTTTTAGATCATTGTCTTTTAAATTATTATCTTTTAATACCATGATATATCATATTTCAATATAAATATATAATAAAGAATCATAATCACAAAAGAAAGAATATTTCCCATATCAATGTCATTCAAAATGTTACTTATACAAGAATTATATTACAATCACAAAAGAAAAAACATGTCTAATATTCAAATAAAATTTATCCTAATATAAATAAACAAATAAACTTCATTTACAACTAATGAACAATTGTCAAAAGACTAGAAACTTGTGATGGTGGTTCATGCCATGTAGGATTGCAAGTAATTATTATCAACTCAAGGCCTATCAAAATCTTCAACTTGTAGAATTTCATTGGACTCATCTTTTTCACTTGTTGATTCTTCCATGTCAATCTTTTCCAACATTCTGGATTTTTGTGAAGCAAAGTATGTGAGCAAAGCACCCAAAAAAAAAAAATAGAAGAGAACATATAACATGAAAAGAAGAGAGGTTTCAAGAAGAGAATAATTTGATTCATCATCTAATATGATATCGCCTTACAATATATATGATTAAAAACATGGAATTGGTGGTGATTATGGCCATGGGTACATTCAACAAATTAACTCATTTTATCCCCTATTGCACTAAATGAAGTATATAAAATAAATAGATCATGAAAGATCCCAGATATTGGAAATGCCCTTGGGTAAGTGAGAAGGAACATTATCCTGTTAAGGTACTTGTTTGCTCGTCTTATAACTCTTATTCTCATAAATTAGTGCTAATTTAATAAGTTGATTAGTAGAAAGAAAACCCCAGTATCTAGGTTAAATTAAGCTTAAATTCTGATTAAGACACTATAAACCACACAAACAAGCAAATATATAAACAAAATTGCAATTTCAGTTCATTATAGCCCATTTTACGGAATGCGAATGTGTCTATGCTAAGCAAATAAGATTACCTTTTTTGGTAAGCAATCATTTTTTTAACGACAACGAATTAAATAAAACAGTATGAATTGTTCTAAGCAGAAATTACCTGCTGGTGATAAGTTGTGGTTGATTCGAGAAATTTTCCATAAGCATGAATCACACAGTCACTATAGGGACTAAAAGCAACTCGCACCTTTTCAACATGTGGTTTGGTAATAGTAGCAAATTGTTTTACATATGGTTGAGAAAATCTCTTGGCAGCCTGATACAAGGTAAGGAAATTTGCATAGTACGGTGTATCAACAAACAAAAAAATAGAACATGTAATGACAAATTGATACAGAGGCATGTCTATATATGCATCCTGGTTGAAATAATACCATGAGTACATGGAAATAAGGATCTGAAATTTCTTGTACTTTGGCTATGTGGCTGGACATGGCACTCTTAGATGTGTGATAAACTTCCACTGCTTTACTTGACACAGTTTGCACATAAGGTTCAGTGCTTGACACAAGAAACATCCATTTCTTCAGAAATTCAAGGAAACGAAATAATTTAGAAACATAATAAATCCTGCCTAAAATATCAACTACCTTAAAAGAAAGTCGATAAAGTAGTAAACTGATATATAATCCAAACCAAAGCCAAATGCAAATTAAACCAAATTTATATAATTTGCTTATGGATTGTCAATCAAGCAACACTGAAATATATGAATAATTAACATAATTCAGATACTAAAAATAGTCATTGGTTGGCCACTTACAACTTTGGAAGATTCAAAATGTGGTTCCATAAATTGTTGTGCTTGAATCGATTTCTCTGATACCTTGAGAAACATTTTCACAAAATTGATAAGTACAATGCAAGATTAAACTAAAATTGTAAGATAATATGTGACATGCATTCATGGTGATAAAGCAAGAACTGACAAACAAATTCAATAGAAAAAAAATAGTACAGGTGAAAAATTAGCACCTTTTGAAGTAAGACATCTAGTACAGGTTGTCCACGCTCCTTCCAGTGAGTTGTTGCAAGTTCCTGAAAGGCACATATCAAAGACATATTGGAGTCTCTTAACTTGTATATGGTATCTCTCTAACACTCCATCTAAATTTCTAAGACAATCACCTTATAGTAATTGGCGTGAGTAGCAAGCCAAGGAGGAAACCATGCTCCATGAGCCTAAAAACAAGAAACACAAAATTTTGACTCCAGCTCAATTATAACATTTTGTTATTATATAGAATAAATTGACTAAAAAGAAGTTACAAATGTTAAATAACTGAATGCCAAACTCATGCCTTATGTGAGACATGGCAGTGTACCACAGAATGCATACTTGCACAAGCAGTACATCAATGATATGCCACAAAACCAACAACAAATAAAATATGTCCAGTTTTTGACACAAGAACCCAAATCAAATTTCATCTGAATAGACTCAAAGTTGACCACTTTTCCATTTAAGTGAATTATCATGCAAAGGTAAATTGGAGAGACAAAAAATAAACATTATAGGATAATATTAAGCCCCAGATGAAGTCTTGTCAAGAATTCACATTATTATGAAAGAGGTTTTGCACATATGTTCGCAGGATATCAATCAATCTTCAAACTCAATGAGCTTGTACAAGATCCACTCTTGACATCATATCTAGCAGCAGTTTAATAGATTTCAAGCATAAATCATATTATCCAGCCCCGACTGAACTTTTCAATTAGTCATGCAGGAAGACATCTCCCTCAAGCAAAATATTCTTAACAATATAAGTCATTGTGTCAAATATTCCAATAGAAAGAAAGATGAGATCATGTGCAAATTGCAGGTTAAGAAGCTTGTTGATTGAACTCATCATGTAGCCAAACAAGTAAGCAAAACAAATGCTGAGAATTAACTCTGCTACGATTTACTAAGATTTCTTACCTGTGATAATTCCTTTGACTTAGCTGTTGCTTCCAATTGTACTCTTAGAAGCTCCTCCTAAATAAGGTTCCATGATTTATATAAATATAAGCCTGTGTAACAATGTATTTTCAAGAATAGTTGTTTATAGCACAAACCTCTGCCACCTGAAGAGCATGCTCAGTTTTTTGAATTCTACGGTATTGCTCATCGTTTGTCTTTTGAAGCTACAAGGGCCAACGGTGAAAAGTTACAGCCGTGTGATTGGAAATAATACAACATTACTATATCTGTTGATATGTACAGGAAGCATATAAAGAATCTTTCAGAATATGTAGCAGACAAGAAAAGGACCTTTCACAGTCAATTAAAAATAGAATATGAGAATTATAAACCAGGAAAAATGAAAGAAAAAAGAATGAGACTAGAAACAATTTCCAAGGATACAAATCTAACAATAAATCGTTATTTGGGAGTATTGTATTTGTTCTTGTCCTGGTTAATCAACCTGATGCGTGCACGATAATCAATCTTCCCCTCTGTAAAATAAGAAAGATAGATGTTAACCAAACAAAAGCATCCAAACAAGCAAATAATTCTAAAATAAATGTAGTACATCTCCTTCTCCTCGATCCCGCTCACCGCCCTGGCATCTCCACTAAGAACCGCCGCCATTCGCTTGGAGTGCCCGCCGCCGTTCTGGCGGAGGTGGTTCTTGTTGGCTAGTGGGCTGGTGCCGTGGTCATGATGGGGACGGGGGAAGGTCTTGACGCCCTCCCGAGCGACGACCTCCGGCGAAAGGCAGCAGTTTCCCATATCGAGCTTGAATCTGATACCTCTGCTCACACAAATCGACCTAACAGCACGGAAGTGACTAGGGTTTCACATCAGATCAACCTCTCACAACCACAACGAAAAAGAACCATTTTTTCCCTTTTGATTGGGGAAGATCCAGCGTAGGCAGACGTTCGGTCAATAGGTTGGCTTGAAGAGATTGTATGAGGAGAGGGAAAGAAAAATGGCTAGGGCTCGGGCATGCAAAGGGGAAAACACGGTGCCGAAAAGAGAGAGGGAAAGTAAAACTGCGCGCGAGGGGGAAAAAGACCAAAATAAAAAACAACAGTTATATCAAAACTGTTGTCGTAGCCCCTAAAAACACGCTTAAAGACAACGATTTAGAAAACTGTTGTAAAAAGCATTGTTGTTTTAAAAAGAAGTCGCTCGATGACAACAGTTTTTATAAAATCGTTGTCTTTTATATTTAATGGGGAGTTCAAAGACAACGATTTTGTCAAAAACCGTTGTCTTTGATCAAATTCACAACAGTTTCTCTTAAAACCGTTGTCTTTGGGGTGTTGTCTTTTAATATTTTTGTTGTAGTGATTAATCCAATATATGAGTAGAACAAGTTGAGTTTGCACGTTTTGTTTTCCCTAGCGTTTATAGTATGAGCTTGAACATTTTCAATGCTTGTGGTTAGTGTGGTTCTTTCAAAATATATATTCACTAAGATTATTTGTTGTTAATTTATGATGCATTCAGATCTTAATTATATATTGCTTCATTTTTCTGAATTTCTATATATTTTCAGCTAGCTATTATGTGCTTCCTTTTTCTGGTAGATATGAAGCACATCTTTGGGATAACAGTTGCAAGCAAGAAGGCCAAACGAGGAAAGGGCACTAGAATTTGCAATACTTAATGTGCTTCTTTAATTTGCAATACTAAATGTGCTTCTTTAATTGCCATCGATATTCACCGCTGGCACTAGAATTGGATCCTATTCAAGATGAATCTCATGTTGTTTGTCTCTTTTCACATTATTTCTCTAATCTTGCACTTTGTTCAAATTGGATCCTATTCGATATGATCTATTTTTTCAGAAAGGTAAAATTTTGCGATTTTTTCATGGAAGAAGAAGAGGGGAATCAAATATTGGCTTTGGTAGGTTGCGTTCGTGGCGGAGGTGTTCGTGGAGGTGGTAATGGGCAACTCCATCTTCAAGAAGCTGGACTTGCAATAGATAGCAGAGGCCAGCGGGGTGTGCGTGGCGGTCATCGTCTGCGCCTCCACCTTCACCTGGATCTCCAGCGCTCGTACCAGAATTCGGCAGATGATCACGCTTGGATGCAACAGCTTTGTCGACTCCCTCATCGACAGTGCAGTGGAAGCCCTGTTCTGTGACAGCGAGCTCAACGATTGGTCTGATAAAATATAAACGACGATGATGAAAAACTTCAGCGTTCGAGATGAGAAGTGAGAAGATTTGGATTGCTAGAATAGAATAGTCATATATAGATATTAAGGATTGGAGTTGATCTCCATCAGTAACTATACAAACTACAGACCAGAAAAGAAAGAAAACGAAAAAAAATTGGAATTTGAAGTCTGGAAATCATGGAACTCATCAATCAACATCGAATAAGTTTATCTAATTTCCCTTTTCAACTTCAACTCAGATAAATTTTATCTTTAACACAAACACCATTATCACATCACAATTATAACACCAACATTATGCCACAATGTTTAATATTTCCAACACCAACTAACAAATTAATTTTGCGTCCAGAATTATAAACATTTAGCCAGTTACATAACAACATGAACATTACTTAACACTAACTAATAAGATGAACTAACAATACAATCAAGATTATGGCTAAGAGAATCAAGTTGACCATTACTGATATCCAAATGAATTTCGATACTTGGATTATTCTTGGGTTATGTCCAGGAAAAGCATTGTGTTCACTTTTAATATTACTAGATGAACTAGTATCGGACGTCACCCACTTTTGCCATCCAGTTGCCTACAGCTGTAATACTGTCTTCCAAGATTTTTGGTTGATCTAGAAACAAACACCAATGTTCTTTGTCCGCAGTCCCTGCATGTTACAGGTTGAAGTCTTGTATTTTCGATGCTGCTAAAATTTGATGATGCCATGAAATAGCAACCTAATAATCAAATTTGCATTACTTAGATTAAAAAAAATTTATAACATTCTGCAGAAGGAATATTGAAGATAATTTGTTATGGAACTAACACTATAGATTATGTTTAGTTCAAAAAGAAGACAAGTTGGAGCCTTGTGCTTAACCATACAGAAAGATGAGTAGTGTAAAATAACTCATGGTAACTTATCATATGAGAAGACATCAAAATCAACCAACCACAGGAGAACTTATCATATGAGAAGACATCAAAATCAACCAACCACAGGAGTCTTGTGCTTAACTATACAAAAAGATGAGTAGTGTAAAACAACTCATGGTAACTTATCATATGAGAAGACATCAAAATCAACCAACCACAGGAGCCTTGTGCTTAACTATAAAGCACAACTTGATGTGAAGTATGGACAAAAAATCTCTGAAGTAGTACCTTAAACTATTTATCTAGGTTAACTAATAGCAATAATAGAAGATGCAGGAGCATAGTTAGAGGGTTTTTGAAATAACAATAGGTTGTGAAGTAAAGGGTAACCTTAAACTATCAATAAGGTAGTTACAAATGCGAGCAAAATGTTGGAAGAGAAATATGTTGTTGCTTGACACCGTGCTGCTAGAACCAGTAGTTTTGACCCAAAATTCTATTACTAGAACTTCCCTGCGTTCAAAACCATCGTGAACTCAATCTAAGTTACTAGAACTTTGTTTACCATCTTCAAAATGTTGGTGCTTGACTCAGTCTTAGTGTATTTTCTATAGGAGTTGTCAATTATTTGGCCTAAAAATTTTAGGGTAAACTCACAGGATGTAGCAGTGGGGAGGAGAGGAGCGCGTCGGGCCAGAGGGCACGCAGGGAGGAGAGGATGGATCACGTCGTGCGTCGCGATGAAGGAGCTTGTCGTGCGTCGCGATGAAGTTGTTCCTGCGACGGCGAGAGAGGGAGGAGCGACTGCGAAACGGTAAGCTTCGGCAATATAGGGAGGCGGCAAGCTTCTCGCCGAGAGAGGGAGGAGCGACGGTAGAGGGAACGCGCAAGCTTCTCGGTGGAGAGAGAGGAATGCCGCGACGCACGAAACCTAGATGGCGGCGAGAGAAGGAAAAGAAACCCTAGGTCGCGTCTTTGGTTTTTTGCTTTCCATGTGCTTTTTTTGTTTTGTCTTTAACTAAGATGACGTGGCATGTCCAACTCACCGTCGCCGCACCAAACCGCAGGAGCAAAACCGTAGGGGAGCAGTTTTGTATATATATATATATATAGCCAAAACTGTTGCCTTAGTGACCCTATATGTGTATGTAAACTCTCGTTTGAAAATTCCTAGCGTTCTTCTCGGTGTTCTCGTCATACCTATCTCCCATGGCATACATTGCCAAGCACCCACCTTGGTCCACAACTCCCTACCGATTACACATTTGAAGAAAATATCCTTTTGTGTCTCGTCCGCCATCTGACATAGTGAATACTCTTACACTGCAAATGGGCTAGTCAATATTTGGTCTACAATTGCCCATTAACCAATAGCCAGAGAACAAAATGATATCATGAGCATCATGCCCATTCGATAGACTGTAGAATCCCAAGCTTGTTGTGTTCAGTCTAAAGCAATCATATGTCAGCGAAGTGTCATGCTGACCCTATGCATACTATAAGTCAAGTAAGGAAGTAGTGTGTAATGACAATGCGCTCCACTGTGGCTGATTTGCTCAAGATGATGTCTCAAACATAGAGTAGAGGCTTGACGAGGGGAGAGTTTGAAGTACGACCCATGTATGATGGATGTGGTATTAGAAATTAATGTCAAGGAAAAGGAAAAAACAGTAGTTGTCTTGATGAATCTAAAAAAACTATAAAAAAAAATAAAGTGTATAAAATTTTATACAGTTAGTTATAAAAAATTTAAATCTTAAATTGAAAAGGTAAAAGATTAAATTGTCCTAAAGGCTATAAATAAATAATTCTAATAAATTTATATAATCTAACGCTCCCCCTCCCTAAACTCACGATACTACACTCAGAAGTATTGAGAGTTTATCAGACAAAAAATGGAAATGCGAAGTAGAATGAGCCTTGGTAAACATATCAATTATTTATAGTGAAGAAGGAACAAAAGGTAATATGATAATGTCAAGTTATAGATGATGACGAGTGACATGACAATCTATCTCAATATGTTTCCTTCTCTGATGAAAAATTGTATTGCGCACAATCTAAATGACACTTTGATTATCACAATGAAGAGCAGTAGGTTTCTGAAGAAAAGTTCTCATATCTGCAAGCAACCAACGTAGCCAAACAATCTCACAAATGGTGGTAGTCATGGCACGATACTCAACTTCCGTGGAAGATCTGAAATAACATTTTGCTTCTTATTCTTCCAAGAGATAAGAAAATCTCCAAGAAAAATATAGAAGTCGGTGGTCGACTTACGATACGCAAGAACACCCACCCAATCATCATCAGAGTATGTACAGAGCTCTAACGAAGAAGTAGAAGAGAATAAGAGACTTTGAAACTGAGTTCCCCAAAGATACTGAAAAATGCGAAGTACAACATCCCAATGAACTATGGTCGGTGCAATGATAAACTAACTAATCATATGTACAACATACACAATATTAGGACGAGTCACAGTGAGATAAACCAAAGTTCCCACAACTGTAAGGTAGAGCTTAGGATCTGGTAAAGGAGAACCATCTGATAGAGAATACCAAGCATTAGACTCAAGGGGAGTATCAACTGCCCTGTTGTCAGTGAAACGTGCACACTCAAATAGATCAACTATTTACTTTGACTGAGACAAGAGATAACCTTTAGGTGAAGAAGCGATCTCAATCCCCAGAAAATAATATAATAAACCCAAGTCTGTCATAGTGAACAACAAGCTAATTCAAACTTCAAAAACTCAATTTCATCAAAATCATTACCAGTAATTATCATGCCATCTACATATAAAGACAAAAGTATAAGACTTGCAGGCATACACTTAACAAATAAAACTGAATCATGATTACTGGGACAAAACTCAAGCGAGGTAATCACCGTGGAGAACTTCACAAACCAAGCATATGGTGCTTGTTTGAGTGCATAGAGAGCTTTGCGAAGCCTACAAACTTCACCAGATCGGTGAGAAACTCCAGGAGCAGGCATCATATACACTTTTTCTTGAAGATCACCATTCAAGAAAGCATTTTTGGTATCCATCTGAGATATTTTTTATCAACGAATAAAGGTAACGATAATTAACATACGAACAGTGTCATTTTAGCAACAGGGGCAAAAACTTCCTCATAATCCATGTCATACTCCTGAGAGTAACCTTTAGCAACAAGATGAGGTTTGTACCCTTCGATAGAACCATTAAATTTAGTTTTGATCTTATAGACCTAACGAGAACCAATAGCACATTTTCCTGGTGGCAAAGATACCAAATCTCAAGTATGGGTATGATGTAAAGTAGTTAATTCCTTGTCCATAACATTCTGCTAAAGAGGATTACCAACAACTTCTTTATAAGACAAAGGTTCAGAAAGATGATGAACAGAGGCAATAAAAGAAGTAAAGGAAGTAAAATAACAAGAATAAACAAATTTAGGTAGTTTAGTAGACTTACGAGGACGTGTAGAACAATGAATAGGATTGTCCATAATCTCACGAGGTGATGAAACAATCGTAGGAGGGGAAGGTAGAGGAGATGTCTCAAGAATACCAGATTCAATAAAGTAGTCATGTGGAAGAGTGGCAGTGGGGGAGGCTTCGTTGGTGTCGATACTAAAGGAATCAATAAAAATAAGATCTGCATGAGTCATGTTATGTGGTAGAAGAGATATGGAGAAAAAAAGAATATGCTCAAAAAATACAACATGACGAGAGACATAATTTTTTACTAACTAGATCAAAACAACGATATCTCTTTTGACTAACACCATAACCAAGGAAGACACACAAAGAAGACTTAGAGGACAATTTATCATACTCGACGTGTGGTCAGAGAACAAAATAGGTACAACTAAAAATACGTAAAGAGGAATAATCAGGAGCACGATCATATAGTTTTTGAAAAGGAGACAAACCTGAATTGTAAAAAGTTAGAATCCTATTAATTACATGAGTAGCAGTAAGAACTACTTCTCCTCTAAAAATTACTAGAAATATCTGCAAACAATAAGAATGAACGAGCTATCTCAATAAGATATCTATGCTTTTTCTCTACAACCTCATTCTGTTCAGGTGTTTCTCAACACGAGGTTTCATGTATAGTACCTTCTGAAGCAAGTAAATGAGAAAAAATATTAGAAGTGTACTCGCCCCCAAATCACAACAAAAACACTTGATAACCGCCAAATGTTGAGTTTTGCCAAGAGTTTTAAAGTCATTGAAGATGGTAAAATAATCAAATCTGTGTTTCATAAGATAAACCTGAGTATAACAAGTGCAATCATTAATAAAAAAAATATAATATCTTGATTCCTCTTTTGTAGTAATAGGATAAGGCCCCCCACACATAAGAATAAATAAGATTAAAAGAATTAGGAGAAAAAGATAGATTTTTATTGAAAGACAATGTAGAAAATTTTGTCAATTTACAACTACTGAATTAGAAATATCATAACTTTTTAAAGTTTATAATACTTCAGATGAAACTAAAAATTGTAAACAAGACGCTGAAACATGACCTAGATAAGTATGCCACAAGTAAAAATCAGAAGAAAAATAACTTAATCGAAAAGATGACAAATTGACACTAAAAGCTACAACATCTAGTTCTTAAAGCTTATCCAACATATAGAATCTCCCTTGCCTATGGCCTATCCCAATCACCTTTTGAGATTCGGGTCCTGCACATAACAATTGGATAAAAAAAGAGATTAAATATTCAAACTCAGACAATTGACTAACAAAAATAAGATTAAGTGTAAGACTAGGAATATAATAAACATCAGGCAGATACAAGCAAGTTGTAATAATAGAACCAACACCTAATAATAGCATCGGAGCACCATCAGCAGTCATAACTGATAAAGATAAATTAAAAACTAAGGAGATAAAAGATGACAAGTTAGGTGACATATGATGAGAGATTCCAGAATTTAAGATCCAAAAAGAGGAAGATATATATGATATACCAGAGGATCACAAACCTATATGAGAATAAGCAGACATGGTAGAGGGCTGTGAAGCAAGGGACTGTTGAAACTGTTTAAGCATATGCGAATCTAAAGAGGGGGCAACCACTGCATTACTAGACTGAGATAGTCCATTTGGCAACTATTGTGGTTGATTACTAGATTTCCATGAAGCATTCTAATGTAAGAATGATGGTTGTTGAGGTCGTTGTTGCGATGGTCATTTTTGTTGCTGTAGTAGTTTACCTTTGTTCAATAATAATGGATACTGAGACTTTCACTATCCTTTTTCTTTACAATAAGCACACTCGTCACTATAAACCTTCGAAGTCGACCTACTTGATTATGTGGCATAAATCGTTGTGGTGCTGTAAAAATAGATGGTGTAGATGGTGCAATAGTCCTCTTATCAATATAAGACTTAAGATGAATCTCTTCAGCTAGCAATTTATGTACTACTGAATCAACGAAAGGGAGAGGACTACGATGCAAAATTATTCCATGCAATCCTTCAAAGTCATCACGAAGAGCCATTAAGAATTAGACTAGACATTGTTCTTCTCTACGAGTGACATAAGCTGGGAATGCTTGTAATCATGAGGATTTTGTGAGTGCTAACTGGTCTCATAGTTCTAACATGACAGAATAAAAATTTTGGATGCCCATATCTTCTGCCAAAGTGCACGGATATCTGCTTCCAATTGATATTGTTTGGCAAAATTAGACAGCGTGTATAATCTAGCCAGATGATCTCAAACCTCTTTGGCTATCTCGTACTTAGCTAACCGAGCATCAATGGAGTATGAAACAGAATTATTGATCCACGTAATAATCTTCACATTATCGGTCTCCCAAACATCCAACGACTTTGCATAATCATCAGCATTAATGTCTATAGGTTGAACTCACACACCTGAAGCAAATCCCCACATAGATTTTCCTTGTAAAAAGTTTTTCATAACATATCCCCAATACGAATATTTTTTCCATCCAGTCAGACATTAATTGATTCAAAAAATACAAAATAAACGTAGCGGAAATAGAAAGCAAGATAAAATAAACGCTAACAATTGCTGATTTTACTTGGTTCAAAGCATGTGACGACTCCTACTCTAAGGCTGATGATCGTTGATCGTTTTTATTGGGCAATCCACTATCAATTTGAATATTATAAGAATAGTTGAATTACAGTATATATACAAATATTAAAAGTCACTGACAACTACAAATTTGAATATTCTTGACTTCGGTTGTCGGAGCAACGTTTGAGCGTCGTCGAGTCATTTCTGGAGCAGCGCGTAGGAGAGAAGCTTATTTAGAATGTTGTTGTTGAGGTGATAGTCGAATCCTCCTTTTATAGCCCACTCCGGACGCCTGGAACCTCCCCCGAGCGCCCCCACAAGGCTGATGTGACGTGCTCTCGTCGAAACTTGATCTACAAAAATTATCCATCTTCGGGTGCCCGGACCATCCCCGAGCGCACGGATCATGATGTAGGTCCCCCATTCAGTGTGTTCCAACTCGCCGCGTAGATAGATTTTTGGTCGTCCAGGCACATGGAGCAACTATTGGCTTCCAGACCATGAGTGTGCAATTATTATGATTAATATGATTAAGAACTAAGTGTCATTATTAAATTTAGCGAAACTTAGAGGAGCAATATTTTTCTCAAAGAAAAATATTTTAGTCTCAAAGTTAAATTAAAATTAGCCATCCGAGCCAACATCTTTAATAAAGAGTTCTTGGGTTACCCCAGGGCAATGGTAGAACGGTAGAGTACCCAAATTGTTATCTAGATATTCGTAATTTGATCTCAACTATGATGTATTTATAGAAATTTTTTCTCTAAATAAAGCACGCAACCAAAAGATGTTGGATTTTTAGATTGTCCATCATAAACTTTTCTCAAATTATCTTGATAACAGATGAAAAAAATTCGTAGAATCAAACTCATCCTTATAGAATTAGTTAATAAAATTAACTAAATTTATTATTTATTTTCTTATTTTCTTATTTTTATTTTTAATAAAGAGTCCTCCTTTATAGAATTAATTTATTATTTATTTTCTTATTTTCTTATTTTTATTTTTAATAAAGAGTCCTCCTTTATAGAATTAGTTAATAAAATTAACTAAATTTATTATTTATTTTCTTATTTTCTTATTTTTATTTTTAATAAAGAGTCCTCCTTTTATAGAATTAGTTAATAAAATTAACTAAATTTATTATTTATTTTCTTATTTTTATTTTTAATAAAGAGTCCTCCTTTGGAGCTTCTTATTGTCAACTAGTGGAAGATCCCAACATTTCTGCATCGCAAACTCCATCGCCGTGCGCCAAAATTTTTCATGGCTGTCTAATCAAATTTATTAATTTATTATTATTATTATCATTATTATTTTAAAATTTTGGTTATCCTCGTCTTATGCTCCAAGTAATTTTAGAAATCATAATTCGATCCCATAAAATTTTTATATTATTATCAAATAGTCCCAGTGATTTAAAAGTGAGAAATGAATTTCTTATCCTCCTTGATTTTTGAACCCTGACAGATAAACACTCCACCATGCTCAAGGGACTTATTAATTAATTATTGATACGTAGAGCTCAAGTCAGTACGTTTAATTTATTAATTAGCGGTAATTTAATCAACCGAACGCACTTAAATTTGATAAATACTCATTTTATTTTTAAAATTACTAAATCATACATTAAAATTTCAAAATACCCCAACGCGACCTTATCCAGTTACCTAACCTAACAAAACTGGTAGATCACCGAACTGGTCGTTAAATTACGATGTCACCCCTCGATAGTTTAAAAAGAAACAAATGAGCAAAAAGGCAACAATTGAAATAATTCCAAATTGACATTTTAATAATAAAAGAAATCAATTTAAAAATAATTATAGAATTAATTTATTTGTTATTTAATAATTAATATTACAGGCTAAGTCAATTTAAAAAATGAGTCTTAATTTTTTGTATTTTAATTATTTTTAAATTATTTTTCTCTAAATAAGTTTTTGTCTTTCCACTTTATTAATTTCATTCCAAATTTCTAAATGGTTTGACATTTTAATTTTGGAAAATTACTTTGATGATCAATAAATATTTTCATAGGACTAAAACCATCACCTCCAAGTTGATTAGAATAATTAGATACTGGATTTTTTTTTTAAAGCGCGTGATATTAGAATGGACCATCCAAAGCAGTAAGAGCAGAGGATATTTTTAGAAGTGCCTTAGATACAATGCATGATTCGTTAACTTAAAAAAAGTAAGGTGGATCTTTGAATAATATAACAGGCTATATATATATATATAAAATAACCGTCCCTTAAAAAAAAAATGAAAAGAACAATTTTTTTTTTTACAAATAACACCCAATACGATAATATTGTAGTATTTTAATAATTACTAGTCATCATATACACTCATTGCATGTAATACACGTAAATTAGTATTCGAATTCATAAATTAGATTTGATAAACGTACATCATATTTATGTAGTAATATATATAATATAAGAACGGTGCTCGAGAACTAATAATAAACTACTGTAATATATTCTTCTTTGTAAATATTTAATTTAAGTTTTTATATCATATATTAAACCGATAAAAATATATATTATAATTAATTTTAGTCAAAAGATTAAGAAATGTATGTGATATGGGTTATGATGAAGTGACCTGGTAAATAAAGTAGAAGTCATGGTTAAGAAAGATAGGAGAGGTATATAGCTGGGTGAATATATGAGTAATGGGATGAGGAACGACCAAATAAAAGGCTTTTTGCACGTGCTCGGTCAGGTAAAACTTGACCGAACATAAAGGTATTTAGCCTTATAGAAACTTTTAGTATATTACCGGCCGAGTGAAGGCCGAGTAAGCACTTATGTGCTTACACGCACTCGGTCAGGCAAGACCCGACCGAGCGTATAGACACTTAGCTTTATATATAACTTTTAATATATTATCGACCGACTAAAGGCCGAGCGAGTACTATTATAAGTATATGTTCTCGACTAGGCAAAGTCCAATCAAATGTAAAGGTACTTAACCTTATATATAACTTTTAGCATATTACCAATAGATTGAAGGCCGAGCGGACACCCGTATGCATATATGTGCTTGGCTGGGCATAGCCTGATCTAGCGTAAAGACACTTAGCCTTATATAGTTTTTAGTATATTATCAGCCAACTAAAGGCCGAGCGAGTACTATTGTACATATATACACTCGCCTGGGCAAAGCCCGATCGAGTGTAAAAGTACTTAACCTTATATATATAACTTTTAATATATTACCAGCTGATTAAAGGCCGAGCGAACACCCGTATATGTATAGGCGTCCGCCTGGGTAAAGACCGACCGAGCGAAAAGGTATTTAGCCTTATAAAAACTTTTAGTATATTATCGGTCGAGTGAAGACTGAGCGAGCATTAGTGAGAGTATATGCGCTCGGCCAGGTAAAGCTCGACCGAGCGTACATGCACTTGGCCTTATATATAGTTTTGCGTATGTCATCGGCCGAATGAAGGCCGAGCGAGCACCAATGTGTGCATAGGCGCTCGCCCGGGCAAAACCTGACCAAGCGTAAGGGCGCTCAACCTTATAAAGCTCATAGACATTCTCGGCCGAAACATGCTTAATAGAAGGTATTCTCAATATATACACAACCGACTTGAATGATCGGTCGAGACATACTCAACAGAAGGTATTCTCAAAGTATTCTCAATATATATACGGTCGGCTTAAATGATCGGTCGAGACATGCTTAACAAAGTATATAAGTATGACAGCTTGATAAATTTGGCGAGAAATATCTTCTAAAAACTTCTTCAGTTATAATCACGTGTTCCTATGCATATCTCATCATAAATATGAGTCACAAATGTACATCTAGGGTAAAAAAAAAATTCCTTAAAGGATTATTACACGAATCTTAGAAGGTGACTTCATCTCCTAACAAGCTCTAACAAACTGGGGACCACTTTATGACTACGAAGGTTACATGTAGTAATATAAAAAGGGGATCCTCTCCGTTGGCAAGGTAAACAAGTTTTGGCATCCAAATTCTATTTCAAAGTACTTCAGTTACTGTACTTCTGCTACTTTTTCTTCTCCCACCTTTGAGAGAGTGATTGACTTGAGCGTTAGAGAACCTAGCCAGGGATCCCCACCTCGGTCTTAGGTCACTAACGCTTTATTGACTCATCTCATTGTGCGTAGAATCGTTGAGGAGCTCTTCCGGATCTTCAAGAGTTTGTCTTCCTCAAAAACAACTGTTCGCTGGAGCTAGCGCACCACCTCGCAAATTTTAGACAGAAACAGAATGCTTTCTAATGTCGTCAGTCTAAGATATTTATAGAAGTTTCTCCTCCAATGGTGTTGTGAATTTTACGATGTGAGACTAAAGAAAATCATGTCGTGCATATTTTTTATATAAAAATAATTTTAAAAAATTACTAATAAACTTTAAATTTATTTTCAATATAAAAAATATTAACATAATTTAATTTTAGATTTATCAAAATTAGTTATTAAATAATTCATATTCTTGATTAAATAATAAAATTTGATAGGTTTTATAACTGTTTTAATATCATTTTGATTAAAATGATTTTAAAATTTAAGATTTAACTGAGTGAGCAGTTAGACATATATTTCACAGTTAATTAAATTGGATCGTAAATTCACTATAGCTACTATAAAAATATCATGGGAATAAGAGTTATTTTCAAGATGGATGAATTTTAAATTTAGGGTAATGTTAAATGATCAAAATTTGATCATCCTCTATATATATATATATATATATATATATATATATATATATATATAAAAGAGATAAAAATTTTTAACTCATCAGATTCGGACAACAAATGTTAAAATTTAAATAATTACTATAATATATTATTGGAATACGGAGCGCTTTCAGGTTAAAATAATCGATGAGACATCCGTTCAATGTTTTTTGAAAATATACTTTTGATGACTCCGGCTGGAGGATTCCAAATACAGTCGAATCCGTTCAACGGGAGTGGCCTCCCGATGTGGACGCTTCCAAGATTCACATTTCCCAAGTCAATTTGTTAAGAACACCATTCGCCAGCTAACCGAATCCTTCAATCGATCCTGTGGTTCTTCCTCCCTCCCTCCCTCTTCATAAACAGCCTCTCTTCTCACCTCCTCGGCACCCATTTCCTACGGCTTAATCGTCACCCATCCCTTCTTCACATGGCGTCCGAAGAGGTTGAGATGCAGAGCATTGTCAAGGAGGAGAAGCTGCGGCGGAGGCGGAAGGAAAAGGGAGGAGAGGAGGAGCAAGAGGAGGAGATGTCGGTGGAGTGGGCTTTCGAGGGGCAGCGCGTGCCGCCGTGGCGGGAGCAGCTCACGGCCCGCGCATTGGTGGTCAGCTTCTTCCTCTCGGTGATGTTTAGCGTCATCGTGATGAAGCTGAACCTGACGACGGGGATCATCCCCTCGCTCAACGTCGCTGCCGGGCTCCTCGGGTTCTTCTTCGTCAAGCTATGGACGAAGGCGCTCGAGCAGACCGGACTGCTTCGGACTCCCTTCACGCGACAGGAGAACACCGTCATCCAGACCTGCGTCGTCGCCGCCTACGGCCTCGCTTTCAGCGGTACGCGATTCCGAAACCCTAAAAGTCTTTGCCTTATGCCCTCTTTCTTTCTCGTCGTTTTTCAAAGATGCCATTTCAAAAATCGGATACTTCTCCTTCTAAGCATTTCGAGTATAGGGACTATTTTGGGTTTCTCAATCTCTGATTTTTTTTTTTTTTTTTTGGTTTAATCATTTTACTTTGTTCTAGTTTTAAGATTGAAATTATAGAGCTCTGAGTGATGGCGCTTTAGTTCCTAAAAAATTCTGATTTCTTCTTTTTGATTTTGATCTTCTCCAAAAGTTTGATTTCAAAATGTCTTTGTTATCCTTCAAGAGTAATCTTTGTTTATTTTAGTCTTTGAGTGTTATGTTTGAGGAGATGCTCTTGAAATTGGAATTGTTTTTGAAATCCTCTGGCGAAAGCAATTATGGAGCGTGGAACTTTATAGCTTTCTATCAATTAATGCGTTTGGAAAAATAGAAGATAGATACTTGCTATCTTTACAAAGACGATTGGTGGGTGGGAGTTGTGGGCATTCATAGAACTTTGGAGGGTTGAGGGATCATGTGCATTTTGTAGTCAGCAGTTGACAAAGGATAGTGAATTTAATCATCTGAAAATGGATAAAGATCATTTTTTTTGTTACTTTGATTGCTCTTTTAATTGTTCTGAAAACATAGTATCTGTTTTTAGGAAAGTTCTGCCTCTTTTTTTCTCTTCAGAGAGAATGAGTTCAGTAAAGTAAAAAAGGAAAACAAGATCTTATGGATACCAGAAGGAAACAAACTATGCACTATAATATCAACTTTGATATTGCCAATTCCTAAGAAATTATTCTTTGTTTTCTTTTCTTGTTTTTGTCACATGCGACAGCATGTGAGATGGGGAGTCATTTATGTTTTACCATTTGATATCTTTAATATAAAATTTTGAATTTTAAATTAGTAACGCAAATTGCAAATAGAGTGAGACCAGGGTTGGAGTTCATTAAATTATATATAAACAGTGTGGGTCCTACTTTGAGATAGAGATCACCACAAAAGTATTTCATGGTTCATTCCTGTAAAACTTGACTAATTGTATACGTTGAACAAACCGAAATGGTCAAATATCAACCCATACTTTATCCATGTTTAGTATTTTTTTTTTAAGTGAGATTGATAGTCGACGATATGGTTTTCTAGAAAGACTTCTAAGATTAGAGTATCATTTTGGACTTTTATGTACGAGATGGAAACAGTTTCTCCGGGAACCATTTTGGTCCACTGATGACAATTGTTTCAAACTTAAAGTTGACTTCCATTCTTTTGGAGAAATTGGGAGAGAATGTATAAGATAGCTCTTGCATGAAGAAAACTGTGATGTTGGTTGTGTACTGTATTTGAATTATATATCTTAACGATTTTAACATTATACAACTTTTTTTTTTGTTTTTATTGACAGGTGGTTTTGGAAGTTATCTTTTTGGTATGAGCTCAAAAATTGCTGCTAAAACAACTGAAGAAGATACTTCTCAGAATATAAAGGAACCGAGCTTAGGATGGATGATTGCATTTATGTTTGTTGTTAGCTTTATTGGTTTATTCTCTGTTGTGCCACTCAGAAAGGTTTGTCCAATTTTCATGCTCTTGAAGATTGAACTTGACTATAGCTGTCAGGATGCTTACTTAAACTTGTTATAGATAATGATCATCGACTACAAGCTGATCTATCCAAGTGGTACTGCCACTGCATACCTTATCAACGGCTTCCATACATTGAATGGTGAAAAATTAGCCAAGTAATAAACATTTGAATTTTCATTTCTCTTTCATCTTGGAATATCCAGCATAATTTATGTGAAACTTTTTTTTTTTGGTTTCTAGGAAGCAAGTATGGATGCTAGGCAAGTGCTTTATTGGTAGCTTCTTTTGGGGATTCTTTCAGTGGTTTTATACTGCTGCTGATGGTTGTGGCTTTGCATCATTCCCTACCCTTGGTCTTAAAGCCTATGAGAACAGGTAGTTTGGATTACCTGGATTTGTTCTATTTAATTGTATGTGTTGAAAATAATTAGTTGAAGGTCAATCAATATATCTTATAGTTAGAATTGATAAGCATGAACACTGAAAAGTGTAATGGGTCCTGAGGCAAAGAAAATATTATTCGATATAAAATAGTTGATAAGCATGGTACTTGTGGCTTAACCTTTTCTCTTACAGGTTCTACTTTGACTTCTCTGCAACATATGTTGGAGTTGGAATGATCTGCCCATATTTGGTGAATGTATCTGTTCTCCTGGGAGGCATCCTTTCGTGGGGAATCATGTGGCCTCTTATAAATAACCAAAAAGGTCATTGGTATCCAGCTGATACACCACCAAGTAGCCTTCATGGTTTGAATGGCTATAAGGTAAACCTCTGGCCATTTAGAATGTCACTAGTTGTTAACTTGCTTTTGTTAGAATTACATCACATACATATTTTCACTTCTTAGTACGTAGTTGTGTTCCCTTTTCTCTCCTATTCTACTCATTCTTTATCCATGCATTGTACAGGTATTCATAGGCATTGCCATAATTCTTGGTGATGGCCTTTATAACTTTGTCAAGGTTCTACATCGAACGATTGCTACCTTCGTCGCTGCAGCACGCCAAGGTCCCAGCACTCTTCCTGTTACAGATGATGACAGCCCTGCACCTGCTATCGTCTCTTATGACGATGAAAAGCGAACTCAGGTCTTCCTTAAAGATCAAATTCCACAATGGGTAGCATATGGGGGCTATGTGTCGGTTGCTATAATCTCCATCATTACTCTTCCTCATATCTTCCCTCCACTCAAGTGGTACTTCATCTTGGTTGCTTATATTTTCGCCCCAGTTTTAGCATTCTGCAATGCCTATGGGTGCGGTCTTACAGATTGGTCTTTGGCTTCCACCTACGGGAAGCTTGCTATCTTTGTAATTGGAGCTTGGGCTGGTGCCGCTCACGGTGGTGTCCTCGCTGGCCTTGCGGCCTGTGGTGTTATGATGAATATTGTCTCGACTGCCTCAGATCTTATGCAGGACTTCAAGACTGGTTACCTAACGCTGGCTTCTCCCCGGTCCATGTTTGTGAGCCAAATCATTGGGACCGCGATGGGTTGTGTGATCGCTCCAAGTGTTTTCTGGCTTTTCTTCAAGGCCTTCAAAGATATTGGCGAAGAAGGAAGTCAGTACCCTGCACCCTATGCCACCATATACCGTAACATGGCTATTCTTGGTGTTGACGGCTTCGGCTCACTACCAAAACACTGTCTCACTCTCTGCTTCATTTTCTTTGCTGTCGCGATTATGATCAACTTGATAAAAGATCTGGTTAGCCCGAAGATTGCACGGTTTATACCAATCCCAATGGCAATGGCTATTCCTTTCTACATTGGATCGTACTTCGCCATCGATATGTTTGTCGGAAGCGTCATATTATTCATCTGGGAAAAGATCAACAAGCCGAAGGCAGATTCCTTTGGTCCGGCAGTGGCATCTGGTTTGATATGTGGTGATGGGATATGGACTCTGCCACAAGCCGTGCTTGCACTTGCTCAAGTAAAGCCACCAATCTGCATGAAGTTTCTTTCGAGGAAGATGAATGACCAGGTGGATACTTTCATTTCGTCACTGTCTTAAATCACTCCTTATCGTCCTAATTGTGATTATGGCATAATGTCATATTACTATTTTTGTTTCTCTCTCTCTCCTTGTCTGCTTTGCTTCCTCTCCCAGCCAAAACAGTTGCTGGTTGTGTTGCTAGCAGTGCTTTATCTATCTTGATGTGCATATTTTAAAATGTCTGAATCCTGAACATAAAATGGAAATGTTGTATGAACATTCTCTCAGTTGTAGCATTTTGGCAAACCCGGCATATATAGAAAAAAAATGTCTGTTCATGATAGAATCTTTTGTCAAAAATGAGATGGATCTTCTGCTGGTCTCCACTCTGATAGTCAGAGACATTATATTGATTTGCGAGTTTGGATTGCTGTTTTTATTTGTCAATAATAATAATAATGAAACTGAACTATATATTTAGAGTCGAGTTTAGAAATCTGTGAGGTTTCATATATTTATTCTATTCAATGTTTTTTAGGCACCTTTGGATTCTGGTTGCCACACGATTATCTTCAAACATATGAATTGTTCGGATTATGCTTCAGTTACATAACTATGCTATTTTTTTAATAATTATTATTGATTTATTTTCATTAACTGTTACAAATTATTATATTGTGATTTTTATTTTAAATCTTTATTGATTTCTTTTTGAGTTTCTATTATTTTTAATATTATTAATTATATTTTGATTTTTTAAAATTTTCCCCATGATCTATTTAGAATTTTTGACTATCTATTAATATTAGCAATATCCCAAGCCCTAGTGCAACTAATATATATATATATATATATATATATATATATATAGAGAGAGAGAGAGAGAGAGAGAGAGAGAGAGAATTGATATACTGCGGACAAAGGCCGTGCGGACCGCTGCGGACATGCTTCCTGATCGGTCTGGTGACCGATCAGGGAACCTCCTGATCGGTCTCTGGACCGATCAGGGAACGCAACGGTCCGCACGGACTTTGTCCGTAGCATATCATTTATATATATATATATATATATATATATATATATATATATATATGATGATAAAAAGCCGAAAGCATTCAAAGCCTTATAGAACTATCTTAATTAATTCTAACTTACCAACATAAAATAGGATGTGTCTTGGTTAGGAAGTGAGACCCCCAACTACGAAATCAATCAAAACACTATGATTTATCACGCAACTACTTTGCCACCAAAAGTATGCTCAATATCGCAAAGGGAATGTCCCAAGCTGGAGGCCAAATATCTCTAGTAATTTTTCTCTAATGCATCCATCAACCCCTATCATACGGATTCTAAACTTCTTCAAGTTGGCTTGTAGGCCTGCTTAATCCATGACTATACATAGGTAGTCAACTATGTGGGTGACGGTGGACTCATCTTTGTGTCCAAAAACTTGCAGGTCATCAACATATACTAAAAATATGACTCTAGTCCTTGCACACATCTAATGTATGTGGTGATGATATGAAAACAAGGTGGGGTCTAAGTCAAGAAAGTCGGTTGACATGGTGCTCAAAGTTAAGAAGAGGTCAATACTTAGACTTGGCAGGGTCATTTGGTTCGACCGAGTGGTCTAGCCGATCGGGTCGCTGGGCCGATCAGACACCGAATCCCTCAGAGTCGATGAAACCTCGAGTTGTATTAGTGACATTCAGAGATGATTCAAGTGTCTCTGCTAAGTGCTCTAGCTGATCGAATTAGAGATCTGATCGGACATGCTGGACACATGGCCCGATCGGATCATCTGGTCCGATCAGATCAGACTCTTTACACAAGTGTGAAGGTTGAGCGTAGGTCGAGTCCTTAAGAGTGACATCCATCCTTTATTCGATCCGATCATGCCTGTAAACAAGAGTCGATCAGACTACAAAGGGAACTCGGTCGACCGACTAGCCTATCCATTAAGCATATAGATAGCCCACATACTCAATGACTTGATATTTCTTCTTGGCATTTGCAAAACACAAAAATGGTGGATCTATTTTTGAAAAGTTGTCAAAATGAAAAAATGGTTGGTCCTTTTTTGACAATGCTTTGATATTTGTACAGAGAGTAAAATTAACACTATAAAATAGGATCTCCATCTACAAGTATAGGTACGCTAATGCAAACACTACACTACGTAATCTAAGACACTTAGATTCCATTGTTCTTCACTACTGTTCATTGCATTTCTTCTCAGACACTTGTTTGACTTGAGCATTAGGGTTTCTGCACTGAGAACCCCTCCTTAGCCCCGTTGCTGATGTTTTTTCCAGCTACCTTTTGTTTTTGACATGCAGGATCGCACGACATCTTCTATTTTTAACTCAGAGTCTTTTCACAAACAATATCAGAGTCATGTGCCCAGTATTTCATCTCTCCTGATTTCAGACATCATCAAATTTAGCATCGTTTGTGGGAATCTTAGCCTAAATATGAAACACAAAGATGGAAGAGATTGGACGACTCACTATAGTTACTTTGTCGCAAGAAGACTTGGAGCTGCTAATAGCCACTCGAGTGCAGAGATTGGTACAACAACAATCAGCATTCGGGTGTCCTTTGCCAAATGACCCGGCTGTATCAATGATAGGCTCTTACCGAATGAGAGACCCTGATGGAAGGGCTGACTTGGTTCCCACTAGCTCCTCTTCCTCTGGTGCAAACTATCTATAACCTTATCGGGCTTAAGGGTATGTTTGTATTACATAAATATATACCTTGTCGAATATTTATGCTCAATGAAAATGGAGGTAAACTCAACTTGGAAGGCTCATGTATTGGTCCCAGTGCGGACGGTTAGAGAGAGTGAATAGCCTGAAAAAATAGAAATAACCCATTTCTTGATCTTTCAACTTTGTTAGATAGCTCAATTAAAATAAAACAAAAAGAAATTGAACAACTAAAGAAAGTAAGACGGCTATTTACTTTGTTACAATATAGGTGGTTGTTAATCCAAGTCATTAAAGAAAGCTCCACTAGAAAATACTCCTTTGCTGAAGGCAGAGTAACCTTTTACACACTTTTAACCTTACAAAAGACTAGGAAAATGAATACAGGACTTGTAGTTCAGTTATACTTTAATTCCTAGCTCTAGGAACATTTTATAGCTCCTGAAAAATTTTATCCATGGCTTGAAGGTACCTCCAAGATGGTCCAAGGCCCCTTCAACGAGACAAGTTTTATCACCGAACATAAAACTTTATCTTCGGCTAATTGTCATTGAAGGCGCCTTCAATAGGATGGAAGATGCCTTCGACACTGTTCATGCAAGATGCCTTCCAAGCCATTGAAGGCGTCTTCTATGAGGTAGATCAACCTTTTAGCTGATCTTTGTTCACGTAGGTGATGTTCCGATTAACCGGAGTTGAGCTCACCCAAACCCAACTCTAACATTCTCCTCGAGCAGGCTTCCTCCTTGGCTTCTCATCCCTTAAATGTCATGCACGTCCTTCTCATCCACCGGTGTACTCTTCTGCAGCTCCTCGTCACTTGGATGCACTGAGCCCGTCGACTCTTGTCCCATGCCATCATTCTCATTCGTTGCGTCTTCCGCTCAACTTCTTGTGCTTCTAAGTTCTTACATACTTAGACACAAGACATCAAATATAAATAGGACATAACTTAACTTGGTTGACCACATCAAAACTACCTCGAGGTACTTACAACCTCCCCCTTTTGATGTGCATCAACCCTAGTTAAAATTAGGGTAAAATAGACATAACAAATAAATTGACATGAATCAAGCAATTTAAGTTTTGCAAATAAACACTAATTATTTAGCAAATATAGAAATAAATTTTCAATTATCCCAACTCCCCCTTAACTTATACTTATTTCTCCTCTTTTGATCACATCAAAAAATTATAAAAAATAAAATAAACAATTAGAGAAATTTAAAATATTTTTTTAGGGGTACATAATAAGAATTACCAATAAGCTAATATTTTTCAGAAATAATTTTTAAAAATATTCTATTCTTATTAATTAATCTTCTGTTTTGACAAAAATAATTTAAAAATCATTTTTTGATTTTGAAATATCCTGAAATATTTTTCAAACTTGAACAAAATTATTTATATCAATAGAAAAGTTTTCAAAGTAAAACATTATTTAATCGAATAGAACTAATTTATTTCAATAGAACAACCTAATTTTTAAAAATAAATCTTGAAAAAAAAATTCAATTCTAAAAATTCTGCTAATTTTCGTAGATATATAAAATAGATTATTTCATTCTAGAAAAATTAAAGTTTCTAAATTTTTATTTTCTTAATTTTTTAATATTAAAAATTAAATTTTTATAAAATAATTCATATAATATTCTAAAAATGTCAAAAATTTTTATTATGATAGAGAAGATCATATTTTATTGCAAAAAATAAAAGTTTTTAAAAATAAATCTGTAAAATATTTTTAGTTTTTAGAATATGATTTTTGTTAAGAAAATTCATAGAAAATAACTTAACGGAAAACAATTTTGAAAGTTTTTCTGTTAGCAAATAATACTTCTATTTTGCACAAATAAAATTTTGAGCAATAAATATGATTAAAAAATTATCAAAATAATTGATTCTATAAAAAAAAAAGAATAAATCAAGCAAATTAATTTTATTGTATGCATAGAAATTAATTTAATGAGCTAAATATGATTTTGGTATCCAAAATAAATTATTTTCTACTGGATTAATCAAAAAAATTTATGGTATATGATTTCTAGGGATTTTTTTATTTTAGTTTTTGTGAAATCTGAAATACCAATTAAGCTCTTTACATTTTAAATTTCGAAGAATATTCGAATTTTCACATGCATAGTCATTCTTTATTTTTTTTATTTGATCTTTTAATTTTATATTTTTAAATTAGCATAAGGGCATGAATTTGCTAAGTTTAATTTTAATCTAGCATTATCTTTTTCTAATTTTAACATATTTTTAGACAACATCTTAATGAATTGGAAAGACTTTTTAGGAGATAGTGTGCGTATCTTACATACCTCGTGGTTTGTTTCTCCCCCTTCATCGTTGCTTTCCTTTGAAGATTCTCCCCCTTCGTCGATGCTCATCTCTAAGGAACTTTCGGAGTTCCTCTGATGGTCTACCATCAAGGCTAATCCGACGTACTCTTCCAATTCCGATTCTGATGATGATGATTCGCCTCATGTTGCCTTCAAGGTCTGGTGATTCGATCTTGTTGGTCTTTTGCCCTTGTCTTTCTCCTTCTTCTTTAATTTTTGGCAGTCATCCTTGATGTACCATTCTTCTTGATAGTTGTAGCATTAAACCTTCCTTTTGCTCCGAAGATGCTTTTTTGCCTGCGACTTGTTAAATTTGTTAGTTTTAATAAATTTGCTAAACTTTATTACCAATAATGCTACTTCATCTTCGTCGATTGATGGTTTAGAGTCTTGTTCATCCTTCTGGGCCTTCTGGGCTAGGTTATCATTTGACTTCTCAATTTCTATGGGATTTGCACATCGAGTTTCATGAAGTTCAAAAGTCAAAAATAAATTTTCTAGTGTACTTATCTTGAAGTTCTTAGAGATGTAGTGTACATCTACTAAGGATGACCATTCTAGAGTTCTTGAAAAAACATTGAGTGCATACTGGATAGAATCTCGGTTCATTACCGATTCTTCGAGATTGTTGAGTTGATTGATGAGTTCTTTGATCCTTGCTTGGAGTTGAGCTACCTTCTCTCCCTTATTCATTCGGAGGTTTATTAGCTAGGTTCGGAGGATGCCCCATTTTGCTAACTTAGCTTCTGAAGTATCTTCATGTTGTTCCAAGAATTTCTCTCAGAGATTTTTGGCAGAATTGTATCTACCGATTCGATCGACCCCTTAGGGCGAAAGAACGCTCAGCAGATGGAACTATACTTTGCCGTTAGCCATGAAGTCTGCTTGTTCTTTCTTTGTCCACGAGTACTCTTCTTTTTCAACTCCTTTGTTGGTCCGTGGGGGCACCAAAACTATATTTCATTATTAAAATTATTTCAAAGTCTATTTTAAAAAATACCTCCATCTGATGCTTCCATTACGCGAAGAAATTGAAGTTGTTTGGCTCTGAAGCTATTTGGAAATAAAACCATACTTGTGTTAGTAATTAGCCCTAAGAGCCAATCATGAGATGATTAGGCCTTTTGGTTACTAATTGAGTTAGACTCAAATGAACCCACTCATTGGATTGAGTTCAATCCGAATTAGACACATTGAATTAATGGGTTAGACTCAATGGGTTAGACTTATTGGGTTATTGGATTAATGGTTAATCCAATATAATAAATCCACCCATTAAGAGGAATACAAAGAGACAAAAGACCCTTGGTATTCATGGGATGAATATAAATAGGGTTTTTGCCATTTATTTTTCATGAGATGAATTAGATGAAGAAAAGGTGACTCTTGATCTCCCTCTTCCTCCTCCTCCTTCCTCCATGGCCGATTCTTCAAGATTGGCCGAACCATGCTTCTTGCTAGCACAAGAGGATGGTTCTTCTCCGAAGGCTTCGTTCGTGCGACGAACGAAGGATATGTTCGTGTGGATACCATAGAGGCGTGAACGCTTGAACACTCTGAGATCTGGATCTAAAGAAAAGGTTGCTATCGAGATTGCGAAGGGCATGCAACAAAGGTATAATCCTATCATGTAGCTTAGCATAGACTATGAATAGAAATTGTTTCTTCCCTTCGCATGGATCCGCTGGATAAGAGGAACTAGTAATTTTTCCGCTGTGCTTTCACGTGTTTAGCGCGCTAGATCCCAACAACTTGAATCAGCCATCATCTTGTTGCTTTAGAGGCGCTTAGTCTTTCTGAAGCTATTTAGCTCTGATACCACTTGTTGGTCCCGGTGCGGCCACTAGAGAGGGGTGAATAGCTTGCAAAAATAGAAATAATTCTTTTCTCAATCTTTCAACTTAGTTGGATAACACGATTAAAATAAAATAGAAAGAAATTGAACAACTAAAGAAAGTAAGAAAACTATTTACTTGGTTACAACCTAAGTGGTTGTTGATCCAAGGCATTGAAGAAAGCTCCACTAGAAAATACTCCTTCGCTGAAGGTGGAGTAGCTTCTTACATACTTTTAAGCTTACAAAAGATTAGAAAAATAAATATAAGATTTGTAGTTCAGTTGTACTTTAATTCCTAGCTCTATAGGCTTTTTATAGCTCCTAGAAAATCTTATTCGTGGCTTAAAGACACCTCCAAGATGGTCCAAGGTGCCTTCAACAAGATAAGTTTTATTACTAAAAATAAAACTTTATCTTCGGCTAACGGTCATTGAAGGCACCTTCAATAGGCTAGAAGGCTCCTCGTTCCTCAGATGCACCGAGCCCATCAGCTCCCATCTCGTGTCATCCTTCTCATCCGCTGTATCTTCTACTCAACTTTTTATGCTCCTAAATTCTTGCACACTTAGACATAAGACATCAAACATAAATAGGACCTAACTTAACTCGGTTGATCACATCAAAATTACCTTGGGGTACATACACCATGTATTCTAGACTCTCGTATTGTTTGACAGAGTTATAAGTGTGCTTACTCATGCGCCTAAGTCCCAAACTTTTGAGTCGTTCGGCCAAGTTATAAGGCAGTATGCTCTCTTGCCTATACCCCAAACTCTCGTATCATTCAATTGAATTATAAGTGAGCTTGCTCTTGCGTCTATGTTCTAAACTCTCAAGCCGCTCGGCTGAGTTATAAGTGAGCTTGCTCTTACACCTATGTCTAGACTCTTAAGCCGTTCGACCAAGTTGTAAGCGAGCTTGCTCTCGCACTTGTGTCCCAGACTCTCGAGCCACTCAGCTGAGTTATAAGCGAGCTTGCTCTCGAATCTAAGTCCCAGATTCTTTTGCTAATCGACTGAGTTATAAGCGTGCTTGCTCATGCAGCTAAGTCCCTGACTCTTGCATCATTTGGTCGAGTTATAAGTTGTAGGATCGATGCACGTCAGAGGGGTGTGAATCATGTATATTTAAAAACTTGTTCTTTTTTAGTTTTTGAAATGAGTGCACAAAAAAAAAAGAAAGAAAACACAAGAAAAGACAAAGTACATGATTAGTTACTTGGTTTGGAGTCTTCGGCGATTCCTACTCCAAGACATAGGTCCCTTGGACCTATCAATGGATAATTCACTATCAAATTGCTTCTTTACAAAAAATTAGGTTGGTAACAAAACTGCCAACCTTAGAATTTAATATGCAAAAAATGATAGAAATATTACACAATAACTACACATTACTAAAGTTTACGCTCGTTTAAGCATGTAGCGGCTTCGTATCATTCTTCAGTCATTGAAGATTGAATGCGGCTGCAATGTGAGGTCGTAGAATAGTCGTAAGAGCTTGTGTATAAGTTGTGTCTCTTAAGCTTCGAGCACCTCCCTTTTAAAGCCAACTCGAACCTGATCCAATCCACTAATCTCGTAAGACTTGACTTTTATCGGTTAACCGATCCTCACTGTTTGGTCGACCGAACCTCTAATCCACTCTTGGCTTATCTGGTCTGAACTGCTCGTTGGCTATCCACCTTTTGATCCACCGATCCCTTCGGTCAAAATCCAATCCTGAGCTAAATTTTGATATGATCTTCTAGGATTCAGTTGATTGATCCCTAACATTCGGTCAACCGATCAAATCAATTTTCCAACCTGTAAAATGTTAGTCTTCCTGCAACACAGAGTTAGAAAAATATTATAAAAGCATGAATGTAGTATGCCTTAGACCTAGTCTAGGTCTAGTCAGATCTCAACCTTAAACTCCTAGGTTAGAGTTAGGTTAGATCAACGCCTATGTCCCAAAGGGACTCGTCCTCACTGAATCACTCTCCTCCAGTAACTTACTTCACTTACCGGTTGCAGCCACTTAACTTGCCTCTTGACCCACTAGGTTTTCCTACCAGTTGTCAAGTCCGCAGACTCAACTAGACTTCAGCTAGCTCTCAAGTCCCGCATATCTAGTTAGACGTCCTACTAGATATCGGATCACTCTTTGACCTATCTAGAATTCGTGCTAGTTATCAGGTTCTCAGACTTAATTAGGCTCCAGCCTGGTATCGGGTTCTCTAGACTCGTCAATTTCTACACACTTTGTAACAAGGTTAGACAACACAACATCTAAGTTTAATCTATTTATCATTCATCAAAATCTAAGTTTGACCATTGGTGCTAACTACACCAACATAAGCGAGCTTGCTCTCACGCCTAAGACTCAAACTCTCGTGTCGTTTGACTGAGTTATAAATAAGTTTGCACTCGCACCTAAGTCTCAAATGTAAGTATCCGATGGTAGTTTTGATGTGATCAACCAAAGTTAAGTTAGGTCCTATATATTTGATCCTTGTGTATAAGTGTGTAGAAGCTTAGGATCACAAGAAGTCGAGTGGAAGATATAGCGGACGAGAAGGATGACATGGGAATTGAGTCAAGAGGCTCGGTGCATTTGAGTGATGAGAAGATGCAGAAGAGTACACTGATGGAGTGAGAAGGACGTGCATGGAGCTTTCGAGGGATGAGAAGCCAGAGCAGAAGACTGCTCTAGGAGAAGGTAGGAGTTGAGTTTGGGTGAGCTCAACTCTGGAAGGCCAGAGATCACCTAAGCAACCGGAGAAGGAGTTAGCAATCGAAGAAGGCTTCGAACGGTCAGCCAGAGGCTAACTGCTTCCGACACCATGACCAGCTGGTCCGGACGCTCGAACCACCAAGGAGCATCACAAGTGCCTCGTTGTAGTGTCATTACTGTGGATCACCTTTGGGTTCATGTCAACAACGGTCCGGGTGTCCGGACAGGGTCCAAGTGCCCGAACATGAAAAAAAATTCAATCTCGAAGTCATTGCGAAGATGTTGCATGGAGATAAAGTTTGCCTCACTAAGGGCACTCGAAGAGGGTCCAGGTGCTCGGAGTTGCTACATCAACAAATGGTTAGTTTCGACTAATGGGCTATAAATAGAGCCTTTGTCTTTTTCATTCAATACAACACTTACTGTAATCAAATTTCTATTATATTCATCAAGTTCTGTGCTTTCAATGTCTTGTACAAGGCTTCTCTGCCTTTGACTTGTGTCAAAAAAAGGAGTCTGTTTGTTGAGCTTCACTTACCTTGGATTAACAACCTCCATGGTTGCAAACCAAATAAACACTTTGGTCACGTACTTATTTTTATGCATTCTAGTTTCGTTTATTAAAAGTGTTTGTATTAACTTTAGTAGAAAGTTCCGAGAAGAGTGTTTTTTTGTAATTTTAGGCTATTCACCCCCTCTTGTTAGTCGCACTGGGACCAACATTAGACTCTCACACCTTTTGATCGAGTTATAAGTAAGCTTGCTCTCACGCCTAATTCCCAGACTCTCATGCCATTCGGCTGAATTTTAAGTGAGCTTGTTCGTGCTTAGCCTCTCACGTCATTTGGCCGAGTTATAAGCAACCTTGCTCTCAACCTAAGTCCCAAACTCTCACACTGTTTGGTCGAGTTATAAGTGAACTTGCTCTCGCACTTAAGTCCCAGACTCTCATGTTGATCAATTGAGTTATAAGCAAGCATGCTCTCGTGCATATTGTTATGGCCCGCCATGTTGGATCGAGAAGCGCTAGAGGGGGGGTGAATAGCGCTTGTGGCTATTTCGTTCGATTATCGGAAAACTATCGGAGTTAAAACGTGCAGCGGAATAAGCGGAAATAAAAAGAGACAACACAAAGAGACAGGTCGATTTTACTTCGTTCGGAGCCTAAGTCGACTCCTACTCGAAGGCCCGCGATCCTTGATCGCTTCCGGTGGGCAACAACTATAAGCTCGTTAACAGATTACAATTATGAGTACAAATAAAAGCTATCAAAAATTATACCGACGACAAGAAGTACTAATTCTGAAGCTTCGGGTCGTCGGGCACTTGTAGTAGCACTTCGGAGCGTCTTTTGGAGCAGCGTGTTGATGAAAGATCACTTAGAATTCGTTGTGCTTTGAAGCTGCACCTCAACCCTCCTTTTATATGCGGTTCCGGCGATCCCTTCCGGCGCCGAGGTGACGTGGCCAACCAACCAGATGCTCCACGTGGCGAAGTCGCGATAGCCCGGACGACATTTTTCCAGCAGGCTCCTCACCGCAAACAAAGGTTAGTCCGAGCAAAATACCTGCAAGACAGTGTTAGAATCTGATAAAACACAGTAGTAATTGACAGTCTTGACCGTCCGAGTCTGACTTTGGATTTCCAGTTGGAAGCCCTAGGTCGACCCGACGCCCTCTGTTCCCTTCTGGGAACGCGTCCTCACCTACTCCACTCAGGAGATTTACCTGTTGCCAGTCGATCCTCCAGATCGACTGGACTTTTGCTCAGCACTCGATGCTTCCGGACTTTCTGCTGGACATCCGCTTCCCCGGCTAGTCCAGTCTTTCACCTGGTTCGCGACACCAGGACTTTTTACTTAGGGTTACCACCCCCTAGAGCTTTTGCCTGAAGCCATCGACCTGCCAAGACTTTTCGCATATGGTTACCACCCCCTATGACCTAGAGTTATCGCCCCCTAGGGTTTTCCCTTTGCCTAACCGCAGCTAGGACTTTCCTGAAATCCTCAAGTAGGCTTGTTAGACTAAAACACATCTTAACTTCGAATTCTTTGCCGTTATCAAAACACGAGTTCGATCGTCGGATGCTTCCCGCACCAACAATCTCCCCCTTTTTGATTATGGCAACACAAATTCGAAGTTAAGTAAACAAGCGAATAGATAGTCATTTTAAACACAGGCAAAATTTTGCTAAGTATAGATGAACAAAGTAACTAAAGTAAATTTTGCCCTATATACTCCCCCTTAACTTTGGCTCCCCCTTAATTTTTGCTCCCCCTTAATTTTAACTTTTAACTTGAATTTTATGTTTACATTTTTGCTACTCTTCCCCTTTGCCATAATTAAAAAAAGGGCAATGTATAAAGAGTTGTACATGATTAAAGTTAGCAATATTTAACAGAGTTTGGAAGTTTAAGGTCAATTGGAATTTAAGTTTTTAGGACAAGATTATTTTTTTTTTAAGTTCAGTTGGTCCTTAAGTCCAAGCACAAGTCATGTTTATATATTAGGTATCAGAGCCATAGAGAACAAAACATTCTTAAAAAAAGAAATTGAGTATCCTTTACCAACTGTCTAACCTTTAGCTACTTGCTGATTGTCTATAGGACAATAGCTTTTACCAGGTTAATCAAGTTAAGTTATTTAGGTCCAGATAGACTTGACTAGAGCTGGAGAACTTTAACTTGATTAATGTTTATTGCATATTTAACGCACAGACTCATATTGATGCACAGATATAAGCATTCTTGAGTCCAGGCTATACCCTATGCATCTCACGCCATTCTATGTTTTTCAACCACAATCAAGGTAAACCTAGGTGTTTTGTGAGATGCTCTGGCTTAATTCTAGGGGAACATGATATCTAGGGGGAAGTCCTAGACTAAACCCAACTTTTGAAAGTCTAGTAAAATTGGAGTTTTTGAAAACTGTTTTTCCTAGAATTTGAAAACAAAATAATAATAGTAAGATATCTATTCTACCCAACACATTCCTATTTGCCTTCTAAGTCCACTGAACTCAAGTTCAGGTAAGGGTTTTGTAAAAATGTCAGCTAGGTTTGATTTGGACTCAACGTGGTTGAGTGCAATTTCACTTTTAGCTACATGATCCCTTACAAAGTGGTGTTTTACCTCTATGTGTTTGGTCCTAGAGTGGTGTATAGGATTTTTGGTCAGATTAATTGAGCTGATATTATCAATAAAGATTTTAGTATTTTTATAGTCTAGTTGATAGTCTTTTAGTGTATGCATCATCCATAACAATTGAGATGCACATTCTCCTAGAGCTATGTATTCAGCTTCTGTAGTGGATAGAGCAACACAATGTTGCTTTCTGCTTGACCAACTTACTAGGCATTGACCTAGAATCTGGCAGCTACCACTTGTACTTTTTTTGTCTAGCTTGCACCCGGCATAGTCTGAATCAGAATAGCCATAAAGGTCAAAAGTGCAAGTTCTTGGATACCAAAGTCCTACATTTAGAGTTCCTTTAATATACCTCAGTATTCTTTTAACATATGTTAGGTGTGACTCTTTTGCACAGGATTGGTATCTTGCACACATACCTACTACAAACAGTATGTCAGGTCGACTTGCAGTTAGATAAAGTAAACTCCCTATGGCACTCCTATAGTATTTTGGGTCTACAGATTTTCCTTCAGGGTCAGAGTCAATGTTTATGTTGGTTGCCATTGGAGTATTTATAATTTTTGAGTTTTCCATGCTGAATTTTTTGATTAACTCCTTAGCATACTTAGTTTGATAAATGTAGATTCCATCTTTGGTTTGTTTTATTTGTAAGCCTAAGAAAAAGTTGAGTTCCCCAACCATGCTCATTTCAAATTCACTTTCCATTAACTTAATAAATTCTTTTAGAAATTTTGAGTTAGTTGAGCCAAAAATTATGTCATCAACATAGATTTGGACTATAAAGATGTCTTTTCCTATAGTTTTCACGAACAAAGTAGGATCGATTTGTCCTTGGTTAAATTCTTTGGATATTAAGTAATTAGATAATCTTTCATACCATGCTCTAGGGGCTTGTTTTAGTCCATATAGTGCCTTTTTTAATTTAAATACGTGATTAGGGTAGTCTATGTCTTCAAACCCTGGAGGTTGGCTTACGTAGACTTCTTCCTTGATAAAACCATTTAAAAAGGCTGACTTAACGTCCATTTGGTACAATTTGAATCCTTTATTGGCTGCATAGGCTAATAACATCCTAATGGACTCGAGTCTAGCTACTGGAGCATAGGTTTCATCATAGTCTAGGCCTTCGACTTGACTAAACCCTTTGGCTACTAACCTTGCCTTGTTTCTTACTATATCACCGTGATCATCTAACTTGTTCCTAAAAACCCATTTAGTATCTATTATTGATTTACCTATGGGTTTAGGTACAAGGTCCCAGACTTGGTTTCTCTCAAATTGGGCTAATTCTTCCTGCATTGCAATGATCCAGTCTGGATCAGGCAGGGCTTCTTCTATAGTTTTAGGTTCAATTTTAGAAATTAGAGCAATCTGACTAAGGTTTCTATAGGACGACCTAGTTCTGACTCCTAGGTTTGGGTCACCCAAAATTTGGTCAGGTGGGTGAGAGGTGCTTATTCTAGTTGGTCTTATCTGTGAGTCAGAAACTGGTTCTTCAGACTCATTAAGATTAGGTTGGATTTCACCATCATCTACATCTCTTGGGTTAGTGTTAATATTTGTATTTATATTAGGTAAGTTGTTTTCTTCATCAAACATTACATTAGTTGTTTCTTCAACTTTCAATGTATTTTGATTATATACTCTAAAGGCTCTACTGGTAGAGGAGTATCCTAAGAATATTCCTTGGTTAGATTTGGGTGAAAATTTTCCTAAGTAATCTTTAGTATTTAAAATGTGAACTTTACAACCAAATACTTTTAAATAGTTTAGATTGGGAATTTTATGATAGTAGAGTTCATACGGTGTTTTGTTGTGATATTTGTTTATTAAAATTCTGTTTTGAATATAATTTGTCGTATTTATTGCTTCAGCCCAAAATTGGTGACTTAACTCATATTCGTTTAACATTGTCCTAGCGACTTCTTGTAGTGTTCTATTTTTACGTTCGATTAGTCCATTTTGTTGGGGGGTTCTAGGACATGAAAATTCATGTTGGTATCCATTTATTTTACAAAATTGGGTGAACTTATGATTATCAAATTCCCCTCCGTGATCACTTCTTATTCTTTTAATTTTAGTATCTTTTTCATTTTCCGTTAAGTTGCAAAAATTACTAAATATTTCATAGGTTTTATCTTTTGTTTTTAGAAATTTTACCCAAGTGTACCTGGAGTAGTCATCAATTATTACTAAGCAATATTGGTTCTTGTTTAGTGATTTGGCTCCATGTGAATCAAATAGATCAAGGTGAAGGAGCTCAAGTATGGTGTTGGATCTTTCTAGGTTAGTTGACTTGTGGGTTGACTTGGTTTGTTTTCCTTTTTGACATGCATCACAGATTGAATTTTCAATAAATTTTAATTTGGGCAAACCTCTAACTAGACCATTTTGACTCATTCTTGAAATAAGTCTTGTGTGTGTGTGACCCAGCCTTCTGTGCCACAGTTGGTGTTGCGAGACACTTTATAGAGGATATTGATAAATTAATTGTGTAGATGTTATTTTTCCTAAGTCCCTTAAGTTTAATATCTGGATTTTCAATATTTTTAACTAGACATCCAGATTTATCGAAATTAACTAGATATCCGCTGTCACACAATTGACTTATACTTAGTAAATTAAAGTTAAAATTGTCAACCAATAAAACATTTCGAATAACAAAATCGGAACTAAGTTCAATATTACCTTTTCCGATTACTTTAAGTTTACCGTTGTTGCCGAATGCAACTAATCCTAGACTCTTGTACTTGAGTTTGGTAAACTTCAACTTGTCTCCAGTCATATGTCTGGAGCATCCACTATCCAACATCCATTGATCCAATTCCTACACATGAAGTAGTTGAATTGGTTTCTTTTTAATGGATTAAAGATAGCGTGATTGAAGTAGACACTATGTTTATTGTCTCCTTAAATTTTCTATTCTATTGTATTAAAGATAATTTTAAAATTTAAGTTTTTTAAAGTAATTTTGAAATTTAAGTTTTTAAAATAATTTTGAAAAATAATTTTGAAATTTAAGTTTTTAAAATAATTTTGAAATTTAAGTTTTTTAAAATAATTTTGAAATTTAAGTTTTTTAAAATAATGTTGAAATTTAAGTTTTTAAAATAATTTTGAAATTTAAGTTTTTTAAAATAATTTTGAAATTTAAGTTTTTTAAAATAATGTTGAAATTTAAGTTTTTAAAATAATTTTGAAATTTAAGTTTTTAAAATAATTTTGAAATTTAAGTTTTTTTTAAAAATAATTTTGAAATTTAAGTTTTTAAAATAATTTTGAAATTTAAGTTTTTTAAAATAATTTTGAAATTTAAGTTTTTTTTTAAATAATTTTGAAATTTAAGTTTTTAAAATAATTTTGAAATTTAAGTTTTTAAAATAATTTTGAAATTTAAGTTTTTAAAATATATATATATATTTTTAAATTACTTAGTCATCTCACCCGATCTAATTTCTCAATCAGAGAATCCTATGATTTTTGTGAGATGAATTGAGGTTCAATTTAAGAGTTTTGTTTAGTCTTGTGTTAGATTCAGGTTTAGCTTTGGATTCAACAAGTAAGCATTCTTTGGATAAACTTCTGGGCTATGGTGAGTCACAAGGAGCTCATTAAAGTAACCATGCCTTCGAGGTTTTCCAAATAGTCCTACCCATTGAACTTAATACTAAAACTTGGTCTAACTAGTTAGGATCCATTTAAGGGTAGCTTCGGTTAGTTCCACTTGGCCAAATACACCAGGTCGAAGCCATATCTTCCTAGACATGCGATGCCCAAGTTTCCCTAACGTACTATCATCCAAAAACTTCACCAGTACTATGGTTCAAGTTAAACTTATCCCGTTTTAATCTAACCTTAACTACCCTGCCGGGTAATCCATTCTTGTTTTACCCATTCCGGGTAAATTAGGTTCAGTTACCCTGTCGGGTAGTTCAGTTGGAGGTGCCAGCTAGTTTGGACCCTCCTTCTATTTTTCATTTATAATTTTGATTTGTTTAATTTTAATTTTTAATTTAATTTCGAATTTTGAATTTTGAATTTGATTTTAGATTTTTAATTTAATTTCAAATTTTGAATTTTGAATTTGATTTTAGATTTTTAATTTAATTTCAAATTTTGAATTTGATTTTAGATTTTTAATTTAATTTTGAATTTTGAATTTTGAATTTGATTTTAGATTTTTAATTTAATTTCGAATTTTGAATTTTGAATTTGATTTTAGATTTTTAATTTAATTTCGAATTTTAACTTACGATCGTTTTCATTTTAGCTTTCCCTGGATCACGGCCTTGATATGGTCTGTCGAGGAAGTATATTTGATCCTTCGGAACCCAGTATTGGCCAAGTCCAATTTGATTTATCAATTTGGACTTGGGGACCCATGCTTGGACTGATTTACTACTTTGTTTGTTTATTAAGGATAAATAAGATTTATATTTCTTTTTACTTTTATATCCTAGCCCAGTTCTATTGTAGACGGCTCTTTGTGTCCCAAGAATTAGATTCAAATTCTTGGAGCCCAGAGAGAACTTTTCTAAAGTAATTTTTAAATCATTTAACTGATTTTTCAGATTTGAATTTTCTTTCTCAAGTTGTTGTACTTGAGTTGAATCTTCAGTTAAAGATTTTGAGTTAGTTACTCCTTTAAGAATGGTTACTTCTTTTAAAAGTGACTTAATTTTCAAATTTGACTTGGCTAATTTGCGAAGTAAATAATTGACTAAATTATTAAGCCTAAGAATACTTACAGCGGAGTCTGGCCCTTCGGAAACGGATGGAGTCGGCTTCTGACTCGCTCTCGGATTCGCTGATCTGGTCCCGGGCCATCAATGCGAGTAAACTCGTTTGGTCGAGTTCGTCGTCTTCGTCCTCCGAAGAAGATTCGTCCCAGGTTGCCTTTAGGGCCTTCTTTCTTCTTTGCTTTTTGGCCTCCTTTTGGTTGGGACAGTTGGCCTTGATATGCCCTTTCTGGTTGCACCCGTAACATGTGACTTCGAACTTTACCTTTGAGTTTTGTTGGGCCTCCCTGGATTGGACTGCCTTCTTTAGATCTTTCTTGTTGAAGCCCTTCTTCTTCTTGTAGAGCTTCTTTACAAGATTCACAAGTTCGCTGGTCAGTTCATCTTCTGAATCTTCTGAGTCAGGTTCGTCTTCTGATTCTGATTCAATTTTTCGCTGTCCTCTTGATTCCCGTGTTCGACTCGTTCCTGCAATCAAAGCAATCCCTTTCTCGAATGGCTGTGCATTAGTTTGTTCATGGAGTTCGAATTCACTAAATAATTCGTCTAATTTCAAGGAGGACAAATCCTTAGAGACTTTATAGGCATCTACCATTGATGCCCATAGTGTACTCCTAGGGAATGAGTTAAGGGCATACCTTATCATATCTCTATTTTCTACCTTCTGTAGAGAATTCAGGATATCTTGAATTCGGGCGTGCAAAGAGCTTGCCGTCTCGCCTTCCTGCATTTTCAAATTATATAGTTTATTTAGTAACAAATCACGTTTACTTACCTTGGTTTCTGAGGTGCCCTCGTGTAGTTCGATCAGTTTCTCCCATAGTTCCTTTGCGGAGGAGAATGGACCGACTCTGTTGAGCTCTTCTTTGGTAAGGCCGCACTGGATTGTGCAGGTGGCTTTGGCGTCGGCTTCCACCTTTTTGATAAATGCTGGCTCCCAGTTTTCACAGGATGTAGGCTTACCGTCTGTACCAGTTGGTAGTTGCAATCCTGTTTTGACGATCATCCAGGTGTCGAACTGGATCTTTAGATAAATTTCCATTCGCCCCTTCCAATATCTGAAGTCTTCTCCGGAAAATAATGGGGGACGAACGGTGCTAAATCCTTCTTGTTGGGCCATTTAGATCTAAAAAACCAGAAACAACAAGATCTATTCCAAAACTAAGTCTTGGATTAGTAGTGCGGGAGGAAGGAAAAAATAACAGGCTCAAGTGGTATTGACCAGCTTTGAGCAGAAAATCGATTCGTAAAAAGAGATTGGAATATAGCTATGAGGCTAAATTCTAATCGACTCCGAACAAAACCACGAAAAACTTGTCTCGAATAGTGGTTGCACTGATTCAAGACTACCCCGCTCTGATACCAATTGTTGGATCGAGAAGCGCTAGAGGGGGGGGGTGAATAGCGCTCGTGGCTATTTCGTTCGATTATCGGAAAACTATCGGAGTTAAAATGTGCAGCGGAATAAGCGGAAATAAAAAGAGACAACACAAAGAGACAGGTCGATTTTACTTCGTTCGGAGCCTAAGTCGACTCCTACTCGAAGGCCCGCGATCCTTGATCGCTTCCGGTGGGCAACAACTATAAGCTCGTTAAAGGATTACAATTATGAGTACAAATAAAAGCTATAAAAAATTATACCGACAACAAGAAATGCTAATTCGGGTCGTCGGGCACTTGTAGTAGCACTTCGGAGCGTCTTTTGGAGCAGCGTGTTGATGAAAGATCACTTAGAATTCGTTGTGCTTTGAAGCTGCACCTCAACCCTCCTTTTATATGAGGTTCCGGGCGCCTGGATCCCTTCCGGGCGCCTGGAGTGTGACGTGGCCAACCAACCAGGATGCTCCACGTGGCGAAGTCGCGGCAGGGATAAAGTTTGGTCCCGGGCGCCCGGACCTGTTCCGGGCGCCCGGACCTCCGGGCGCCCGGATCCATCCCGGGCGCCCGGACAGCCTTTTTCCAGCAGGCTCCTCACCTGCAAACAAAGGTTAGTCCGAGCAAAATACCCTGCAAGACAGTGTTAGAATCTGATAAAACACAGTAAGTAATAATTGACAGTCTTCGGACTGTCCGAGTCTGACTTTGGATTTCCAACCGGAAGCCCTAGGTCGACCCGACGCCTACTGTTCCCTCTGCGGGGAACGCGTCCTCACCTACTCCACTCAGGAGATTTACCTGTTGCCAGTCGATCCTCCAGATCGACTGGACTTTTGCTCAGCACTCGATGCTTCCGGACTTTCTGCTGGACATCCGCTTCCCCGGCTAGTCCAGTCTTTCACCTGGTTCGCGACACCAGGACTTTTCACCTAGGGTTACCACCCCCTAGGACTTTTGCCTGAAGCCATCGACTTGCCAAGACTTTCCGCATAGGGTTACCACCCCCTATGACCTAGGGTTACCGCCCCCTAAGGTTTTCCCTTTGCCTAACCGCAGCTAGGACTTTCCTGAAATCCTCAAGTAGGCTTGTTAGACTAAAACACATCTTAACTTCGAATTCTTTGCCGTTATCAAAACACGAGTTCGATCGTCGGATGCTTCCCACACCAACACGCCACATCAAAACTACCCTGGAGTTATAACACCTATATCCTAGATTCTTGTGTCAATCGACCGAGTTATAAACAAGTATGTTCTCACACCTATGTCTCAGACTCTGGTATCATTCGATCGATTTATAAGTGAGCTTACTCTTGGCCTAAGTTCAAGATTGTCGTACTGTTTAACCAAGTTAAAAGTGAGCTTGCTCGCATGCCTAAGTACCAGACTCTTGTGATGATCGACCGAGTTATAAGCGAGCTTGCTCCTGTGCTAATGTCTCAGACTCTTAGACTGTTTGACTAAGTTTTAAGGGAGCTTGCTCTCACACCTAAGTCCCAGACCTCACACCATTAGGCTGAGTTATAAATAAGCTTGCTCTCGCGCCTAAGTCATAAACTCTTGTGTTGATCAGCCGAGTTATAAGCGTGCATGCTCTTGTGCCTATGTCTTAAACTCTCATGTCATTTGGTCGAGTTATAAGCAAGCATGCTCTTGCGCCTATGTCCCAGATTCTTGTGCCGTTCGACCGAGTTATAAGTTGTTGGGATATACCTGATGTGGTATGTGCTAAAACACGTTTCGTAAATATGCGCAGCAAAAAATAAAATAATAATAATTCCTAAATTATTACATCATACACACCACACGCATACAAGGATACAACATGCCAAACATGATCGCATAATTAAATTTTTATCGAAAGTAAATTTATGCTAGGTGTACCTTACGGATGATCTATAACGAGAATGACATCAACCGTAGCAACATTGTCGAACCTCACCTCTATTCGTATCCACGCCGAGCTCCTCAAGACAACTCCTTGAGTACAAGTCTTTCCTTCGGAAGTTACTAGCCACGAGCGAAGAAGAGGGATCAAGAGGAAGAGGAAGAGATGCACACAAGGGAGAGTTTTCTCCCTTGTGGTGGTCACAACAACAAGGGGAAAGGCTTCCCCTTGTTAGCAGCAGCAAAGAGAGAGGGGAGAGGGAGAGGAGAGGAGAGGAGAAGAGAAATTAGGTTAAGGTTTTTCAAAAACCTTATAAGCCAATTAATGATCTCATGTGTATAATTTTCTCTCAACCATATCAATAGATAGCCCTCATTAATGAGTTGGATTAGAAAGTCTAAATCCAACCCATTATCCCTTAACCAAAAAATTAGCTCATTAACCCCTTGGTTTGGTTCATAACTAAACCAAGTTAGTTCATGACTAATTTATGATTAAACCAAATATGGTCCAACTCTTCCATAAGAGATGTGACCCATTGATAAGCCGAAATATTGAGTGTCACGAATGGACTTCTCATATTAACAAATGATATCCACTGAACCCCTTAATTACACAATGATGTTGTAATAATGAGCCCAGGATCGATCTCTCGAGGAACTATGAGTAAGATGTAATCTTAGGATCATATGTTATTCCTATTTTTGGGGGTTTTAATGTGGAATTGGGGGTTTGAATTTTGATCCTAAACTGAATAAATGTAAAGCATAGCAAATAAGAAACTAATCTCATGCATACATGAAATCTAACTAAGTGTCACCGATTAATCTATACGCATTGTCACCCTACGTAATGAATTTAATCTTCAACACACTTAAACTAATAATGAAATAACAAGACACAATTAAATCTGATCTAAAGCAAAAATTAAACCCTAATTTAAAACTAAACCACTTAACAATTAACTAAACATCAAACAAAACTTAAACTAAATTGCATCAATGAAATTATAACTACTAAACATGAATTATACTTCAACAAGATAAAGAAATGCTAGATTACTTAATAAAAGCAGAACAATTACAAACTGAAAACTATTCTAGAATTAAAGAACTGCAAGAAACAAAGATAACCATCTCCTCATCCAAACCACACTACACGGAAATGTTTTAGTATAAGGCCCGAGTCGAATTTTTCAGGGATAATGCTAGCAATGTGTTTATCTCGGATTTGGAACACTCCCTTTTTGGGTTTTCTAGTTATGAAAATGGGGTTGGAATTAAAATGAAAAATTCAGAACTGAATTGAACTTGCTGACAAAACCATTACCTACTACAGAATTAACTTAAAACAAACTGGAATTCACAAATTTAACACACAATTACACTAAATGGAATTCGACCTAATTACGACAACCAAACCTTATGAATTCTAAATGCAACCAAAGCAAACTAGAGTTTTAATTCTAAGCAACCAGATATTAATGCAATCCTAAATCTACTTAGCTAAGTGGATTTACCTAATGAAAACCGAAGTGCAGAAAACTTAGTTTAACTTATTGCAAATCAAGAACTTAACAAGAGCTCAACACTACATCAAACTAAGCACACTAGAAATTAATTACTCATTTAACAACTTACTTATCAGCAAATAAATGAATTAAACAAAATTGCAGCAAAAACTGTCGAACCAAGCAGAACACAAAACAGAACACAAAAGAACAGTACTATGAAGAACAGATTCGTGTAGAAAAATAAAGCTACAAACAAATCTAAGCTATGAACTATCGAATTCAGAAACAAAAGTGCGAGAATAAGAAAATCTAAGCTAAGAAACAAACAACAAAGAAACCTAACATCCCTACAACTCAAATCTTAAGTCAAATTTGTTTTCTCCTTGCCGCCGCACAAGGATCTGCAGAGAACTCTCCAACAGAAGTCAGAATTGTGTCCTCGAGCTCAAGACAAACTCAAATCCACCTGAATCAGCTCACCAATCTTCAACGAGTTCAGAATATCAAATTTGTTCACTGTCGCGCATGTTGGATTCACTGGCGCTGGAATCGCAAGGCTAGAAAGGAAGCTACGAGCGATGGACTGATGTCGCGAATGGTACAGGTCCACCAAAGGAATGCCGCCGATGATCCCGTGGAGGGATGGAAGCTCAAACAAGAGGAACGCCGCTGGCCTGAGGAAGAAAACGCGGTTCACAGCTACAGTACTCTGCCCCACGAAATCACCTCGCTGGAGAAGAACGATGGTTGGAATCTGGTCACCAGATGATGAGGAACTTCCACGCCGATGAAGACAAGCTGAATTGCAGATCTGGATGCAGGAAGGGAGCCACGTTCGCGCCGTCGAGAGAACTGGCACGATGAACAGTAGCGCAAGCTCACTGTTCACCGTGCCAAATTCCAGCCTTTATACCTAGGGTTTGGTTCAGCTAGGGTCTGACTTGGGCTCGGGCTCAATTGAAGTCAGGTGGAATCTAGGCTCGGCTAAGCCCAACTGTGGTTTTGTACTTCTTCATTTGGTTGGGTGAACCAAGCCTCCACTTGAATCATGAGTCCGTTAGTACCCTACAAAACCAAATGCACATAATGAGGAATAAATCATGCATTAGAGGGAAAAACATCATAAAGCTCATAAAGACCTTGTTTGGGAAATTTGATTATAATTGAAGGTTAAAATATGCAAATGTATAAAGAACACCACATATTAACCCAAAAACAATGTATCTAATCATAGCTTATCAAAACCCCCATACTTATTCTTACACGCCTCGTTCAAGTAAGCCAACTAAAATAACAAGTAAGATGGTACCTCCTTCTCCTAGCTATTCTTGATCAGGTCCAAAAGAAAGTAAAAGGAAGTTACATGTAATTATCGAGTTTCATAAACTCACACATTCATGATCTCTATTCTTACCTTGGTTCAACACTTAGTAAATTTCATCCATCATGAATAAAATGAAAATAATAGCATTTCTAGTCCTCACAAGGTAATTTAAAGTGGCTCTCATCCTAGTCTCAAGTCTTGCAAAGGTAGAGATCACTCAAGCCTCTCATAGCAAAAACACTACCATAAGCTTGCTTTACATCTAATTTTTACCTCCATCACAGGTATCAAGATTCACTATTATGAAAATTCACAACCATTAAAGAGGAGAACAAAATTAGATATGAATGAAAGAATTAATTCTGATAAAGAAGAGAGAAGTTCAACTTTAAGTGGTAGACATGGAACTAGAATGCTATGTGATGTTAAATTCCGGCCTTGACATAGACTTCTGTATTTTCAATCTTAACTTCTAAGCCGAATCTGCACATAACCTTAAGTTCTTCATCTGTATCTTCATAGACCAGCTTCTACTATTCAACTTTGTGTTTCATTAAATTCAACAATCCATATTCTGATACCTCACAGAAATGCATTGTTTGAACCCTTTTTGTATCGAATTTCAACCTCCTTTTACTTGTTGCTTAAACTCGAGGTTGAGTCTTCATTGATTCCAGATTAGGAAATTAATCAACAATTCAGCTCAGCTTAATGCTTTGGACAGTTCCCAGCTCCAATCTCTTAATTCTCTGACACAAAATTGATCTGTATTTCAATCTGAATTCAGTTCCCTTTTACAATTGTACACTTCTTTTATCTAAACATCCTCTCTACAATTATATAGCTGCAAGACTCCACCTCTTTTTCTCCAATGATACAAAATTTCAGCTTGATTTTTGCTTCTTTGTTACTGCAATTCCAGTCCAAAACCCAAGCTACAGTTTCAGTTCAGTTTTTAGTCTTGTTCTTTGTTTTCCTATTTGGTATCAAATTTCCTGCCTAAATTCTTATAAACTCTGGAGAAGAATAACTGGATTACAAAATTTTCCATGAACTAATAGTCTCTAACTCCATTCTGCACAGTAGTATACAGATTCAGTTTCTTCTCCCTAGTCTGAACTTTATATCAATTTATCATGTTTAACCACAAGAAATTTCAATACTCTTTCATCTTGTCTCTTAAGACTCTTTACAATGCATAACTGAGAAACTTATAGGTTTCAGAATCTCTTAACGGTTAAAATCCATTTCCCAATTTGGCACGAAACTGCCATATTTCTACACTGAATTTCTGCTTTATACTCATTCTTGTCATTCCAAAATCCTCCTCTATTTGTGCCTTCATCGTTCCATTTCATATCTGAAATTCCATCCTTTGAATTGAATATCACTTCACCTCCCAACAACCATCGTTGTCTTCTTTTATTCTTCTCATTCAACTAAATGTAGCCCTTCCAAGTACTATCAAGCGTCCTGCTATTTCATACTTTTCAGTAATTGAAATGAATCTTGGTAGAAGCTATTGATGCCAACATTCCATTTGTTATCTCACATTACAAATCTTCATTCAAGCTTCTCCTTTCCTTAATGCCAATTTTGAATTTTTGACACTCCAACAGCTCTCAATTTCAACTTCACAGAATTTTACAGTTCTGCATTTATCTCTCAAAATTCTGAATTTCAGTTTGATAACTTGATATCCTCATCTGATGTTATTGCTTTCTCACTTCAAGCTTCAACAATTTATTCCCAAAGAACTTAACAATCATTAAATCAATTGATAGCTTGAATTCCCTTCTTGTCTCAGCAAGTGACATTAATTAGAAAGTTACTGCAAATTCAGAATTCCAGCAATTTGACACTTCAGAATTCTGTCCAGCCATTTGTAAAGAATGGAAATGAAGTAAACACAAATTGCTGCTGGAAATTAAAGAATTTCAATTCATTCCCAATGGTTTCAAGGCTGATAATGAAAGAGTTGCATACACTTGTTTCCATTTGTTTCTGAATTCTGTTCCTGACATTTTACCTCATTTAAAGTACCAATTGCTGCCCTTTCCTTCAACTTCTCAAAGTAATTAATAGTCCATTCAAGTGCTTCATTGATGAAATAACAATCACCAATTAAGTTCTCGATTATAGCCCATTGTGATCAAATCCTAGTAGCTACAAAAAAAAACTCACTGTTCTGGCATTTATTTATGTCCAGAATGTGTGCTGAAATTATCCTTCCTTGCTTTGCAAGTGCCATGAAAGGTAGCATACCATTTGTTTTAGCATTTTCTTAAATTTCAACTAAACTCCCACTCATCTGGATCTTGCATCCTGAATTTGATACAAAACTGATACAAAATTCTAGCTATGCTCTTCACTTTCTCCACCAAAACAAAAGAACTCAATCAAAACTAAACACCTCCCCCACACTCAATCTTTTGTCCGTCTCGGTCAAAATGGAATCATCACATAGTATCCAATGTAACCACATCCAAAGAAATAAGGCAAGAGAAAATAATAAAGATGTGCTGATTCATGATAAGAAAAATAGCAAAAATAGGCGAGGGCAATGTGATAATGAAGTAAATTTCATAAAAATGACTCAACATTGCTCTATTGGTATTAATCAGATTAAAGCAAGTTCTAGAGTGAAATAAGCTACAAGGGCATCACTTAAATAGGCTCAACCCTCACTAGGTAGATAAAAGTTATCGTATCATTCCATCAATCAAGAATCCATCACTTAGTGTTCCCCACACAATCCTAGAGTTCAATCATGCCATAAAGGTTCTCAACTTGATAATCTAATTTAACATCCCTTTGCAAATCCCTAAAAATGATACAAAGAATTGTCAAAAAGAGGAAGTACCATTTATTCCTAAAACAAAGACTACCAAACTTAAGGAAATGAAAACTACAATGAACATAAAAAACCTAAAGTCCGAAATAATAACCATGCAAAAACAAAAACTACTAATGAAACTAAAAATTTATTAATGCAAATAAAACTGAAAGCTTAACTAAAGAAATAAAATGATTACTAGATCCCTAAAATTTATTCATCTTCAAAGAACTAAAGATAGAGTGAAACTCCCTTTTAACTCGGGTAGATAGCATCAATATGGTCGATTTCCTCCACCACCAAACCATTAACTCCTTCATGGAACTTCTTAAGCCTATGCCCATTCACTTTAAGAATCCGACCAGTAGACATATCCTGAATCTCAACCACTCCATAAGAGAAAATGTTAGTAACACAAAAGGGTCCTTCTCATCTAGATCTCAACTTACCTTTTATCAATTTGAGACGAGATCGATATAAAAGTACTTTGTCACCAATTTGGAATTCCTTTACCTCAATTTGTTTATCATGAAATCTTTTGGTCTTTTCTTTATAAATCCGTGAGTTCTCATAAGCTTCCAACCTAATCTCTTCAAGTTCTTGAAGTTGCATTTTTCTTTCTTCTCCAACCGTGCCACTATCAACATTGCATGCTTTAACTGCCCAATACACCCTATGCTCAATCTCCATGGGTAGATGACAAGCTTTTCCATACACAATCCTATATGGAGACATTCCTATAGGGGTCTTGAAAGCAGTCCTATAAGCCCACAGTGCATCTTCAAGTCTTTTGCTCCAGTCCTTTCTATTCGGTCCCAGTCTTTTCAAGAATTGATTTTACCTCCCTATTAGACACTTCCGCTTGTCCATTTGTTTGAGGGTGATAGAATGTAGAAACTTTGTGTGTAACCCCATACTTATGAAGCAAAGCTTTCATGTGTCTGTTGCAAAAATGAGACCCTTGATCACTTATGATCGCCCTGGGTACTCCAAATCTACAAAATATGTGAGACCTGACAAAACTAACAACAACAGAAGAGTTATCAGTCTGAGTGGGAATGACCTCCACCCATTTGGAAACATAATCAACTACTAGTAAAATATAAGCAAATCCAAAAGAGACAGGAAATGGACCCGTAAAGTCAATACCCCAAATATCAAAAACTTCACAAAATAAAATGAATTGTTGAGGCATTTCATTTCTAAGTCCTATGTTTCCAGTTCGTTGACACCTATCACATGATCTATAAAAAGAATAAACATCACGAAAAAGGGTAGGCCAGTACAAACCACATTCTAAAACTTTCCTAGCAGTTCTTTGTGGTCCGAAATGTCCCCCACACTCAGAAGAATGACAAAAAGTAAGTACAGACTAAAAATCATAATCAGGGATGCATCTCCTAATGAATTGATCGCTACAAAACTTCCATAGATAAGGATCATCCCAAACATAGAATTTTGAATCACTTTTTAATTTATCTTTTTGAGCTTTTGAAAATTGTTTGGGATAAACATGTGCTACCAAGAAATTAACTAGATCTGCATACCATGGTGACTCACCATGCAGCTATAAAAGCTGCTCATCGCTGAAATCATCATCAATAGCTGTACGATCCAAGTCTCCTTCAATCCTGCTCAAGTGATCTGCAACCAAATTCTCCTTCTCGCTCCTATCACGTATCTCTATGTCGAATTCTTAAAGCAGAAACATCCATCTGATTAACCTAGGCTTCACATCAGGCTTCTTGAGGAGGTATTTCAAGGCTACATGATCAGAAAATACAACCACATGAGAACAAAGTAAATATGATCTGAATTTATCTAAAGCAAAAATAATAGAAAGAAGCTCTTTTTCTGTCGTGGTGTAGTTTGCTTGAGCTGAGTCTAAGGTCTTAGATGCGTAGCAAATAACATATGGTGCTCTATCCACTCTCTGTGCAAGAACAGCTCCTACTACAAAGTCTGAAGCGTCACACATCAACTCAAAAGGTAAGGACCAGTCTGGGGGTCTGATAATAGGTGTTGAAGTAAGAGCCTCCTTCAATCTGTCAAAAGCCTCTATACACCTCTGATCAAAATGAAACATAACATCCTTTTGAAGTAACTGAGATAATGGCAGAGCAATCTTACTGAAGTCCCTAATAAATCTCCTATAGAATCTTGCATGGCCAAGAAAAGCTCGAACATCCCGCACGCATGCGAGGTAAGATAAAGAAGATATAGCGCTAACTTTAGCCGGATCTACTTCAATGCCCTTCCTAGAGACTATATGACCTAAAACAATGTCATGCTCTACCATAAAATGACACTTTTCAAAATTTAAAACCAAATCCGTGTCGATACATCTACTCAAAACTCGAGATAACTTTTTCAAACATACATCAAAAGATGAGCCATAAATAGAAAAATCATCCATGAATACTTCCATGCAATGCTCTAACAAATCATCAAAAATACTCACCATGCATCGCTGAAAAGTACCTGGAGCGTTGCATAGTCCGAAGGGCATCCGACGATATGCGAATGTACCGAAAGGGCAAGTGAAGGTAGTCTTCTCCTGGTCCTCTGGGTCGATGCAAATATGAAAATAACCGGTGTACCCATCAAGGAAGCAATAATGTGATTTACCTGCCAGTCTCTCCAACATCTGATCAATAAAAGACAATGGATAATGGTCCTTTCAACTTGCTTGGTTCAACTTCCTGTAGTCCACATATACTCTCCAAGAATTCTTCACTCTCGTGAGCACCAGTTCGTTCTCTTCATTAGCTACCACCGTCACCCCTGACTTCTTCGGAACCACATGGATAGGACTTACCCATTTACTGTTAGAAATCAGATAAATGATACCGACCTGTAAGAGTCTAGTCACCTCCTTCTTTACCACTCCCAAGATCAAAGGGTTAAGTCGTCTCTGTGGCTATCTCACTAGCTTCACATCCTCCTCCAAATAAATCCTATGCATGCAAATAGAAGGACTGATCCTAGGAATATCTGCCAGAGTCCATCCAATGGCCTTCCTATGCTGTCTCAGAATCTCTAACAATCTTTCCTCTTGATCAGGTTTCAAATTCTGAGCTATGATGACAGGTAGCTGTTGATTCTCTCCTAAATAGGCATACTTCAAATGCTGAGGTAACGACTTCAACTCATTCTGTGTCTGGTCAACAGAAGGCAATCCTAGGGGTAGAGCTTCTCCTAAGTAATCCCCTACGCATAATTCTTCTTCTCTGGGCGATTCTAAGGGTAATGCTTCTCCTATGTAATCCCCTACGCATAATTCTAAACTGACATATGCTCCCATATCTACGACATCCTCCAATAATGAAACAAATTCTTCACCTTGATCAACATCAGTAATATCCACTTCTTCATCAATATCTGACAAGAAATCCATGCCATCCAACTCCTCTGAGATGTCCAAGCTAAAAATAGAATGATCCTCTCTTGGATGCTTCATAGCCTCAAAAATGCTAAACCAAACCACTGTGTCTCCTATTTCCATGGAAAGAGTTCCTGCATGTACATCAATCTTGGTTCTAGCTATTTTCAAGAATGGACGTCCAACAATAAGTGGTGACCTGTTTGCAAGCACATCACCCTCCATATCTAAGACGTAAAAATCTGCAGGAAAAATTAACTCCCGCACTTTTACCAATACATCTTCTATCACTCCAGCTGGGTGTGCTTGACTTCGGTTAGCTAAGTGAATCACCACACCTGTAGGTTGCAAAGGCCCAATTCTTAATAACTGAAAAATTGACTTAGGCATCACATTAATTGAAGCTCCAAGATCTAACATTGCATCCTCAAAAATACAATCTCCTATAACACAAGGAACTGTGAAAACTCCTGGATCTTCACATTTCTGAGGAACTAGCTGAAGTAATGCTGAGACATTCTTCCCCATACTTATCAATTCATTTATCTTCAATTTATTTTTGTGCACACAAAGATCCTTGAGGAATTTGGCATATTTCAGAATTTGTTTGATCATGGTTAGCAATGGCACATTCACTTCAACCTTGCTAAATAATTTCACCAAATCTTGATACTCTCTAGCCTTTTCTTCCTCCATCTCTTTTCTTGGTTGTATACTTCTTCGAGGGAAAGGTAACGGAATGGAAGGCTAAACTCCTTGCTGGTTTGGATTTCTATCCAGATTCTGTGCTGAATTTGAAGCTGAATGACTAGCTACTATTTGATTAAATTCTAAACCAGAATATGTTCCACCAGATTGAGTAGGTTCTGAAGTTGTAAGGTGCAAAAAATTTTGCCGATCAACTCCAGAAATCCCATTTTGTGCAGAATCTGTCTGTTCCTGAATTACTGGAAAAGTCTGAAAATTCTGTAAGTTTGTATCTGCGATGGTCTGGAAAAATTCTGCTGTGATCCTGCTGCTTGATTTGGGTATGAAATTTTTTTACCACTTCGAAGAGTTAATGCACTCACATTTCCCTTAGGATTTGGAGTGGGTTGTGAAGGCAATTGACCAGATCCTTGGTTTTGCATCTGATTAATGTTACTAGCTAGCTTCCCAATCTGCCTTTCAATGTTTGTAGTGCTGTATCAGTCCTCTGCTGATGTTGCTGCTATTGCATCATCTGTTGCTGCTGTTGCAACATTTGCTGCATTAAATCTTCTATTTTTGAGCTACTGAAGTTGTGCTGATATTGCATTGATCTCGGGCTTGTAGAAGATGGCAGTGCAAGCTTAAATTGATGCTGATTTGCATTACTTGACTGTTGGAAATTCTGGACAGGTTGCTGAATCTGCTGGAAATGTGTTTGTTGATTCTGTAAGTTCTGAAATTGTGGCTGAATTGCAACATTTGACTGCTAGAAATTCTGGAATGGTTGAAATTGCTAATTTTGGCTGAAATTTTGCTGAAATTGTGGCTGCTGATATTGCTGAGAATGAACTGCTGGATGACTCTGAAAATGGTGTTGATTCTGTTGATGCTAGAATGATGGCTGGTAAATCTGTCCTTGTGGTGGATGTTGATAAAATATATTCCCATACCTCAAATTAGGATGATCCCTCCATCCCGGATTGTAAGTTGAAGAGTTGGGATCATATTTGTGTGATTGATATTGAGGTCTTGAGATGGCTGCCACTGATTCATCTTGGTGTAAGTTAGGACAATAATCTGAAGAATGATCTTGGCTTGAACAAATTCCACCCAATTTCATCATTGGTAAAGGAAAATTTGAAACGTTACAAGAATTTTGCAATGCCATTTGCTTCACTAGAGAGGTCAACTCTTGCAAATTGTTTCTGATTTCTTGTTGCTCATTCGAAACCAAATGAGTTTCATTAACCACTCTAGTACCAAGAGCTCTACTTCCAAATTGATGTGAATTTTCTGCCATATTTGAAATAAGGTCTCTTGCTTGATTTGGAGTCTTATTCACCAAAGCTCCCCCAGCTGCTGCATCTATCATGCTCCTATCCATAGGAAGTAGACCTTCATAAAAATACTGAACAAGAAGCTGATCACTAATTTGATGTTGTGGACAACTCGAACACAGCTTCTTGAATCTCTCCCAATAATCATAAAGAGTCTCTCCCACTACTTGCTGAATACCACAAATACTCTTCCTGATAGTTGCAGTCTTAGAAGCTGGGAAAAATTTCTCCAAAAATGCTCTCTTCATATCAATCCAACTTCTAATGTATCCAGCTGGAAGGTAGTATAACCAATCTTTAGTTGCTCCCGTCAAAGAGAATGGAAAGGCCCTCAACTTAATGTCTTCTTCTGAAATCCCTTGTGGTTTCATGGTAGAACAAACCACATGGAATTCATGTAGATGTCGGTTGGGATCCTCTCCTGATAAGCCTTGAAATTTGGGAAGCAGATGAATAAGTCTTGATCTAAGTTCAAAATTTCTTGCTAAATTTGGATAAGTGATGCATGAATACTTATAAGCCACATCTGGAGCTGCAAGCTCTTTCATGGTTTGATTGCTTTTTGTTATCTGATTATCCATATCTGAAATTCTGCTCTCAAGAGTTCTTGCTGATCTAGCTAGTCTCCTCAAGGCCAAAAAGGTTCTCTCAATCTCCGGGTCAAGTTCTAACAATGTTGCAAAGGAAGACCTAGTCATGCAAGAAAATCAACAATCAAAATTCAGTAGATAGTCAATAAAATCAGTGAAACTAAAGCTGTGAAAAAAGAAAATTATTTACAATCCAAAACAAACAAACAATTCTAGCAACGTGTTCCCCGACAACGACGCCGAAATTTGGTAGCCATCCAAATATATGTCACAAATAAACTCCCAAATTAATGTTATGATCGAAAACTCACACTACCTAAGGAAATGTTTTAGTATAAGGTCCGAGTCAAATTTTTCAAGGATAATACTAGCAATGTGTTTGTCTCGGATTTGGTGTTAGGACCTTTGGATAGCGGCTAGAGAGGGGGGTGTGAATAGCCGACCTCAAATTATCGTTTCTTCCTACAATTTAGGTTAGCGCAGCGGAAATACAATGTAGAAACGAAAGTGGAGAAGATCAAACCTCAAACACGATGATGTAACGAGGTTCGGAGATGATACTCCTACTCCTCGGCGTGTCCGTAAGGTGGACGAAGCCTATCAATCCGTCGGTGGATGAGACCCCGGAAAACCGGCTAACAACAACTCCTTCTGGGTGGAGAAACCTCGCCACAAACTCTTTTGCAACAACAATAAAGGAGTACAAGATAGAGCAAGAAAATAATGGACAATATGAATGTAAAAACACCCTACCAAGTTTGCTTGTCTTCTCGCTGTCTACTGGAGTCCGTTGATGAAGCAGCAACTTCACGAATCCAACAACAGCAGCTAGAAAACCAGCCGATGGAAGCTCACACGAAGCTTCAGCAGTGGAGAGCTCAACAAAGCTCAGATCGCAGGAGCAAGAACCGTAGTCAGCAAGCGTTATCTTTCCTTCTTCTACTGTAGCGGCCTTATATCCTGCACCTGCGAAGAAGACAAAGAAGAATCCAGAAATCTAGCCGTTGAGTCACAACGGCTAAGCCTGAACCGATCAGGCTCCATCCTGATCGGTCCAGGAGGACCCTGATCGGTCTGTGGACCGATCAGGATACAGGTGGATCGGTCTACAGACCGATCCCCCCTTCTCTGAATCCCCTCGCTTCCTCTCCTGATCGGTCTGGTGACCGATCAGATACCTTACAGTGAGCCACTGTTTGGTTACTGATCGGTCACCAGACCGATTAGATAACCCATAGTATCACTGGATCGGTCTGCAGACCGATCCAATTTCCCAGCCTTAAACCTAAAGCCTTCCCGTTCTAGAGAACGAGCTACGGAGCCCTCTCTGACCTAGTTCAGAGAACGAGCTACCGAGCCCTCTCCGACTTCCACGTTCAGTCCAGAGAACGAGCTACCGAGCCCTCTCTGACTTAGTCCTGAGAAGGAGCTACCGAGCCCTCTCCGACTTCATCCGGTCCAGAGAACGAGCTCCCGAGCCCTCTCCGACCTAGTCCGGAGAACGAGCTACCGAGCCCTCTCTGACTTCATCCGGCCAAGCCAGGCTCGAGCTTTGACCTAGTCCGGAGAACGAGCTACCGAGCCCTCTCCGACTTCGTCCGGTCCAGTGAACGAGCTACCGAGCCCTCTCTGACCTAGTCCGGAGAACGAGCTACCGAGCCCTCTCCGACTTCCTCATCTGGTCTAGAGAACGAGCTCCCGAGCCCTCTCTGACCTAGTTCGGAGAACGAGCTGCCGAGCCCTCTCCGACTTCCCATGCCAAGCTCCCTGCTTGGACTTTTCTGTGCCAAGTCTCCATACTTGGACTTTTCCCGTGCTAAGCTCCCTGCTTGGACTTTTCCGTGCCAAGTCTCCATACTTGGACTTTTCCCGTGCCAAGCTCCTTGCTTGGACTTCTCCCGTGCCAAGTCTCCATACTTGGACTTTTCCGTGCCAAGTCTCCATACTTGGACTTTTCCGTGCCAAGTCTCCATACTTGGACTTTTCTGTGCCAAGTCTCCATACTTGGACTTTACCTGAATCAGGTCAACTCAAGTTGGGTCAACCAGGTCAACCTTGACCAAAGGTTGCACCCACAATCTCCCAAGTTTGTATTCTTGTCAAACATCAAGATACAACTTTTCTATTCTCGTCAAACATCAAAATACACCTCGAGTCAGGTCAACTCGAGTCGGGTCAACCAGGTCAACCTTGACCTAAGGTTGCACCAACAATCTCTCCCTTTTTGATGTTTGACAAAAACCATAATCAAGTTAGGTTAACCCGATAACCTAACTTAGGTTTTCCAATAGTTCTCCAATGTTCTTCCTCGAGCATTCTCCCCAAATTCCAATGTTCTTTCTTGAACATTCTCTAGACATTCTCCCCCTTTTTGACACACATCAAAAAGAGTGAATCAAGGTCAAGAGTTTCTTCCTAATGAAAGTCCCATACCTTTCATTGAAACCCTTAATTTCCCCCTTGATACTAAATACAACAATCAACATAGTGACAATCCCCATATCACTAATCCTCAGAAATCGAGTAAAAACTCCCCGTAAAAGTCAACTCCCCCTTGACCATTAGGTAAAACTCCCTCTAAAGGTCAACTCCCCCTTGACCATTGCACCAACAATGTCTTGGAGAGTTTCAATCCTTTAGAAATCTAAAATACCAACTTCCAGCTGAAATTTCAGACAATTAGTCGAAAATCAGCATTTGGCACGCCCTTGGATCGGTCACCAGACCGATCCACACTTCCCTGGATCGGTCCAGTGACCGATCCAGACCTCCCTGGACCGATCAGCATCCCCTCTGATCGGTCCACAAAGCTCTGATAGGAATTTCTGATTTTTTTCTCACGAAATTCAGAAACCCCTAAAAATTCACAGAAAATTCCAAAAATTGTAAAATTTTGAGGATACATTCCTCATAACATATATTATCATGGAAAAATAGTTTTCTATGAAAATAACTTCCATTTTTAAATCTTGATATAAAGTTCGAAAGACTTTGAAATAGTTCAAGGTTAATCCATCTTTGTATCAACTTGCTCAATGATGAATGCTATCACTAGAAAAGCTTCATCAAGGTTTTTCAAATCAATTTTGAAATGATTTTAAACCATTCAATTTAGGATCACAATCTTAGGGCTAAATGTACATGACTTGTACACAAGCTTTCCCTATGATCCTCAATTTAGAATTAGGCTTATCTAGGTACAAGAGCTATGCACCTTGATCCTAACTCATAATCCTAATATCTCACACACATCTAAGGTGTATCAAACACATCCAAGTCAATTTTGATGTGAGATATGGGTTTAGGTCATCTTAAGCTAAGTTCTCATGCATTTTCTAGACAACAATTTGATTTCCATATCAAATTGAGTTTTTATCCTTAAATCAATTTAATTGATCATAAATGCAAGAGATGATGACATGGCATAAAATAATATCATAAGTGAAAACATGTGCCAATGTCATGATTGTTGGTGCAACCTTAGGTCAAGGTTGACCTGGTTGACCAGACTCGAGTTGACTTGACTCGAGTTGTGTTTTGATGTTTGACGAGTTATGTTTGACAATGTTTGTACATTGATGTTTTACAAGGATACAAGCTTGGGAGATTGTGGGTGCAACCCGTGGTCAAGGTTGACCTGGTTGACCGGAGGTGAGTTGACCTGACTCGGAAAAGTCCAAGCAGGGAGCTTGGCACGGGAAAAGTCCAAGCAGGGAGCTTGGCATGGGAAAAGTCCAAGCAGGGAGCTTGGCACGGGAAAAGTCCAAGTATGGAGACTTGGCACGGAAAAGTCCAAGTATGGAAGCTTGGCACATGGGAAGTCGGAGAGGGCTCGGTAGCTCGTTCTTTGGACAGACGAAGTCGGAGAGGGCTCGGTAGTTTGTTCTCTGGATTAGGTCAGAGAGGGACCTAAGTGGACATTCCATGGTACATTGGATCGGTCGGCAGACCGATCCAGTGATACATAAGACAGTGGATCGGTCGGCAGACCGATCCAGTGAAACTAAGTTTCCATGGATCGGTCTGGTGACCGATCAGGAAACACTCGATAGCACATCGAGTGTAATTTGATCGGCGTCAGATCATCAGAAACACTCGTTGCACATCGAGTAATCTGATGCAGATCGATCAGAAACACTCGAGCACATCGAGTAATCTGATCGGTCTTGAGACCGATCGGGAGATGGTATTGCGAAGAGAAGAAGGCGGGGATCGGTCGTGGAGACCGACAGCTGCATGCCGATCGGTCTCCACGATCGATCGATCAAGTCAGAACGATCAGATATGTCTGATCGGTCCATGGATCGGTCTGGTGACCGATCCACACACAATCAGATTTGTTCGTTGTTTCTGCGATTCCTCCACTGCATTTGATCTGCCTGATTCATGTGATATAACCCTCTGTGCTGTTAGCTTTTGAGTTTGCAGGATCACAGGTATCATTCCAAGCCTAATTTCAAATTAAGTCCATAAGAGGAATACGACAAATGGCCTTTCTGCTGTGATTCGCGGCGCATGGTGCATTTGAAGCATCAACGGCTACTGGTGTGATCTGGCTGCGATCCGCTTGACTCCTGGTGATTGGTTCGAGCTCAGAAGACACCAGTGAAGACTGTGATTTCATTGGTGTGAGTTCAGAGAACCAGGTAAGGAGGAAGAGGGATTGGCTGCAGCGATGATCCTGTGCAGTTTGACCACGATCCGTGACAGCAGAGAACAGGGGCTTAAGAAGCAGTAAAAAGCGAGAGGAAAGAACAACAAGAAAGCAAGAAAGTGAAAAAAGAAAAAAAAACGTTCTGTTGATCGTTGAGGTGTGCTAAGTTCTTGAGCTCTCGGGTGAGAAACTGCTATCTGTGAGTTCTCTGTTTCCACTGATCCTCGCGTGGTTGTAAGCGTTAGTTCATTCTTCTTTGCCACCGAGCTCTGTAAGTCTTATGCTTTAACATATATATTTCTTGAGACTTTGTGGAGAGGTTACTCCACCGAGAAGGAGGATCTTTAGCTAGAATTTATCCGGGGTGCGATCTACCGAAGATCAAGGGGTCGTCCACCTTACGGACACGCCGAGGAGTAGGGGCAAGTTATCCCCGAGCCTCGTAAATCCGTGTGTTAGTGTGCTTGTTTCCTCTTTGTTTTAGTTTCCTAATTCTGCTGTGCTAACAAGTTTCTTTGTAGAAATTTGTGTTTAAGTTTTTAAGAGGCTATTCCCCCCCCCCCCCCCCCCCTCTAGCCATCTAAGATCCCAACAAGTGGTATCAAGTAGAAAGGAGAATGGAGAATGTCTAGAGAATGTTCAGGGAAGAACATTGGAAAACCTAAGTTAGGTTATCAGGTTAACCTAACTTGATTATGGGTTTGATTATGGGTTTTGTCAAACATCAAAAAGGGGGAGATTGTTGGTGCAACCTTAGGTCAAGGTTGACCTGGTTGACCAGACTCGAGTTGTGTTTTGATGTTTGACGAGTTATGTTTGACAATGTTTGTACCTTGATGTTTTACAAGGATGCAAGCTTGGGAGATTGTGGGTGTAACCCGTGGTCAAGGTTGACCTGGTTGACCCGAGGTGAGTTGACCTGACTCGGAAAAGTCCAAGCAGGGAGCTTGGCACGGGAAAAGTCCAAGCAGGGAGCTTGGCATGGGAAAAGTCCAAGCAGGGAGCTTGGCACGGGAAAAGTCCAAGTATGGAGACTTGACACGGAAAAGTCCAAGTATGGAAGCTTGGCACATGGGAAGTCGGAGAGGGCTCGGTAGCTCGTTCTCCGGACTGTGGTCAGAGAGGGCTCGGGAGCTCGTTGGTGCAACCTTAGGTCAAGGTTGACCTGGTTGACCAGACTCGAGTTGACTTGACTCGAGTTGTGTTTTGATGTTTGACGAGTTATGTTTGACAATGTTTGTACCTTGATGATTTACAAGGATACAAGCTTGGGAGATTGTGGGTGCAACCCATGGTCAAGGTTGACCTGGTTGACCCGAGGTGAGTTGACCTGACTCGGAAAAGTCCAAGCAGGGAGCTTGGCACGGGAAAAGTCCAAGCAGGAAGCTTGGCATGGGAAAAGTCCAAGCAGGGATCTTGGCACGGGAAAAGTCCAAGTATGGAGACTTGGCACGGAAAAGTCCAAGTATGGAAGCTTGGCACATGGGAAGTCGGAGAGGGCCCGGTAGCTCGTTCTCCGGACTGTGGTCAGAGAGGGCTCGGGAGCTCGTTCTCTGGACCGGATGGAAGTCGGAGAGGGCTCGGTAGCTCGTTCTCCGAACTGTGGTCAGAGAGGGCTCGGTAGCTCGTTCTTTGGACCGGATGTGGAAAGTCCTGGTGAGTGAAGCCAGGCAGTGGGAAAGTCCTGGTGAGTGAAGCTAGGCAGTTGTGAAAACCCTAGTGAGTGAAGCTAGGTGAAAGTCCTGGTGAGTGAAGCCAGGCAGTGGGAAAGTCCTGGTGAGTGAAGCCAGGCAGTTGGAAAGTCCTGGTGAGTGAAGCCGGGCAGATTGGAAATCCTGGTGAGTGAAGCCAGGTGAAAATCCTAGTGAGTGAAGCTAGGTGAAAGTCCTGGTGAGTGAAGCCGGGCAAGGGAAAATCCAGATGGATCAAGGGTGATCGGACATCTGGTGTTGAGAAGGTCAAGTAGGTCAAGGGAGTGACCGGATACTTGACACGAAGAGAAAAGTCCAAGTGGGTCAAAGGGATTGACCGGACACTTGGTAGGGAGTCTTAGCAGGTCAAGGGAGTGACCGGATGCTAAGCATGATGTACCAAGAGGTCAAGGTTGACCGGATATTGGTTTGGACTTGGTTTGGGCAAAAACCAAGACCTGGATCGGTCTGGTGACCGATCCACTGATACTGTGGTTTCCTGATCGGTCTGGAGACCGATCAGCATGAAGCCTGATCGGTCCCCGGGACCGATCAGGGTACGCACTGAGAGTTGGGCAACTCTCTGTGAAGCATTCTGTTCGGTCTGGGGACCGATCAGCATAGAGCCTGATCGGTCCCCATGACCGATCAGATCAGCCCCGGACCGATCAGGGTGGTGCCTGATCGGTCTGGCCCTAGCCGTTGACTCACAACGGCTAGGCTATTCTTCTGCTGTCTTTTGCCTTCTTGCTTCGCAGGTGGATGCAGGTATAAAAGGATCGAGGGCTTCTACAGTGCGGTAACTCTCTCACTCTTCTTCTGGTCCGAAGCTTCTGCTTCTTCACTACTGTGCTCTTGAGCTTTGCTGAGCTCCGAAGCTTCGGGTGAGCTTCTTTGACTGAGTTTCTTGTTGGCATTCGTCCGTGAAGTTGGTGCTTCATCCGGGACTTCAGTCGACGAGAAGGCAAGCGAGTATTTGTACATTCATTGTGTATTTTGTTCTTGCTCTTCTTTGTATTTCCATATTGCTGTTGCAAGCTATTGTGGCGAGGTTTCTCCACCCACAAGGAGTATTTATTAGCCGGTTCTCCGGGGACTCATCCACTGACGGATTGATAGGGCTCGTCCACCTTACGGACACGCCGAGGAGTAGGAGTTTCATCTCCGAACCTCGTTACATCGACGAGTTTGAGGTTTGCTATTCTCCGTTGTCGTTTCTATTGTTTATTTCCGCTGCGCTAACCTTGATTTGTAGAAAGAAACGAACGATTTGGGACGGCTATTCACACCCCCCCTCTCTAGCCGCGCCCATCGATCCTAACAAGTGGTATCAGAGCGAGGTCGCTCTTCGTTGGATTAACATCCGAGGGAGCATAAGCTAGAGATGGATCGGCTTGGGGAGGACATCACGATTCCACCCTTCTACGATCGCGACGACTTCGCGTATTGGAAGGTAAGAATGAGGTATTTTCTTATGACTAACCTTGAAAATTGGAGTTGTGTTCAATTAGGTTTCAAGCCTCCGATGGACAAGAAAGGAGAAACCCTAGAGAAGAAGAAGTGGACCAAGGAACAAGTCCACCAATCCCTAGTCAACGATGAGGTATTGAAAATTTTTGAATTTTCTTTACCTAATGATGTTTTGTGTAGGATAGGTGGATATAACGATGCCAAGGAGTTGTGGAACAACTTGGCGAAGGTCCATGAGGAGAGCTCCAATTCAAGCCATGAAAAGGAGTCAAGTGAGCCAAGTAGCTCACATCATGGAAGTGTTGAATTAGAAGTTGAGGGCTACTCAACATCTAAAGAAGAAGAGGAGGAGAGTTCCTCTTCAAGTTCGGAGCAAGGAGAAGAAGCTTCTACTTCCGGAAGGGATGAAAGAGAGAGCTTACATCCCACCTCAACCCTAGGTAACTCAAGCAATTTAAGTTATAGTAAATTGCATATATTATGCTTTGAGTGTAGGGAATTTGGACATTACAAGAGTAAATGTCCAAAGAGGGTTAGGAAGACTCCACCGGCGCTAAAGATCAAGGAAGCCGGAGTCCCGATACGCAAGAGCAAGGAGCACGTGGTGTGCTTCCAATGCAAGCGAAGGGGACATTATCGGAGCCAATGTCCGAGGGGGAGGCAACCTCACAAGGACAAGAAGACGAGCACATCGATAGGGGGAGCTAAGGCAAAACCTAAAGTAATCTCTAAGGCACATTATTGCAATAATAATAAGACACATGCTAGTAGCCTTATTGCTATTGTTAATAATGGTAAGCATGATAACATTAGAAATCGATACACATGCTTAGTTGCCAAACATGTGAGCCTAGATAAGGATAACACTAGGAAAGCCAACCCTAGAATTAACCCATCTAAGGCTAAGGAAAACCTAGGTAGGAATCCCAAAACAACTAGACACATGCCTAGGAATACCTCAAAGAAAATGAAAAATTAAAAATTGAGGTATTAGAGAAGGAGAATCAAGTCTTGAGGTCAAGACTTGATACTTTGGAAAATGCTCTTAAGAACTTGGAGAAGTTATCTCTAGGGTTTAAGGGTCAAAAACCAATGTCCAAGGACAAGAAAGGTTTGGGTCACAAACCTAAGTCCCAAGTGGTCAAGCCCACTTATCATAATGTTTCATTCGATTATGGAACAAAATCTAGGGCTAGGAAGACCATCACCAAGGTCACAAGGGGAGTCACCCCTAGAGTTGATCTTGATGAGTCCCAAATGACCAAGGCTTTAAAGCCTAAGAGGGTCATTAGGAGGGTTGCTAGGGAAGTCATCCCTAGTGAATATTTAGTGAACCCAATGAGCTCAAATAGGTATTGGGTTCCGAAGAGCATGATTCCATCACGCTAGATGGATTAGGGTGTGCCAACCTTACTTGAATAGGTAGTTAACCTAATCATGGCAAAATGTGTCACTTTAGGAATTTTCAAGGTGTAATCAAGTCTTGAAAATGAAATGGAAAATTATTCCTAAGGTGATTAGGATGTGCCAATCTCATTTGAGGAGTTTTCTAGAGTCAATCTAATTGGCACATAGTGATCTAAAAATCTTTTGTATTTGATTTTAGGTCTATTACACTTAGGAATATAGAATTTATGGCAAAATGATCAAAATTATCAAAAATGGCAACTAAGGCTAGAATTAGGTATTTTCTATACCTTTATATGCTATTTTCCATGTATTGTTTGCCATATGCCATGTCATGACATCATATTTAATTTATGATCATTTGAAATGTCATGATAATGCTTAGGTTAGTTAAATGTCATGATTTATTTAAGTTTCATACTTTATGCCATGACATCATGACATTGGCACATGTTTTCATTTATGATATCATTTTATGCCATGTCATCATTTCTTGCATTTATAATCAATGAAATTGATCTAAGGATAAGAAACACAATTTGATATGGAGATCAAATTGTTGTTTAGAAAAATGCTTGAGAACTTAGAATAAGCTAACCTAAATCCATATCTCACATCAAAATTGACTTGGATGTGTTTTTGATACACCTTAGATGTGTGTGAGATATTAGGATGATGAGTTAGGATCAAGGTGCATAGTTCTTGTGCCTAGATGAGCCTAATTCGAAATTGAGGATCATAGGGAAAGCTTGTGTACAAGTCATGTACATTTAGCCCTAAGATTGTGGTCCTAAATTGAATTGGTTTAAAATCATTTCAAAATTAATTTGAAAAACCTTGATGAAGCTTTTCTAGTGATAACATTCATCATTGAACAAGTTGATACAAAGATAAGTTAACTTTAAGCTATTTCAAAGACTTTTGAACTTTGTATCAAGATTTGAAAATGGAACTTATTTTCATAGAAAACTATTTTTCCATGATAGTATATGTTATGAGGAGTGTATCCTCAAAATTTTACAATTTTTAGAATTTTCTGTGATTTTCTAGAGATTTCTGAATTTCGGGAGAAGAAATCAGAAATCAGAAATCAGAGGTCGTGGACCGATCAGGAGGTTCCCTGATCGGTCCAGGTCTGTGTGGATCGGTCACTGGACCGATCCAGAGGGAGCCTAATCGGTCTGGTGACCGATTAGGGCGTGCCAAATTGCTGAAATTCGACTGGTTGTCTGAAATTTCAGCTCGGGAGTTGATATTTTGAAGGTTTGAAACTCTCCAAGACATTGTTGGTGCAATGGTCAAAGGAGAGTTGACCTTTAGGGGGAATTTTACCTATTAGTTAAGGGGAGTTGATTTTTAGGGGGAGTTTTTACTCCTAAAGACTTGAGTGATATGAGATTATCACTAAGTTAATTGTTGGACCTTAGTATCAAGGGGGAAATTAAGAGTTTCAATGAAAGGTATGGGACTTTCATTAGGAAGAAACTCTTGACCTTGATTCACTCTTTTTTATGTGTGTCAAAAAGGGGGAGAGTAGAAAGGAGAATGGAGAATGTCTAGAGAATGTTCAGGGAAGAACATTGGAAAACCTAAGTTAGGTTATCGGGTTAACCTAACTTGATTATGGGATTGATTATGGGTTTTGTCAAACATCAAAAAGGGGGAGATTGTTGGTGCAACCTTAGGTCAAGGTTGACCTGGTTGACCAGACTCGAGTTGACTTGACTCGAGTTGTATTTTGATATTTGACGAGTTATGTTTGACAATGTTTGTACCTTGATGTTTTACAAGGATACAAGCTTGGGAGATTGTGGGTGCAACCCGTGGTCAAGGTTGACCTGGTTGACCCGAGGTGAGTTGACTTGACTCGGAAAAGTCCAAGCAGGGAGCTTGGCACGGGAAAAGTCCAAGCAGGGAGCTTGGTATGGTAAAAGTCCAAGCAGGGAGCTTGGCACGGGAAAAGTTCAAGTATGGAGACTTGGCACGGAAAAGTCCAAGTATGGAAGCTTGGCACATGGGAAGTCGGAGAGGGCTCGGTAGCTCGTTCTCTGGACTGTGGTCAGAGAGGGCTCGGGAGCTCGTTCTCTGGACCGGATGGAAGTCGGAGAGGGCTCAGTAGCTCGTTCTCCGAACTGTGGTCAGAGAGGGCTCGGTAGCTCGTTCTCTGGACCGGATGTGGAAAGTCCTGGTGAGTGAAGCCAGGCAGTGGGAAAGTCCTGGTGAGTGAAGCCAGGCAGTTGGAAAGTCCTGGTGAGTGAAGCCGGGCAGATTGGAAATCCTGGTGAGTGAAGCCAGGTGAAAACCCTAGTGAGTGAAGCTAGGTGAAAGTCCTGGTGAGTGAAGCCGGGCAAGGGAAAATCCAGATGGATCAAGGGTGATCGGACATCTGGTGTTGAGAAGGTCAAGTAGGTCAAGGGAGTGAGTGGATACTTGACACGAAGAGAAAAGTCCAAGTGGGTCAAAGGGATTGACCGGACACTTGGTAGGGAGTCTTAGCAGGTCAAGGGAGTGACCGGATGCTAAGCATGATGTACCAAGAGGTCAAGGTTGACCGGATATTGGTTTAGACTTGGTTTGGGAAAAAACCAAGACTTGGATCGGTCTGGAGATCGATCAGAAAGCGATCAGTGCCTCTGTGAGCTTACTGATCGGTCTGGGGACCGATCAGCATGAAGCCTGATCGGTCCCCGGGACCGATCAGGGTACGCACAGAGAGTTGGGCAACTCTCTGTGAAGCATTCTGTTCGGTCTAGGGACCGATCAGCATAGAGCCTGATCGGTCCCCATGACCGATCAACATCACCCTGGACCGATCAGGGTGGAGCCTGATCGGTCCAGGCCTAGCCGTTGTGACTCAACGACTAGGTTATTTCGGGCTTCTGTGTTCTGGCCTTTTTGCCTTGCTGGTTCACAGGTTGGCTCAGGATATCAGAGGTTATAAAAGGATCGAGAGGCACTACAGAACTTCTTCCTTCTTCTTCCTCCTCTGAACTGAGCTGCTGTTCTTCTTAAAGCTGTGCTCTTGAGCTTTGCTGAGCTCCGAAGCTTCGGGTGAGCTTCTTTGACTGAGTTGCTTGTTGGCATTCGTCCGTGAAGTTGGTGCTTCATCCGGGACTTCAGTCGACGAGAAGGCAAGCGAGTATTTGTACATTCATTGTGTATTTTGTTCTTGCTCTTCTTTGTATTTCCATATTGCTGTTGCAAGCTATTGTGGCGAGGTTTCTCCACCCACAAGGAGTATTTATTAGCCGGTTCTCCGAGGACTCATCCACCGACGGATTGATAGGGCTCGTCCGCCTTATGGACACGCCGAGGAGTAGGAGTTTCATCTCCGAACCTCGTTACATCGACGAGTTTGAGGTTTGCTATTCTCCGTTGTCGTTTCTATTGTTTATTTCCGCTGCGCTAACCTTGATTTGTAGAAAGAAACGAACGATTTGGGGCGGCTATTCACACCCCCCCTCTCTAGCCGCATCCATCGATCCTAACAATGATGTCATGTCATAAAGTATGAAACTTAAATAAGGCATGACATATAACTAACCTAAGCATTATCATGACATTTCAAATGATAATAAAATAAATATGATGTCATGACATGGCATATGGCAAACAATATATGGCAAATAACATATAAAGGTATAGAAAATACCTAATTCTAGCCTTAGTTGTCATTTTTGATAATTTTGATCATTTTGCCACAAATTCTATATTCCTAAGTGTAATAGACCTAAAATCATATACTAAAGATTTTTAGATCACTATATGCCAATTAGATTGATCCTAGAAAACTCCTCAAATGTGGTTGGCACATCCTAATCACCTTAGGAATAATTTTTAATTTCATTTTCAAGGCTTGATTATACCTTGAAACTTCCTAAAATGCCACCTTTTGCCATGATTAGGTTAACTACCTATCCAAATAAGATGGGCACACCCTAAACCATCTAGCGTGATGAAATCACGCTCCTAGGAACCCAAAACCTATTTGAGCTCATTGGGTTCACTAAATATTCACTAGGGATGACTTCCCTAGCAACCCTCCTAATGACCCTCCTAGGCTTTAAAGCCTTGGTCATTTGGGACTCATCAAGATCAACTCTAGGGGTGACTCCCCTTGTGACCTTGGTGATGGTCTTCCTAGCCCTAGGTCTTGTTCCATAATCGAATGGAACATTATGGTAAGTGGGCTTGACCACTTGAGACTTAGGTTTGTGACTCAAACCTCTCATGTCCTTGGGCTTTTGCTTTTGACCCTTAGACCCTAGAGTTGACTTCTCCAAATTCTTAAGAGTCTTTTCTAAGGTGTCAAGTCTTGACCTCAAGACTTGATTTTCCTTCTCTAATACCTCAAGTTTTAATTTGTCATTTTTCTTTGAGGTATTCCTAGGCATATGTCTTGTTGTTTTGGGATTCCTTTCTAGGTTTTCCTTAACCTTAGACGAGTTAATTCTAGGGTTGGCATTTCTAGTATCATCCTTACCTAGACTAACATGTTTGGCACCTAAGCACATGTATCGGTTTCTATGGTTATCATGCTTATCATCATTGGCAATTGCAATAAAGCTACTAGCATGTTTCTTATTAGAATTGCAATAATGTGCCTTAAAAGATACCTTAGGGTTTGCCTTAGCTCCCCCCATAGATGTGCTTGGTCTCTTGTCCTTGTGAGGTTGCCTCCCCCTCGGACATTGGCTCCTATAATGTCCCCTTTGCTTGCATTGGAAGCACACCACGTGCTCCTTGCCCTTGCGTATCGGGACTCCAGCTTCCTTGACTTTTGGTGCCGGTGGAGTCTTCCTAATCCTCTTTGGACATTTACTCTTGTAATGCCCATATTCCCTACACTCAAAGCACATTATATGTAATTTACTTGAAATTAAGTTGCTTGAGTTACCTAGGGTTGAGGATGAACATAAACTCTCTTCTTCATCCCTTCCGGAGGTAGAGACTTCTTCTTGCACCAATCTTGATGAAGAACTCTCCTCCTCTTCTTCCTTAGATGTTGAGTAGCCCTCAACTTCTAATTCCATACCTCCATGATGTGAGCTACTTGGCTCACTTGACTCCTCTTCATGACTTGAATTGGAGCTCTCCTCATGTAACTTAGCCAAGTTGTTCCACAACTCCTTGGCATCGTTGTATCCACCTATCTTACACAAGATATCATTAGGTAATGAAAATTCAAGGATTTTCGTTACCTCGTCGTTGATTGTGGATTGGTGGATTTGTTCCTTCGTCCACTTCTTCTTCTCGAGAGGTTCTCCCTTTTTATCCACCGGAGGAGTAAAACCTACTCGTACACAATTCCAATTCACTAGGTTAGTCATAAGAAAATACTTCATTCTTACCTTCCAATACGCGAAGTCGTCGCGATCGTAGAAGGGTGGAATCGTGATGTCTTCTCCAAGTAGATCCATTCTCTAGCTTGTGCTCCCCCGGGTGTTAATCCGACGAAGAGCAACATTGCTCTGATACCACTTGTTAGGACCTTCGGATAGCGGCTAGAGAGGGGGGTGTGAATAGCCGACCTCAAATTATCGTTTCTTCCTACAATTTAGGTTAGCGCAGCAGAAATACAATGTAGAAACGAAAGTGGAGAAGATCAAACCTCAAACACGATGATGTAACGAGGTTCGGAGATGATACTCCTACTCCTCGGCGTGTCCGTAAGGTGGACGAAGTCTATCAATCCGTTGGTGGATGAGACCCCGGAAAACCGGCTAACAACAACTCCTTCTGGGTGGAGAAACCTCGCCACAAACTCTTTTGCAACAGCAATAAAGGAGTACAAGATAGAGCAAGAAAACAATGGACAATATGAATGTAAAAACACCCTACCAAGTTTGCTTGTCTTCTTGTTGTCTACTGGAGTCCGTTGATGAAGGAGCAACTTCACGGATCCAACAACAGCAGCTAGAAAACCAGCCGATGGAAGCTCACACGAAGCTTCAGCAGTGGAGAGCTCAACAAAGCTCAGATCGCAGGAGCAAGAACCGTAGTCAGCAAGCGTTATCTTTCCTTCTTCTACTGTAGCGGCCTTATATCTTGCACCTGCGAAGAAGACAAAGAAGAATCCAGAAATCTAGCCGTTGAGTCACAACGGCTAAGCCTGGACCGATCAGGCTCCATCCTGATCGGTCCAGGAGGACCCTGATCGGTCCACAGACCGATCAGGCATCGGTCCTGTATCCCTGATCGGTCTGTGGACCGATCAGGATACAAGTGGATCGGTCCACAGACCGATCCCCCCTTCTCTGAATCCCCTCGCTTCCTCTCCTGATCGTTTCCTGATCGGTCTGGTGACCGATCAGATACCTTACAGTGAGCCACTGTTTGGTTACTGATCGGTAACCAGACCGATCAGATAACCCATAGTATCACTGGATCGGTCTGCAGACCGATCCAATTTCCCAACCTTAAACCTAAAGCCTTCCCGGTCTAGAGAACGAGCTATCGAGCCCTCTCTGACCTAGTTCAGAGAACGAGCTACCGAGCCCTCTCCGACTTCCACGTTCGGTCCAGAGAACGAGCTACCGAGCCCTCTCTGACTTAGTCCGGAGAAGGAGCTACCGAGCCCTCTCCAACTTCATCCGGTCCAGAGAACGAGCTCCCGAGCCCTCTCCGACCTAGTCCGGAGAACGAGCTACCGAGCCCTCTCCGACTTTGTCCGGTCCAGAGAACGAGCTCCCGAGCCCTCTCTGACCTAGTCCAGAGAACGAGCTACCGAGCCCTCTCCGACTTCGTCCGGTCCAGTGAACGAGCTACCGAGCCCTCTCTGACCTAGTCCGGAGAACGATCTACCGAGCCCTCTCCGACTTCCTCATCTGGTCCAGAGAACGAGCTCTCGAGCCCTCTCTGACCTAGTTCGGAGAACGAGCTGCCGAGCCCTCTCCGACTTCCCATGCCAAGCTCCCTGCTTGGACTTTTCCGTGCCAAGTCTCCATACTTGGACTTTTCCCGTGCCAAGCTCCTTGCTTGGACTTCTCCCGTGCCAAGTCTCCATACTTGGACTTTTCCGTGCCAAGTCTCCATACTTGGACTTTTCCGTGCCAAGTCTCCATACTTGGACTTTTCTGTGCCAAGTCTCCATACTTGGACTTTACCCGAATCAGGTCAACTCAAGTTGGGCCAACCAGGTCAACATTGACCAAAGGTTGCACCCACAATCTCCCAAGTTTGTATTCTTGTCAAACATCAAGATACAACTTTTCTATTCTCGTCAAACATCAAAATACACCTCAAGTCAGGTCAACTCGAGTCGGGTCAACTAGGTCAACCTTGACCTAAGGTTGCACCAACATTTGGAACACTCTCTTTTTGGGTTTTCTAGTTATGAAAATGGGGTTGGAATTAAAATGCAAAATTTAAAACTGAATTGAACTTGCTGACAAAACCATTACCTACTACAGAATTAACTTAAAACAAATTGGAATTCACAAATTTAATACACAATTGCACTAAATGGAATTCGACCTAATTACGACAACCAAACCTTATGAATTCTAAATGCAACCAAAGCAAACTAGAGTTTTAATTCTAAGCAACCAGATATTAATGCAATCCTAAATCTACTTAGCTAAGTGGATTTACCTAATGAAAACCGAAGTGCAGAAAACTTAGTTTAACTCATTGCAAATCAAGAACTTAACAAGAGCTCAACACTACATCAAACTAAGCACACTAGAAATTAATTACTCATTTAACAACTTACTTATCAGCAAATAAATGAATTAAATGAAATTGCAGCAGAAACTGTCGAACCAAGCAGAACATAAAACAAAACACAAAAGAACAGTACTATGAAGAACAGATTCGTGCAGAAAAATAAAGCTACAAACAAATCTAAGCTATGAACTATCGAATTCAGAATCAAAAGTGCGAGAATAAGAAAATCTAAGCTAAGAAACAAACTACAAAGAAACCTAACATCCCTACAACTCAAATCTTAAATCAAATTTGTCTTCTCCTTGCCGTCGCACAAGGATCTACAGAGAACTCTCCAACAGAAGTCAGAATGGTGTCCTCGAGCTCAAGACAAACTCAGATCCACCTAAATCAGCTCACCAATCTTCAGCGAGTTCAGAATATCAAATTTGTTCACTGTCGTGCCTGCTGGATTCACTGGCGCTGGAATCGCAAGGCTGGAAAGGAAGCTATGAGCGATGGATTGATGTCGAGAATGGTACAGGTCCACCAGAGGAATGCCGTCGATGATCCCATGGAGGGATGGAAGCTCAAACCAGAGGAACGCCACTGGCCTGAGGAAGAAAACGTGGTTCGCAGCTGCAGTACTCTGCCCCACGAAATCACCTCGCTGGAGAAGAACGATGGTCGGAATCTGGTCGCCAGATGCTGAGGAACCTCCACGTCGATGAAGACAAGCTGAATTGCAGATCTGGATGCAGGAAGGGAGCCACGTTCGCACCGTCGAGAGAACTGGCATGATGAACAGTAGCGCAAGCTCACTGTTCACCGTGCCAAATTCTAGCCTTTATACCTAGGGTTTGGTTTAGCTAGGGTCTGACTTGGGCTTGGGCTCAATTGAAGTCAGGTGGAATCTAGGCTTGGTTAAGCCCAACTGTGGTTTTGCACTTCTTCATTTGGTTGGGTGAACCAAGCCTCCACTTGAATCATGAGTCCGTTAGTACCCTACAAAACCAAATGCACATAATGAGGAATAAATCATGCATTAGAGGGAAAAACATCATAAAGCTCATAAAGACCTTATTTGGGAAATATGATTATAATTAAAGGTTAAAATATGCAAATGTATAAAGAACACCACATATTAACCCAAAAATAATGTATCTAATCATTGCTTATCACCCATCCATGCTTCCATCGTGACAAATATTTCCATATTTATTTTATGTATGGTCCAACCAAATATTTATCTCTTGATCTAAGAATCTTATTCTTTAACTTATTTTATATCTTTGAGAGACTCGTTAGTGTGTGTGACCCAATAGGTTCCTGATTTATCTTGCTCATCCATAATTAACTACTTAGTTATAGAATGATCATGAGTGGCACCTAGTAGTACATCATGATCCCTAATTAGCCAAAAAAATTATAGTTGATCTTAGAATTAATTCTAAACCCTTCAGCAGCTACAGTGAGTCGTGTCTCATTCCTTTCACTCGTCTTATACCCACTTGGTTCAGGATATGGTCTATGTGTCTTGTCCCCACTAGGCTAACTACGTCACACCTAGCCCAAATAATACTTCCTTGTTATGCGAATTCAAATTACTCGTACATGTGTACAAGAGTCTCGCACTCTTAACATGTGATGCTTTGGCCAAAGACTTTGAATAATAATCCTAACCAGTAGCCATAGGTTATACGTCTCCTCGCAAGGAGCGGTGAATCCTCTATGGGCTATCCAAACACCTTCGGGCACTTCAACTTATACCCAATTATTCCAGATCCACACCTCAATGAGATGCTTGCTTAATATGTCAAAGTATAAGTCTTTATGACCAAGATGACTTGTATACCTCAAGTCGAAGGAAATTTACACTCGTGCTGTTGTAAGAACTTCACACACACACACACACACACACATACACATATATATATAACTATATGAAGTCTATAGCGAGTCACTCCAATGAACTAATTATCATAACTAGCATCCACGTTTAACTCTCGACATCCCAATGTCTTCAGCTAGTGAGAAAACAGCTGCTTGGCCGAACCAAGGAGTATAACCCGTGCTAGTCTTACAAAATTAATGGTGTTTGAATACATCAATTAGACCACTAAGAAAATTTTAATATATTTATAATTGCACATGTAGAGATAATCACTAGTTGCGATCCAATCATAAATTCTCTCATGCTATGAATTATATTACAGACATTCAGTAAATATGTTTAAAATAATCAAACATATAATATGCACTCAAATAGTGAATCTATACTTATCAAATAAATAGAAAAAAAATGTAACGCGAGTTATAAGGCTCAAATTTTAACATAAGTGAGCTTACTCTTGCACCTAAGTCACAGGCTCTTGCATCATTCAACCGAGTTATAAGCGAGCCTACTCTCACTCCTAAGTCCCAAACTCTCATGTCGATAGGCCAAGTTATAAGCGAACTTGCTCTTTCGCTTATGTCCTAAACTCTCAAATCATTCGACTAAGTTATAAACGAGCTTGCTCTCGCGCCTAAGTTCTAGACTCTCGCGTCATTCGATTGAGTTATAAGCGAGCTTGCTCTTGTGCATAAGTCTCATACTCTCACACCGTTTAACTGAGTTATAAAAGAGTTTGCTCTTATGCCTAATTCTTAGACTGTCATGCTGATCGGCTGAGTTATAAGCCAGTTTGCTCTTGTGCTTATTTCTTAGACTCTCAGACTTTTCGGTCAAGTTATAAGCAAGTATACTCTCGCGCCTATGTCTTAGACTCTAGCACCGTTCGATTGAGTTATAAACAAGTTTGCTCTCATGCCTAAGTCCCAGACTCTCACGTCATTCAGACGAGTTATAAGCGAGTTTGCTCTTGTTCCTAAGTCATAGACTCTTGTGCAGATTGACTGAGTTATAAGTGAGCTTGCTCTCATGTCATATCTCAGACTCTCAGATTGTTTGATGGAGTTATAAGCGAGCTTGCTCTTGCGCCTAAGTCCCAGACTCTTATATCGTTTGCCCGAGTTATAAGTAAGTTCGCTCTCGTGCCTAAATACCAGACTCTCATGTCATTCGGTTGAGTTATAAGCAAACTTTCTCTTATGCCTAACTCCTAGACTCTCATGTTGTTTGACCAAATTATAAGTGATGTGAGTAAATATTATGATCATTTATGCATGTTTTAATGCACATTCACTTGCTTTATGCATATATATTCTTTGCATGATTGTCTCTTTTATTATATACTCATCATAAATACTTTTTTGTTTGTAGATATGCTCTTTGTTTGGTTTTATGTTGACAGGGACAACTTTCGGAGCAAAAATAGCGATTGTCGACGCACCGGAACGAGGCAGACAACACGGTTGTGCAATCTCACACGGTCGTGTGGCCAAACAAAGGAAGGACAGTGCATGGCCGTGCGGCCAAACAGAGGTGGATCCGTGCATGGCCGTGTAAACCTGCACGACCGTGCCCTCCACGACCAACAGCCAACCCATACACGGTCGTGCGATCTTGCACGGTCGTGTCCCAGGAGCCGAGCCCCAGATCCACATGGCCGTGCAGCACGACCAGAAGCAAAAGAAGGCACGGTCGTGCCACATCTGCACGGCCGTGCCGCGACGCCGTACCCTAGCCTATAAAAAGGGTTCTAACCCTTCTCCTCGCGAGCCGTTAAAGGGAGAATCCCATTCGTGCCATTCCATGCTATCCAGGACCTCCGTCCAGCAATCCTTCATCACCACATCAACTCCAGAAATAAAGGATTGGATCCAAAGATCACTCATCGTCGTTGGATAAGCATCCTTTCTCTTTCTCTCTTCTTGTTTGAGGATTATATGCTTGATTACATTATGTTTTTGGGTTTTTCTCCGTCATCTATGGAGTAGATTCCTTGTTCTAGGATTAGGGAGTAGTTGTGGATTGGTTTTGATGTAAGACTCATATTTATGCCTTTATTCATTGGATGATTTTTCTTGCTTTGTTTCAACTACTATGCATGAGACTTGTTGTTAGATTTCCAGATCGTATTAGTTGATTGTGTAAGAATTGGTAACCTCGTAGAGAAGTATCCTAGATCGTATACCCGAGGGGCCCTAGTGACAGGGGTAACTCGTTCACGGACGTCTAAGGTATTTCCTTGAAAGGAGAGGCAACTTCTCCACAAGGAAGTAAGAGACCAAACCAAGCCCTTACTTCTATCCTTAATGACATCAATTAGAGTTGCATTCTTGTGATCTACTGAGGCACCCTAATGACAGGGATTAACTATAACAGGATTTCACAGGGATCTTCTCTATTTAGTGCTTAAGGATGATTTCTTTAGCTTCCGGCGAATGCATGTTGACGGACAATGAGTAAAGGATAGAAAGTGATACATCAATACCACCACATTGAAACCGAACTCCTAGAACTCTTCATAAACCAAGTTAATTACTCTCTCTTCACTAGTTCTCATCTTCGCTTCCCAATCTCTTTTCTTTAGATAACTTACAACCATCGGTAGTTTAGCTAATCCTAAGTGAGCCATTGCTAGTGCTTGTAACCAGTCATCGTGGGATTGATAATCTTTATTACTGACGACGAATCCGTGCACTTACAGAATCGTAACAAGTTTTTGGCGCTGTTGACGGGGACTGCGTCTATAAAATTAGTGAAAATCATATTAGATTAGACTAGACTTTATTTTTTTTTCTTTATTTCTCCTTTCCCGAATTTCTACATTTCAGAGATAAATAATTTTTATTTTTGTTTTTCTTTATTTTCTGTATTTTTATTAAAACGCTAAATAATAATATTATTATTATTTCAACTATTTTCTTTACTTTATTTCATTTCATTTTATTTTGCTTAATTTTACACTCGAAATATTCCATATTTTGTTTTTGCATGCAAAGAGCTAATCTTTTAGGACAATTTCTACCGTTCGATCTAGAGATCGATATGACTTTCCTGAGAAGAAGAAACTTACAAAAAGTATTTCAAGCTGAACAAGAATCTTCAGAAATGGCTGACAAACTGTTGAAGGATTACGCAACACCTTATACACGAGGGGTTCGGTCTAGCATCACTCGACCGCCAATCGAAGCTTACAATTTTGAAATCAAGCCTGCAGTAATCCACATGGTCCAGCAGAATCAATTTGGAGGACTGCACGATGATCCAAATCATCACTTAGAGCTTTTCTACGAGATTTGCGATACTATGAAAGTGAATGGGGTCCCTCCAGAATCAATAAGGTTACTTCTTTTTGGATTTTTTCTGAAAGACAGAGCCAAACAGTGACTAAATTCTCTTCCAGCAAATAGCATAACGTCTTGGGAGCAGTGTGAGCAGAAATTTTTGGACAAATTCTACCCGCCAAGGAAAATTGCCCACATGAGGAATTTGATCGCAAGCTTCAAACAGATAGAATCAGAATCATTATTTGAAGCCTGGGATATATTCAAAAGTATGCTGAGACAGTGTCCCCATCATGGCCTTGAGAAATAGTTAATTCTACACACATTCTACAATGGAATCAACTATCACACAAAGGTATCCCTCGATTCTGCTGCAGGAGGAGCATTAATGAACAAGAGCCTTGATGAAGCTGAAGAGATCATAGAGAATGTGGCACAGAACCACCATCAGTGGGCAACCGAAAGATCTGATGGTTTTTTCTCAGGGAATCCAATAAAGGCGTCAGGAAAATTTGATGTAGATGCAGTCACACTTATGTCTATAAAGCTGGACGCTCTGACCAAGAAGTTTGAGGCCATGGGAAACAACACGGCTAATGCAATAGTATGTGTTTGTGAAACTTGCGGAAGTACGAATCATGCTCAAGATACTTGCCCCTTAGGGCCAATACAAGCACATATAAACCAACTTGAGCAATGTGATGTAATAGTCAGTTACAACCAAAAGTAAAACAATCCCTACTCCAACACATACAACCCTGGATGGAGGAACCACCCAAATTTTTCATACTGGAATAATCAAGACCAAGGACAAGCAAAACAAAGATATCAACTTGGGCAACAGAGCTACTCATCTGGACAACAAACTTATCAACAACAGCAACCTTCACAACTGTCCAAAATCGGAAAGATGCTCGAAGAAGCCCTCTCAGAGAAAAAAGAGATGAAGAATGAGATCAAGCAATTGACTCAAAGACTGGAAAATTTTAAAAAACATCAGAAGATGAAAGATAGCCAGATAGCCCCCAGATAGCCCAGTCCTTTTCAAGAGCACAGGAAACATTTTCAAGAAAGCCCGATATAAACCCGGTGGAACAGTACAACCGCATCGAGCTGAGGAGCGGATGAACTTTGGAAGACCCCCAAATCACTACTCAGAAAGGACTTGACTCAGAGGAAGAGCCCTCTCTCCTAATGCCCAATCAGATCCAAAACAGGGATAAAGAGGAGATCACCAAGAAAGTCGAAGGAACTCTTCAAATTCCCCCACAAAGTCAGACAATTCCTTTCCCTCAGAAACTGATAACATCCCAAAAGGATGAAGAGTTCAACCGATTCTTGAAGAAGATTAAGGAAATTTACGTAGAAGTATCTCTGATAGATGCACTGCACCAAATGCCGAAGTTCGTAAAATTTTTAAAGGGTATTTTATCTAATAGGAGGCAGAAGGGTGACTTCGAAACCGTAGCATTAACGAAAATTGCAGCGCTCTACTTATGACAAATATTCCACCGAAACTTCAGGATCCAGAGAGTTTTACCATACCTTGTAAAATTGGTTCAGAACTCATACACAAAGCTTTCTGCGACTTGGGAGCTAGCGTCAGCCTAATTCCATACTCGTTATGTAAGAAGCTAGGACTCCAGAATATTAAACTGACTACTATGGTATTGCAATTAGCTAACCATTCATGTAGATACCCAATGGGAATAGTGGAAGACGTGCCAGTAGAAGTAGGCGGATGCATCATTCCCACATATTTCATTATCCTGGATATGGAGGAGGACCCCAAGATACCAATCATCCTTGAGAGACCATTCCTTGTCATCGCTAGAGCTCTCATTGATGTGAGAAGTCACAAGTTATCCTTGGAGATTGGAAAAGAAAGGTTAGAATTTGATTTATCTGATTCCTCTAACTGCGTCTCCTCTTCTCAGGGAAATTCTAGCAAGATGAACATACACAAAGCTGAGGAGTACAGTTTCCAAGAGAGGTCCCCTCCAGTGAGCAATAAGAAGTACATTTGTCCTGCATGAGCGAAACTAAAGGTGCAGACTGGAGCATTAACCCTAGGAGGAGAGCCGTGCTTCCATGGGTTTAGTCCACACTAACTGAAACGAGGTCGAGCTAAAGACCTAAAACAAGCGCTTTTTGGGAGGCAACCTAAGGATTTTTCATTTTAGTTCATTATTCCGTTTATCATTTTATTTCTCTAGTAAGTTCAGTCGAGTACTGTTATTATATATATATATATATATATTATATTTTTGGGTATTCGTTTTCAGGATATGCATAGCCTCCATGAGCTGGCCGTGAGCATTTCATGGGCGTGAAGGCGTCAGAGGAGCCAAAATTGTTGGGTGATACTTGAAATTCTATTCTGTTTCCCCTATACAAAAATTTGTACAAGTACAGGACTTTTCCTAGCAGCCTATGTGCTCTACAGAAGTTAAACTTGGATTGCAAATGAAACATAACATTTTAAATCCAAGTTGTTCTTCAGAAGTTAAACTTGGATTAGAAACGGAACTTAACATTTTTACTCCAAGTTCAACCCATGTGTTCTTCAGGAGTTAAACCATATTACAAAAGTTGATTAAATATCTATTTCAAAGATTGACTTCCAGGTTAAACATGGCGAGGCACTCGGCCTTCTTGGGTATGGGATCATCCACCACTTCCTAGACAAAGCCTTTCAAAGAAATTAAATATTTAAACTTCTTACAGTAACCTTAGGTTTAACTATAGAGACCACAATAGAAACACAAAATCGAAACACAAAATCGCTAGCTTCTTGTGTTGGTATTTCAGGATCCACACAAAGAAAAACTAAACTAGTTTCGCTACGGAATAAAGAACTAGTTATACCTTTCTTTATATCTTAAAGACCTCTTGATCTTCTGCTATATTCCTCTCCTCCTCTTTGATGTCGTGTGGGTGACGATCTACCAAGATAAAGACACCTGACCTTTGTTGGACCCCGTGATAGTTTTGATGTGATCAACCAAGTTGATTAGGTCCTGCTTTGTGTTTGATCCCTGTGTCTGAGTGTGCAGGAGCTTAGGAGTGCAGGAAGTCGAGCGGAAGACGCAGCTAGCGAGAAGGACGGCACGGGAAGGGAGCCGACGGGCTCAGTGTGTCCGAAGGATGAGAGAGCTGCGGAAGAGTACTCCGGTGGAGCCAGAAGAACGTGCGCGGCGTTCGAGGGATGAGAAGCCGGACGGAAGCCTGCTCGAGGAGAATGCCAAGAATTGGGTTCGGGTGAGCCCTATTTCGGGTGGCCGCAATCACCCAAAAGAACGGAGCTTCGGAAGCCAAAGCAAAGAAGAAAAGGAGACAAAAGAGGCTGAAATTACTGTAGCAGAAATTACTGTAGCAGGAACCTTGAAGGCGCCTTAAACATATTCAAGGCGCCTTCAACATTGAAGGCGCCTTGAAAGGCTTGTTTAAGGCGCCGTGAGGCAGGTCAGTTTGACCGTTTGCGCTGCGGATAAAGTTTTATTCGCTGACCGAGCTGGAGGTGCCTTGAACCTTGTTGGAGGTGACTTGAACTCTCGGGATAAGATTTCCAGGACCTATATAAAGGCCCCTAGAGCTAGGAAAGTAACAACAACTCAAGCAATCATTGTGTAGCCATTCCTAGCAATAGTTCTAAGCTTCCAAAGTGTAAAAGGCTTCTCCGCCTTCAGAGAAGGAGAATTTTTCTACTGAGTTCTTCATCGCCCTGGATTAACAACCGTCTTGGTTGTAACCAGGTTAACTCCCGGTCTTCTCTGTCTTTCTAGATTTTTGTATTGCTTTATTAATTTATCACTATTGCACTAATTGAGTTGAAAGTACGAGGAGGGTATATTTTATTTTTTGTTTACAACAATTCACCCCCCTCTTGTCGGCCTCCGCTGCACCTACAATTGGTATCAGAGCCAGACCGCTCAGAAGGACTAACCGCCGACTGACGAACAACGATAAAAACGATGGCCGGAGACAGTGACTACCCACCTGCATTCGAAGGGGAGTTTGCTTCATGGAAGCAAAAGATGGTGGTATACCTTAACTCTGATTTTTCTATTTATTTAATAATAAAATCTGGTTATGAAGCACCAAAGAAAGCAAACGGAGAGAAGAGCTCGAGAAATACCTCTAGAACGAGAAGCAACGTGACGAGTTTATGGCAAATGCACGGGCTGAATTTCATCTTCTAACCACAATACCAAATGAAGATCTCGACAAAGTTGGAGAGTACAATAGCGTAAAAGAACTTTGGGAAAAGTTCTTAAAACTTCACAAAGAACAAATTGAAGTTGAATCCGACTCCTCGATGGACACTGATCCGACGTCAGTAGAGTCCGAAACTGAGGTAAGTGCCGAGATAGAACCAGTAACCGAACTCCAACTTGAAGACCTAGAATGCTCATCACAAATGAGCATCGATGAAGGGGGAGAAACATCAGAAGACGAAAATAACTCAACACGGGGAGAATCAACCGCCGACAAGGTAAGTCAGGTATGGTCTCCACCTCTTGGCAAATTAATTGTTTCAATTGAAATATTGTCGAAAGGTTTTCGTGAATTGCAAATTATTTCGTCAAAAGAATATTTTAAATTAAAAACTGAAAAACTATTAAAGAATATTGAGTTAAAAGACACAATTTGTCAATTAAAATATTTTGACAAACTAACAATAGAAAATGTACAATTTTTTGCATGCTCAATATTTTTTGCCATAATTCTAAAAAACTGTGAATTAAGAACTTATGAGAAGTTAAAATGGAAATTTAAAAATCATAATATTTGATCTTAGTTGAAATATTAGACTTAGCGCTTTCAGAGAAGAAAATTAAACAGTAAATTTCTTTATAAACCTTTGTCAAGGAAGTGGTTGTTGCTCTAATAACCAAGAAGGCTTAGTGTCTCGCCACGACCTGGAAGCTGAAATATTGAAATGAAAGGTTTAATTAACTTTCTGAAAAAGTATTTAAAAATTAGAATTAAATAATGCTTTGAAAGTTTAATCAAACATTTTTGAAAATTTTATTTATAAATTCATTTTTAGAAATATTTTTTCCTGGAAAAACTCTAAAGACTTAATTTGCTTTTTGACTTGAAATTTTTTTTGGAAAATCCTTAGAATTTTTTTTTCGAAATATTCTTCTGGATAATTCTAAAAATTTCATTTACTTAGAATTTTTTTGAAAAGTTCCCTCTAATTAATACCCCATTTTTGCTGTGATCAAAGGGGGAGAGAAAGGTACAAGTTTAGGGGGAGTTAGAAAAATTAAAAATTAAAATTTTTAATATTTTTTACTAAAGTGTGTTACAATTTTATTTATTGCAAATTTATGCTTAATTATGTTAGTTTAGTAATTTCCTTTAAAATTACTATTTATGTCTATTTTACCCTAACTTGAACTTGGGTTGATGCACATTGTTGGATCCCGTGGTAGTTTTGATGTGATCAACCAAGTTGGTTAGGTCCTGCTTTGTGTTTGATCCCTGTGTCTGAGTGTGCAGGAGCTTAGGAGCGCAGAAAGTCGAGCGGAAGACGCAGCTGCGAGAAGGACGGCACGGGAAGGGAGCCGACGGGCTCAGTGCGTCCGAAGGACGAGAGAGCTGCGGAAGAGTACTCCGGTGGAGCGAGAAGAACGTGCACGACGCTCGAGGGATGAGAAGCCGGATGGAAGCCTGCTCAAGGAGAAGGCCGGGAATTGGGTTCGGGTGAGCCCTATTTGGGGTGGCCGCAATCACCCAAAAGAACGGAGCTTCGGAAGCCAAAGCGAAGAAGAAAAGGAGACAAAAGAGACTGAAATTACTGTAGCAGAAATTACTGTAGCAGGAACCTTGAAGGCGCCTTAAACATATTGAAGGCGCCTTAAACATATTCAAGGCGCCTTCAACATTGAAGGTGCCTTGAAAGCTTGTTTAAGGCGCCTTGAGCCAGGTCAGTTTGACCGTTTGCGCTGCGGATAAAGTTTTATCCGCTGACCGAGCTGGAGGCGCCTTGAACCTTGTTGGAGGCACCTTGGACTCTCGGGAAAAGATTTCCAGGACCTATATAAAGGCCCCTGGAGCTAGGAAAGTAACAACAACTCAAGCAATCATTGTGTAGCCATTCCTAGCAACAGTTCTAAGCTTCTAAAGTGTAAAAGGCTTCTCCGCCTTCAGAGAAGGAGAATTTTTCTATTGAGCTCTTCATCGCCCTGGATTAACAACTGTCTTGGTTGTAACCAAATTAACTCCCGGTCTTCTCTGTCTTTCTAGATTTTCGTATTGCCTTATTAATTTATCACTATTGCACTAATTGAGTTGAAAGTACGAGGAGGGTATATTTTATTTTTTATTTACAGCAATTCACCCCCCTCTTGCCGGCCTCCGCTGCACCTACAACCTTCTCCTTCTTTTCCAAGCTTTCGGCCACCAAAGAATACAAAGTGAAGAGGCCTCCTTCTTCTTCTTCTTCTCCACCGAGCAACTTACCACCAGGTGCTTCTTCTCTTCTTCTTCTTCTCCTTTAAGTCGTGACCACCAAGGTGAGATGGGCACCGACATTAGAAGGAAGAAAGGGAGGAAGTGGGGTGCCGGCCTAAAGAGAGAAAGAGAGAAGAAGAGGGCCGACCACCAAGAGAATAAAAGAGAGAGAGAGCTTAGGTTGTGCTTAGAGAGCATCCCCTCCTCTTTTATAATCTTTGCTAGCGACTAATAAGGAAAGTTTTTAATAAAATTTCTTTTTATTTGCTATTGTAGATGGTTACAAAAAAAGAAAGATTTTAATAAAATTAAAATCTCTCTTTTAAACCATTGTAAATAGTTATAAAAGGAAATATTATAACAAAATTTTATTTTAAACAAAATCTTTCTTTTATTCCTATAATGGTTAATTACAAAAAGGGAAAGATTTTAACAAAATTAAAATCTCTCTTTTAACCATTGTAGATAACTACAAAAAGAAAAAAAAAATAACAAAATTAAATCTCTCTTTTAACTAGATAACTACAAAAAAGAAAAGATTTTAACAAAATTAAAATTTCTCTTTTAACCATTGTAGATAACTACAAAAAAGGAAAATTTTTAATAAAATTAAAATATCTCTTTTAATCCATTGTAGAAAGCTATAAAAGGAAAGATTTTAACAAAATTTTGTTTTCAACAAAACTTCCTTTTCTCTTCTTGTATGGCTGGCCCCATGCTTGGGCACCAAGCATGGTTTATTTGACCCACTTCTTGGGCACCAAAAGGGCTTGGCTGGCCCCTTGCTTGGGCACCAAGCAAGGATGTGGCTGGCCCCTCATTTGGATAAGAAGGAAAATAAAAAAGGTGAACGCGAGGCTTTATAGAGGCTATAGCAGGGACCGAGAGGAGGAATTGGTTTTGGCCTCCCGATGAGCTTGAGCTTCCTGTGTTCGACCCGAACACCCAACTCAAGTTCATCAATAATAACTCATGCCACTAAAGAATTATTATTGAACTACCGCACCAATCCCATATTACATTATGGGCTCCTTCTTATCATGAGTGCATTAATCTCCCTGTGTTTAAGATATCGAATGTCCATTAATTAAATGAGTTACTGACAACTCACTTAATTAACATCTAGCTCCAAGAGTAGTACCACTCAACTTCATTATCATGCCGGACTAAGTCCACCTGTAGGGTTTACATGATAATCCTTATGAGCTCCTCAAGGGGACATCATCAACCTAGATAACTAGGACACAGTTTCCTTCTATAATCAATAACACACCATATAAATAATATTATTTCCCAACTTATCGGGCCTATTGATTTAACGAATAAATCTCACCCATTGATAAAATAAAGAAATAAATACTAAGTATATGTGCTTGTTATTATATCGGGATTAAGAGTACGCACATCCATAATAACAGAGGTTCTGTTCTTTTATGCAGTCAGTATAAAAAGAAACAACCTCAAATGGTCCTGCTCAATACACACATAGTGTATTAGTGTAATTTTATAGTCAAGATAAACTAGTACCAAATTACACTACAACCATTCCAATGGTTTATCCCAATCTATCTTGGTTGTAAGTTACTATTTATAATTTATAAGGAACTAATAACATGATCTTCTGTGTGACACCGCACATCATGTTATCTACAATATAAATTAAATGGACAACTGCATTTTACTAAATGCAGACATTTGACCAATGTGATTATCATTTCAAAATAAATGTTCATACAAAAAGCTAGGTTTTTAGTATACATCCTAACAATCTCCCACTTATACTAAAAGACTATACTGTCATACATCTGATTCTCATCCCCTCAACATGTCCATCAAAAGCTCTCGCCTAAAGGGCCTAAGTGAAAGGATCCAGGTTATCTGCTGATACAATCTTGGCGATAACAACTTCTTCTCGTTTTACGATGTCTCGTATTAGGTGGTACTTGCGCTCAATGGATTTACTTGCCTTATGGGCTCGTAGTTCCTTCGAGTTTGCTACTGCACCATTATTATCACAATAAATTATGATAATTTTGGGCAAACCAGGAATCACATATAAATCCATCAAGAAGTTTCTGAGCCATATAACTTCTTTGGCTGCCTTAGAGGCTACCACATACTCAACTTTCATGGTAGAGTCCGAAACGTATTTCTGCTTAACACTCCTCCATGCTATAGCTCCACCTCCCAAAGTAAACACATACCCCGAGGTTGACTTACTATTGTCCCTATCTGATTGGAAGTCAGAATCCGTGTAACCTATAGGGAGCAAATCATCTGCCTGGTAAACCAGCATATAATCTCTAGTCCTTCTCAGATACTTTAATATACGCTTTACGACAGTCCAATGTCCCTGTCCTGGATTACTTTGATATCTGCTAACAATGCCCACGGTAAAACAGATATCTGGTCTCGTACATAGCATTGTATACATTAGACTTCCTACAGCTGAAGGATAAGGAACTGCCTTCATGTCCTCTATCTCCTTTGATGTTTTAGGATACATCTCTTTAGATAAAGGTACTCCATGCCGAAAAGGTAGAAAACCTTTCTTGGAGTTTTCATGCTAAAATGAGCTAGGATAGTATCGATGTATGAAGCTTGGGATAAGCACAACATTCTTTTCTTGCGAGCCCTTATTACTTTGATCCCAAGAATATGTCCACATTCTCCCAAATCCTTCATATCAAATTGCTTGGACAACCATACCCTTACGTCTGACAACACTTTGACATTGTTACCAATGAGCAAAATGTCATTTATGTATAGTACAAGAAATACCACCACGTTTCCGTCACTCTTCTTGTATACATAAGACTCATCCGGACACTGAATAAATCTATAAGATTAAACCGGATGTTCCAAGATCTCGAAGCTTGCTTCAGTCCATAGATAGACCGATGTTGCATCTTTATCTTGGAGTGCTTCATCATATGTCTAGGGATCAGGTTCATGTTCACCAGGGATCAAGTCTGAAGATTCTCCCAAAAACATGAATCTATCAGGTTGCCTAACAACCCTCCCACTAGGATGAGGAATTACTTGTAATTGTGCATCATTTGTGACACATGTTGTAGTTTCTTGATGTATCTTGTATCGTTGGTACTAAAGTAGACGTGTCTTCTATTATTTTTTTCAAGAATAATTTTACTCATGGGCTTGTGGTTCATTACATAGTCCTCTTCTAAAAATCGGGCATTGGTGCTAACAATGGCCTTCTGATCTTTAGGACTATAAAATAAATCACCTTTCGTTCCTTTAGGATAACCCACAAACAAGCGAACTTCTGTTCGTGATTCCAACTTATCAGTGTCTCCTTTCAGCACATGTGCTGGACTACCCTAAATCCGAATATATTTCAGACTAGGCTTACGCTCATTCTATAATTTTGTGGGAGTAGAGGGTATTGACTTAGAAGGTACGAAATTCAGAATGTACACTGCCGTTTCCAGAGCATATCCCCAAAACGAATTTGATAATTCTGAATAACTCATCATTGATCTAACCATTTCCATAAGAGTCCTATTCCTTCATTCCGCTACACCATTCTGTTGGGGTGTACCAGGTGCAGACAGTTGAGATTGAATCCCGACCTTTGATAAGTAACTCCTAAACTCTTCTAAGAGGTACTCGCCACCACGATCAGACCGTAATGCCTTGATAATTTTACCATGAGGTTTCTCCACATCAGCCTTGTACTCTTTGAACTTATCAAAGCACTCAAACTTACGGCACATCAAGTAAATGTACCCGTATCTTGAATAGTCGTCTATAAAAGAGACAAAATATTCGAAACCACCTCTTGCCTGGATAGTCATAGGTCCACACAAATCAGAATGAACCAATTCCAACACATCTTTGGCTCTATACCCCTTGGCCTTAAAAGGTCTCTTGGTTATTTTTCCTTCCAAGCAAGATTCGCAGGTTGGAAAGTCTTCCACCACCAATGAACTCAAAGGTCTATCGGCTATTAGCCTTTGAATCCTACTCAAGTTAATATGACTAAGCCTTAGATGCCAAAGATATGTTTGGTTCATTTTCAAAGGATGTTTTCTCTTATTAGAATTAGAAGATGTGTCATTAATTTTCATTTATTGCATCATGGGAGTTATTTGATTTAGAGTATACAAATTGCCAACCAATGTACCAGAACAGATAACTATCCTATTTTTCTTGACAACTACTTTGTCATCAAAAGAAACAGAATATCCATTCATAAATAGTTTAGAAACTGAAATCAAGTTCTTTCTAAAACTTGGTACATAAAGACAATTTCTCAAAATCAATGTTTTATTCCTATTAAAGGATAAATAAACATCTCCCACTGCAACAACTACCACTTTTGTAGCATTGCCCATGGTGACAGTGATTTCCCCTTCATATAGTTGTCGGGTTTCCTGGAACCCCTACAATGAATTGCAGACATGATCAGTGGCTCCCGTATCTACACACCAAGTACCGGTAGATAACACCGCTAAACATGTTTCAGTAATTAATGAATAAGATACACCTTTATTGTTCTCCCTTTTACGAGGACAGTCCAAGTTTTGTTTCCAATCAATGTAATTGGGACCAGTAAGTTTGTTCTCTTTCAATATATTAGCAAGAGGATTGAAAGTCATTTGAAATCCTAAGAATCATAAAATATTTAGTCAAAACTTTAGAATTTAAAATAATATTGATTCCTTAAATAATATCATTTAAATTCACCAACACCTTAAAACATCGTGAATTTTGTATGCCACGATAGTGTGGACGTATACAAATTCAAACATTTGTAAGAGGGGGTTTTACCCATTAATTTTATTATCTTGTCAACCTAACTTTATGACAAATAAAATTAATAGTTGATTTTGCTTCAGTCACACAAATAATAGTAGTGACTCCGATGGGGAGGATACTATTAAATGCGCCTACGTGTATACCATTACTTGATACTTAGTCCATTAAATAGGATTGTGCCCCTTCAGATGGAGAAGATCACACAGATCTAAATAATTTCCTATAATCATCCATAAAGGAAGTTTGATCTAGTGATCCGTAAACAAACTCATCCGATGTGGAGGAAGACACTCAAAGCCAACACGCAAGTTTGAATGCATCACTTACAAACCAGTAATGGAGACCGTAGAATTTAAATAATTCCTCTCCCACTTAGTTATTTAAAACGAGGAATTTTAACATGCACACACACACACAACACATATAAACAGCATAAAAGGCAATAAATATGAAAAATAATTTTCCAACTATTATGGCCTCATCCATAGCTGTCCTCTGTGTGCCACCAATCCTAGCCGCCGCCAACGGGTCATGTCGTCGCATCTATCTTGCTTCCTTTTCCGCTACGCCTCTGGTCCTCAAATAGCACCACGCCTCGCAAGGATACGATCCGCGATAAAAATAAAATTTTACATTTATCGATCATATATTCCACAAGGGAATGTACATATAATCTAGATCGAACAGAATGTAAAATCTGAAAACTAATACAGCTCCTGCTGTATTTAATAATTACAATCATGCACACACATAAAATACCCTCGACATACCTGAGGGTCCAATCACATATAAACACAATAGGGCCACAATAGTTGGAATTAGGATGCCTGCAACCATAGAGTTAATCTATTTGCACATCCTACTATTATCCTGCCTAAATTTATGTATGAAAAGTGAACAATTTAACTGACAACCAAACACACAAAGGCAGAAAACTAGCTTTGATACCAATTATTAGGTGGTACTTGGAATTTCGTTCTGTTTCCCCTGTACAAAAATTTATACAAGTACAGGACTTTTCCTAGCAGCCCATGTGCTCTACAGAAGTTAAACTTAGATTGCAAACGAAACTTAACATTTTTAATCCAAGTTGTTCTTCAGAAGTTAAACTTGGATTGGAAACGGAACTTAATATTTTTACTCCAAGTTCAACCCATGTGTTCTTCAGGAGTTAAACCATATTACAGAAGTTGATTAAATATCTATTTCAAAGATTGACTTCCAGGTTAAACATGGCGAGGCACTCGACCTTCTTGGGTATGGGATCGTCCACCATTTCCTAGACAAAGCTTTTAAAAGAAATTGAATATTTAAACTTGTTACAGTAACCTTAGGTTTAACTATAGAGACCACAATAGAAACACAAAATTGAAACACAAAATCGCTAGCCTCTTGTGTTGGTATTTCAGGATCCACGCAAAAAAAAAAAAAACTAAACTAATTTCGCTGCGGAATAAAGAACTAGTTATACCTTTCTTTATATCTTAAAGACCTCTTGATCTTCTGTTGTATTCCTCTCCTCCTCTTGGACGTCGTGTGGGTGACGATCTACCAAGACAAAGACACCCGACCTTCTCCTTCTTTTCCAAGCTTTCAGCCACCAAAGAATACAAAGTGAAGAGGCCTCCTCCTTCTTCTTCTTCTTCTCCACCGAGCAACCGACCACCAAGTGCTTCTTCTCTTCTTCTTCTTCTCCTTCAAGCCGTGACCACCAAGGTGAGATGGGCACCGACCCTAGAAGGAAGAAAGGGAGGAAGTGGGGTGCCGGCCTAAAGAGAGAAAGAGAGAAGAAGAGGGTCGGCCACCAAGAGAATAAAAGAGAGAGAGAGAGCTTAGGTTGTGCTTAGAGAGCATCCCCTCCTCCTCTTTTATATCTTTGCTAGCGGCTAATAAGAAAAGTTTTTAATAAAATTTCCTTTTATTTGCTATTGTAGATAGTTACAAAAAAGGAAAGATTTTAATAAAATTAAAATCTCTCTTTTAAATCATTGTAAATAGCTATAAAAGGAAAGATTATAACAAAATTTTGTTTTAAACAAAATCTTCCTTTTATTCCTATAATGGTTGGTTAAAAAAAAGAAAAGATTTTAACAAAATTAAAATCTCTCTTTTAACCATTGTAGATAACTACAAAAAAGAAAGATTTTAACAAAATTAAAATATCTCTTTTAACCATTGTAGATAACTATAAAAAAGGAAAGATTTTAACAAAATTAAAATCTCTCTTTTAACCATTGTAGATAACTACAAAAAAGGAAAGATTTTAATAAGATTAAAATCTCTCTTTTAATCTATTGTAGAAAGCTATAAAAGAAAAGATTTTAACAAAATTTTATTTTCAACAAAACTTCCTTTTCTCTTCTTATATGGTCGGCCCCATGCTTGGGCACCAAGCATGGCTTGGCCGACCCACATCTTGGGAACCAAGAGGGCTTGGCTGGACCCTTTCTTAGGCACCAAGCAAGGATGTGGCCGACCCCTCATTTGGGTGAGAAGGAAAATCAAAACGGATGAACGCAAGGCTTTATAGAGGCTACAGCAGGGATCGAGAGGAGGAATTGGTTTTGGCCTCTTGATGAGCTTGAACTTCTTGTGTTCGACCCGAACACCCAACTTAAGTTCATCAATAATAACTCATACCACTAAAGAGTTATTATTATTGAACTACCGCACTAATCCCATATTATATTATAGGCTCCTTCTTTTCATGAATGCATTAATCTCCCTGTGTTCAAGATATCGAATGTCCATTAATTAAATGAGTTACTGACAACTCAGTTAATTAATATCTAGCTCCAAGAGTAGTACCACTCAACTTCATTATCATGCCGGACTAAGTCCACCTACAGGGTTTACATGATAATCCTTATGAGCTCCTCAAGGGGACATCATCAACCTAGATAACTAGGACATAGTTTCCTTTTATAATCAACAACACACCATATAAATAATATTATTTCCCAACTTATCGGGCCTATTGATTTAACGAATAAATCTCACCCATTGATAAATTAAAGAAATAAATACTAAGTATATATGCTTGTTATTATATCGGGATTAAAAGTACACACATCCATAATAACAGAGGTTTTGTTCTTTTATACAGTCAATATAAAAAGAAACAACCTCAAATGGTCATGCTCAATACACACATAGTATATTAGTATAATTTTATTGTCAAGATAAATTAGTACCAAATTACACTACAACCATTCCAATGATTTGTCTCAATCCGTCTTGGTTATGAGCTACTATTTATAATTTATAAGGAACTGATAACATGATCTCCTGTGTGACACCACACATCATTTATCTACAATATAAATTAAATGGACAACTATATTTTACTAAATGCAGACATTTGACCAATGTGATTCTCATTTCAAAATAAATGTTCATACAAAAAGCAAGGCTTTTAGTATACATCCTAACAAAAATGGCCAAAGGTGAGTCACCGTGCGCTTAAGGGAGTCAGCCGTGTGACCCCACACGACCCCACACGACCGTGTGACCCCACACGGCCGTGTGAAGCCGACAGGGGGACAAAGGCCATTGGTTGTGAAACCTTGCACAACCATGTGGCCTATGCAAAGAAAAGAAGGGCACGGGCTGTGCTAATTGGCACGGCCGTGCAAGACCACCAATGAAGAAGGAGACACGGGTCGTGCCAATTGGCACGACCGTGCGATCATGGCAGAGAGGAAGAAGGCACGGGTCATGCCAACCAGCACGGCCATGTGATTTTGGCCGAGGGGAGAAGAGAGGGGGTCATGCCAATTGGTACGGCCGTGCAGAAACCCTACCTACCCAACCGTGTCTATAAGACACGGCCGTGTCCCTACCCGTGTTCGCCGCCCACCCCTCTAAAAAGCCCTAATTCACATCTCCTTCTCTCCCAAAAGTTTTCTCCTCCCCACTACACCTCATCAAACCCCAATCCTTACCTCTAAAGTTCATCTTTACTTAGATCTACATCTAGATCTAACACTTCTTCAAGTCACAAATTCGGAAAGAGAGAAGCAACTCCCCTATTTTTCTTCCTTCTCCTCCTCTTCCATCCTCAAGATCCATCTCCACCTACAAGAAATTCCTCAAAGTTCACCTTGCACATCATGTCGCAAATCTTGAAGAGACTTCATCGAGGAAGCGGTGGATCTGGCGAAAGAGATGCGCCTGGAGGCGACAAAGACAAGGGGAAGGCTTCTTCTTCAAAAGGTAAAGGAAAAAGGGTGGCGCGCGACGAAGGTAATGAAAATAACTTTAATACTATTTTTAGAAATCATGAACATAAAGATAGATATGATATCCTTGTCGCTAGAAGAATTATATGCACTAGATATATGGATCCCACTACTTTGGATATGCTAGGAATTAAGGATGACGTAGATTGGATGATTAGTTCCTTAGAATAGAATGATATTATGTACACTCATTTACCAACTTACCCCCGCCTAGTCCTTGAATTTTTGAGCTCAATTGATGTTAAATTTTTGTCTGAGGATGACTACGTAGGGATCATAACTTTTAAGTTGATGAATAAAGAAGTTCGGTGGACGTTTAGTGATTTTAATAATTGTTTTGGTTTACCTATTGGTGGTGTCCGTAGATTTGATGAGGAGATTAAATGGAATAAATTTTGGACGACAAGTACCGGATCAAAGGACCCTTACAAACCCTCTAGAGCTAAGACATCCCGCATGCAATACCTGACCTTTAGATACCTTCACCGAGTGATGAGCAAAACGATTTTTGGTCGAGGAGAGAGTGATGGGGTGGTTAGAAAGGTAGAGCTTTACTCTCTTTGGGAGATGATGAATAAAGTGGATTTTGATTCTGGATTTCATTTCTTACAAAATTTGTTGAGGGCAGCTAAGGCATCTTCGGGGATGATAGTGTTTGGTGGATTGATTATCCAAATAACATTCAATCTGGATTGTGAGCTTGATGGGTTAGAGGTCATTCATGGTAATGACAAGATTGACATTGATTCTTGTCTTGCAATGAAGATGATTTGTCGGGATGAGAATGGGTTTGCCTTCCCTAGGAACAATGGTTTTCCATTACCCCTTCCTTGCCCCGAGCGCACTTCAGTTTGTAACCACGCAAATTGGGTGATTACTGACTTAATCCCCGAAACTGTTCCCTCTATTATAGAAGAAACCGAGTACCACCAAGAGCCCTCATCATCAGGATTCCCGCAACCTTCCGGATATTTGAAACCTCCTAGGCACTCTTTTGCCTATGGAACGGGGCATTCTAGATTTGATTTTTTTGACTTCCGTGCCTCCTTAGACTCCCTCCATGAGAAGCAAAATACCCAACAATAATTGTTGGAGGGTCGTTTCAAGTTATCTGATGACCAGTTTAGGGAGGTACAAGATCATTTTCAGTTTACTAGGGATTTCCATAGTTAAGTGTCAGGATTCATTCAGGACTATGAGGTTGACCAGGAAAGAATGAGGAATTTTATGGATGATATGAATATTACTAGACAACAAGTAGATGTCCTTTATCAATATCATCAACACATTGGTCATCTTCCTGGTATGCCTAAATTTCCCTCCGGCACACATCGAGGACCTCCTTATCCCCCACCCCCACCACCGTATTGATTTCATCGGGACGATGAAAAGTTTAAGTCTGGGGGGGGTGTTGTGTTTGCACAACCTGAGTCAAGTCAAGTTTTTCTTTTTATTCTACATATTTTATTAGTCATTTTTTTATTCGCATTTTATTAGTTTCATATTTCTACTTTCATCTCATTTGCACTTTCCTACTTGTAGTTCTTCATCATTTTTTTTTTGAAAAAAAAAGTTTTGAGGCATATTTGAGAATATCAAACCTTCTACTTTACTAACTTGTCTGATAGTAAAATGTCTAGCATTTTCTTAGTTCATGTGTTGTCAAAATAGTGTTAGTATATTTGGTGTATCTCCTTTCTCTATCTTTAGTAGCATGAAATAAGCTAAGTATTGTATGGAGTTTGGTATAAGTCTTGACCTAACCTTAAGGATCATATTTTCACTACACTTAAGTACTTAAGCTTGATAGTAGAAATATTTTTGAAATAGTTATGATTCATCCAAATTGTTTAGTACTTTTGTTCTCATGGTGATTTCTTATTTACATTTTGGTTACTGGATGACCTCGGATCATGGAAGCTCATTTAAAAAAATCTAAATCCCAACATATGCATCTTGCATTTGTGATTAGTGCTACACCTCTATAGCACGAAAAAAATTGAATAAGGGATAAAAACAGTTATCGTGAGTGGAAACTAACAATTTACCCCTTTAAGACCGAGTTAGGTTACTGGGGAAATAAATATTATGTTTCTCTTGATTCCGAGTGGTATCCTTTGAGACCTTGTGTAATTTAAGGAAAATGAACCAAGTGTGTAGCAGGTAAGTACCTATCACCGGGAACATTAGGAACTCAATTGTATGACTAAGACAAAGAATTAAAACTTGAAGAGTTTGAGTTACTTATTGCACCGAGCACAAAGAACTTATGCTTAGGCCATACTTAGGTTACTCCACAATCATGTTTATCAATGAAACTAGTTGATAGAGTTAGGCGAATGCACTAGGGATTATGAAACACTGCAGGAACTCATGAGCATAGTTTGCAGCGTTTTGCTTGAGGACAAGCAAAGGTTCAAGTCTGGGAGTGTGATGTGTGTAAATATTATGATCATTTATGCATATTTTAATGCACATTCACTTGCTTTATGCGTATATATTCTTTGCATGATCATTTCTTTTATCATATACTCATCATAAATACTCTTTTGTTCAGAGATCTGCTCTTTGTTTGGTTTTGTGTTGTCAGGGATAACTTTCGGAGTAAAAACAACGATTGTCAACGCACCGGAATAAGGTAGAGAACATGGCCATGCAACCTCACACGGTCGTGTGGCCAAACAGAGGAAGGACAGTGCACGACCGTGCGGCCAAATAGAGGTGGATCCGTGCATGGCCGTGCAAACCTACATGGTCGTGCCCCCCACGACCAACAGCCAAGCTATACACGGCTGTGCGATCCTGCACGGCTATGTCCCAGGAGCCGAGCCCCATATCACACGGCCGTGCCAATTGGCACGACCGAGTAGCATGGCCAGAAGCAAAAGAAGGCATGGTCGTGCCACATCTGCACGGTCATGCCGCGGCGCCATACCCTAGCCTATAAAAAGGGTTCTAACCCTTCTCTTGGGGGGGAAGCAAGCCGTTAAAGAGAGAATCGCCTTGGTGTCGTTCCACGCCGTCCAAGACCTTCGTCCAGCGATCCTTCATCACCACATCAACTCCAGAAGTAAAGGATTGGATCCGAAGATCACTCATTATCATTGGATAAGCATCCTTTCTCTTTCTCTCTTCTTGTTTGAGGATTGTATGTTTGATTACATTATGTCTTCAGGTTTTTCTCCGACGTATATGGAGTAGATTCCTTGTTCTGGGATTAGGGAGTAGTTGTGGATTGGTTTTGATGTAAGACTCATATTTATGCCTTTATTTATTGGATGATTTTGCTTCCTTTGTTTAAACTACTATGCATGAGACTTATTGCTAGATTTACAGATCGTATTAGTTGATTGTGTAGGAATTGCTAACCTCGTAGAGAGAGTATCCTAGATCATATACCCGAGGGGCCCTAGTGATAGGCGTAAGCTATTCATGTACATCTAGGGTATTTCCTTGAAAGGAGAGGTAACTTCTCCATAAGGAAGTAAGAGACCAAACCAAGCTCTTGCTTCTATCCTTAATGACATCAATTAGAGTTGCATTCTTGTGATCTACCGAGGCGCCCTAGTGATAGGGGTTAACCGTAACAGGATTTCACAGGGATCTTCTCTATTTAGTGCTTAAGGATGGTTGCTTTAGCTTCCGGCGAATACATGTTGACGGACAATGAGTAAAGAATAGAAAGTGATACATCAATACCACCACAATGAAACCGAGCTCCTAGAACTCTTTATAAACCAAGTTAATTACTCTCTCTTCACTAGTTCTCGTCTCCGCTTCCCAATCTCTTTTCTTTAGATAACTTACAACCATCAGTAGTTTAGCTAATCCTAAGTGAACCATTACTAGTGCTTGTAACCAGTCCTTGTGGGATCGATAATCTTTATTATTGACGACGAATCCGTGCACTTGCGGAATTATAACAATAAGCGAGCTTGCTCTCGCGCCCAAGTCCCAGACTCTCGTGTCGCTCGGTTGAGTTATAAGCATACTTGCTCACGCACCTAAATCCTAGACTCTCGAGCCTTAGTGCTGAGAAATGAGCGTGGTTTCTCACGAGTCCGTGATTTTCTATCTGTGCATTTGAAGTTTTTCCTATAGTTGAAGTGTTGCTGCCATGAATAGACAATAGTTCAAGTACTACTTACCAGAATTTAAGTAAAGTGATACCACGCCAAGGAAAAAAAGATATGACACAATACTAACGAAACAGCTTCAAAAGCAAAGGGGACATGAAAAAGTATATACATTGAAATAACACAAGTCTTTAAGTTTTTACAAGACCAAGGGGACTACACCCTAAGAAATAAAACAGTCTCTTAGATACATCAAGTAAAATTGGGGAAGGAATCGTATGGAATGTCCTCCAAGATCTTCTGGCACTGAATACAATTTTTAGGGATGTCCACGGTCAAGTGACATGCTTCCCTCAGTTGTTTTATGGCTCCTTCAATGCCATAGCCAAACATTTTGGAAGTCCATGAGCGAGCATCATATTGAAGTCCTTAGAGTGCAGATACTCAACTCAGAAGGCCCATGTATTCTAGACTCTCGTGTTGTTCAACTGAGTTATAAGCGTGCTTGCTCATGCACTTATGTCCCAAACTCTTGAGCCATTTGGTTGAGTTATAAGCATGCTTGCTCACGCGCCTAAGTCCCAGACTCTCATGTCAATCGATCGAATTATAAGTGAACTTACTCTCGCGCCTATGTCCCAAACATTTTGGAAGTCCACCGAGCGAGCATCATATTGAAGTCCTTAGAGTACATATACTCAACTCGGAAGGCCAGTGTATTCTAAACTCTCATGTCATTCGACTGAGTTATAAAAATATTTGCTCACGCGCCTATGTCCCAAACTCTTGAGTCATTTGGTAGAGTTATAAGCATGATTGCTCACGCGCTTAAGTCCCAAACTCTGGTGCCAATCGATCGAATTATAAGCGAACTTGCTCTTGCACCTATGTCCCAGACTCTCAAGCTGTTTCGCCGAGTTATAAGCGAGCTTGCTCTTGCGCCTAAGTCCTAGACTCTCATGCCAATCGGTCGAGTTATAAGTGAGTTTGCTCTCCCACTCAAGTCCCAGACTCTCATGTTGTTTGGTCAAATTATAAGCGAACTTGCTCTTATGCCTAAGTCCCAAACTCTCACATCGTTTAACCGAATTATAAGTGAACTTACTCTCATGCTTAACTCCCAGACTCTCACGTTGTTCGGACGAGTTATCAGCGAGCATGCTCTCGTGCCTAAGTCTCAGACTCTCGTGCCATTTTGCCGAGTTATAAGCGAGCTTGCTCTTGTGCCTATGCCATAGACTCTTGAGCAGTTTAGCCGAGTTATAAGAGAGCTTGCTCTCGCATCTAAATCTTAGATGTTGGTCTCGGTGCGGCCGACAAGAGGGGTGTATTGCTAGAAATTAAAAATATACCATTCTCAAAGCTTGCGACTTAATTTAACCTTCTCTAGGCGCCCCCAGCTATGCAAACTTATCTGCTCATAATGGCTACGTAATGGTGCGAAGATAAAATTTTATCACTGTCCAGGCGTCTGCATCCAATCTGGTCTCTTGGGTGATTTTTCGACCATCTAGAGTTGAACTCACCCGAATCCAACTCCGACCTTCTCCTCAAGCAGTCTTTCGCTCTGACTTCTTGTCCCTCGAAAAGGTCGCACACTCCCTTCTCATCTGCCAACATACTCTTCTGTAGCACCTCATCCCTCAGACACACCGAGCCCATTGACTCTCTTCCCATGTCATCATTCTCGCTAGCTGCGTCTTTCGCTCGACTTATTGTGTTCCTAATCTTCAACACATTTAGATATAAGGATTAAATACAATAGGACATAACTTAACCTGATTGGCCACATTAAAACTAATCTGAGATACTTACAATCTCTCTCTTTTTGATGTACATCAATCTAAGTTAAGTTAAAATTAAACTAAAATAGTAAAGTAAATAACAATACAAATTAAAACATAGTTAAAAATTTTACACAATTAAAAATTGTACCTCCCCCTAAACTTGATCTTTTCTTTCCCTCTTTGATCACATTAAAAATAGGGGAGAACACAAAAATTTTTCTAAGGGTTATTTAATTAGTGACTAAGACATAAAAAAATTATAAAAATTATCTTTTGAAAATATGAATTTTTATAATTTAAAAACCTATTTTTAGAAAAATAATTTTAAAATTGTTTTTTTTTTTTGAAAAAAAATTTGTTACTATTAAACATAATAATCTAGAATTGTAATAATTTTTTTATGTATAAACAAAAATAATATAAGCCGTAATTAATAATTTTATACAAAGATATATTTTATTTTAAAAAATATATATATTTAATAATAGATTTTGAGCTTGAAAATTTTTATAATTTTTTTTAGTATGTAAAATAAAAAGTATATCTTTTGAAATAAAATAAATTTTTGAAGATTGATTTTTTAAGGATTTTTAATATTAAAAATTGATATTTTGGTAAAAAAAATTGTAAAAAAATTATTAATAATAAAAAAATTTCAAAATTTTTTCAACTGATATGTAATAAAATTCTTTTTCATAAAAAAAATTAAAATTTAATTAATTTCGAGCCGAAAAGATACAAAATAATTTATTTTAAAAAGTTAGATAATTTTAAGCATGCACTGAAAATATTAAAATAAATTAAAATTAAAATCTGTATAAAGATTTAATCTAAGTATGATTTTGGAAATCAATATAGGTTCCTTTCTACTAGATTAATCAGAAATTTTCTAGGAATGTACTTTCTTATCACTTTTCTAATTTGACCCTTATTGAATCTATAATACCAATTTAGCCCTTGATAATTACTTAAATTTGAAGTAGCAACATTTGAACATGCAGAATTTTTTAAATTTTCTATTTGTTCTTTCTGTTGGTCCTAGTGGGCTGGCAAGAGGGGGTGAATTGCCTGTTAAAAAAAATGAACTTTTCTCGACTTTCAACTCAGATTAGTAGCAACAATATAATTATAACAAGTAAATTAAACAACTACAAAATGAAATAAGAGGCAAAAAAATTTACTTGGTTACAATCTAGGTAGTTGCTAATCTAAGACAAATGAAAAGCACTAAAAGTCTCCTTCGATAAAGGTGGAGAAACCTCTTACACTCGTTCAATGCTAAGACAGTTGTTAGGAAATGAATACAAGAGTTGATATCTATTTCCTAGCTCTAGGGGATTTTTTATAGCCCTTGTAAAATTCTATTCAGGGCTAGAAGGCACCTCCAATGAGCTAGAAGGTGCCTCCAACAAGCAGGTGAGGATAAAACATTATCCTCACCAACGACCAATTTTTGCTAGTCTAAGGTGTCTTCAAGTGATTAAAGGCACCTTCCATGAAGGCTTGAAGGCACCTTCAAACTATAGAAGACGCCTTCCACCAGAAAGGCATAAGGGCACCTCCAGCAGCGTTGGAGGCACCTCTAGTAGCTCCATTTTGCTCTTCCGCTGGTCCGTTTGCTTAGGTGATTTCGGCCAACCGGAATAGAGCTCACCCGAACCCATTTTCTGACCTTCTCCTCGACCAGCCTTCCTCCCTGACTTCTCGTCCCTCAGACCGCCGCGCACGTCCTTCTCGTTCACCGGTGTACTCTTCTGTATCACCTCGTCCCTTGGATGCACCGAGCCAGTCGACTCCCTTTTCGCGCCATCTTTCTCGCTAGTTGCGTCTTCCGCTTGACTTCTTGTGTTCCTAAGCTCCTGCACACTTAGACATAAGGATCAAATACACAGGATCTAACTTAACTTAGTTGACCACATTAAAACTATCACAAGGTACTAACAATCTCTCCCTTTTTGATGTGCATCAACCTAAGTTAAAGTTAGGGTCTAACAAAATAATAACAAGTTGCAAAAAAAAAAAATCTTGTAAATTAAACAAGTTAACAAAAATTTGAACAAAAATAGTAAAAACATTCTTACTCGCCCTTAACTTATACTTATATCCCCCTTTGATCATATCAAAAAAATATGAAACACTTTTCTAGGGGTATCTTAAAAAAAATTATAATCATGAACTATTTTAACAGTTAGACAATTAAATATTAATTTCAATAATTGGCTTCCAGGATGTGGCGAGACACTAGACCTTCTTAGTATTGGAACAACAACTACTTCTAGACAAAGCCTTTTAAAGAAAATAAATATTTAATTTTCTTTCTGAGACTTCTAAGTTTTCTTAATTTAAAAAAAATTAAATGCTCACATTTTAATCCAAGTATGATCTTGGAACCTAGTATAGGTTCCTACCTACTGGATTTACTAAAAGTTTAGGAGATACATAACTTCTAGGGACTTTTCTAATTTATCCCTGGTATTTTCTAATGTACTAGTTTAGCCTACTATACTTTCTAAATTTTAGTTTTTGAAAGTTATTCAGTTTCAAATATGCATGTTCATTTTTCAAACTTTTCGATTTGTATTTCAATTTATCGTTTTCTAATTTTAAATTATCAAACAAATCTAAGGGGCATGCATTGGTTAATTGTCTTTTCAAGTTTATATTTTCTTTTTCTAATTTTACTAAATCCTTGGAAAGAATTTTAATAAATTGAAATGACTTTTTAGGAGATAAGGCACGTACCTAACTTACCTCATATTCTACTGCTCCCCTTCATCGTAGCTTTCCTTTGATGATCCTCCCCCTTCATCAATGCTCATCTCTGAGCTGCTTTCATCTTCTTTTTGATAGTCTACTATTAGGGCTACTCCGGCATAGGCTTCAACTTTGGATTCTGATGATAACATTTCATCCCACGTCGCCTTCAGAGTTTTGAGCTTAGATTTCATTGATCTTTTTCCCTTGTCCTTGTCTTTTTTCTTTAGTTCTGGATAGTCATCTTTGATGTGCCCTTCTCCTTGGTAGTTGTAACACTGGACATTCTTTTTGCTTCGAGTTTGTTTCTTTGCCTGCAACTTATTAAATTTATTAGATTTAATAAATTTATTGAATTTTCTTACCATTAGGGTTGCTTCATCTTCATCAATTGATGCTTCGAAGTCTAGATCTTCCTTCTTACATTCAAGGTAAGATTGTTGTTTGGCTTTTTGATTTCTTTAGGATCTTCCCATCGAGTTTTGTGAAATACAAAAGTAAAAAAAACAAATTCTCTAGTGTACTCACCTCGAAGTCCTTATAGATGTAGTATGCATCTACTAAGGATGATCATTCTAGAGTTCTCAAGAAGGCGATGAGCGCGTACCTAATTGAATCTCGATTTGTTACCAATTCTCCAAGATTGTTGAGCTGAGTGATGAGCTCTTTGATCCATGTTTGGAGTTGTGCTACCTTTTCTCCATAGTTCATCCACAGGTTTGTTAGCTGGATTCGGAGGATGTCTCACCTTGCTAACTTTGCTTCCAAAGTACCTTCGTGGAGTTCCAGGAATTTCTTTCAGAGCTCTTTAGCGGATTTGTAACTGCCAATTTGATTGACTTCTTGGGGTGGAAGGACCCTCAGTAGATGGAACTCTACTTTATCATTCGCCAAGAACTCAGCTTGTTCTTTCTTCGTCCATAAACACTCTTCCTTTCCATCTCCATGTTGATCCTTGGGGGCTACAAAATCATATTTCATAATTAACAGGATCTCAAAGTTTTTTTTTTCCATCCGGCACCGAGCCCGTTGGCTCCCTTTCCGCACCATCCTTCTCGCTAGTTGCGTCTTCCGCTTGACTTCTTGTGTTCCTAAGCCCCTACACACTTAGACACAAGGATCAAATACACAGGACCTAATTTTACTTGGTTGACCACATCAAAACTACCACAGGGTACTAACACTTTCAATTTTGTATTTTTAATTTTGACTTTATTAAATTCTTCTAATGGACATGCTTTAGCTAAAATTATTTTTAAATTTATATTTTCCTTTTTCAAATTTATATTCTTAGTTTTAAACATACATAAAGATTTAGACATTGATTTTATATCAGAATATAACTGATCAAGTGGTAGGAGACATTCCTCACTTACCAGATCTGATTTGAAGTTGGGTTCTTCTTCTTCACAACTGATTTCTTTAGATGTAACTCCACTTTCATTGATGTTAGCTTCTGAGTTGCTTGGTTCTTTGTGACTAGCCATCAGTGCTAGTTTAGCATAGACTTCTATCTCGAATTCGGATGACGAATTTTCATCCCAAGTGGCCTTGAGATTTTTGTGCTTGTTTCGTCTTGGCCCTTTGTCTTTCTCCTTCTTGAGCTCCGGGCAGTCATCCTTCATGTGTCCTTCTTTCTGACAATTGTAGCATCGAATCTTTCATTTGCTCCTTAGGTTTTCTTGGTCTACATTTATTTAAACTTGTTAGATTTAATTTTTTTAGAAAAATTTCTTACCATATATGCTTCTTGGTCTACATCAAGGTCTGAGTTTGACTTGGGTTCGTCTTTCTTATTGGCTCTCAGTGCCAGGTTCTAGCTTGACTCCTTTCTTGTACCTGCACATTTAGATTCATGTAATTCTAATATTGAAAAAAAGTCTTCTACTTACCTCTAAGTCCTTAGAGATGTAATAGGCGTCTATAATTGAGGTCTACTCTAGAGTTCTAGGAAAAATGTTGAGCACGTAGCAGACCGAGTCCTGGTTGGTTACCATTTCACCGAGATTGATCGGTCATGTGATCAACTCCTTGATCTTCACGTATCGTTGAGCCATTGCCTCACCTTTTTCTAAGCGGAGGTTTGTTAGCTTACTCTAAAGAATATCTCATTTTGTAAGCTTCGCTTCGGATGTGCCTTCATAGAGCTCCAGGAATTTATCCTAGAGTTCTTTGGCTGAGGTGTAGCTTTTAATGCGATTGATTTCTTGAGATGATAATACACTTAGCAAGTGGTATTCCGCTCTACTGTTGGCTACAAAATCACTTTGTTCCTTCTTTGTCCAAAGGTTTTCTTCTTTCTTTTCTCTTTGTTGATCCTTGGGAACTACAAAATCATACTTTTTTATTAAAAAAAAATTTCAAAATCAGTTCTTAGAAATACCTCTATTCAGCATTTCTAGTGTGCGAACTCTCTCTCGAATTTTAGCAAGTTGAAGCTTGGTCCGATCATTGATTTTTTTGCTTCGGTCAGCGGTTAGTCCTTCTGAAGTATTCTTGCTCTGATATCACTTGTTGGTCCCGATGCGACCGACAAGAGGGGGTTAATTGCCTGAAATTAAAAACATACCCTTCTCAAAACTTTTGACTTAATTTAATAACACTTTAATAAATAAAACTAAAATACAAAAAAAAAAATAAGTATGAGACAACCAAGGTTACTTGTTTGCAATCTGGGAGGTTGCTAATTCAAGACAAATGAAGCTCTTTTTGTTGACTCCTTCTTTGACACAAGTTGAAGGTAGAGAAGCCTCATACAGGACGTTGATAGCTCAGATAAATGAAGAACAGAATGTAAAACTCAATTACAATGAGTGTTGTGTTCAAATGAAGAAAACTAGGGCTCTATTTATAGCCCACTGGTCAAAAGTAGTCATTTGCTGACATGACAACTTTGGGCACCTGGACCTACTTCGAACACCCCTAGCTGTGCGCCTTATCTGCTTGCAACGTCTATGTAAAGGTACAAAGATAAAATTTTATCACTGTCTAGGCGTTTAGACACAATTAGGGATCTCAGAGTGCTACTGACGTGGACCAAAAGTTTATCCGCAACAAAGGGGCCTAATCGGTGCCCTAGTGGTTTGGGCACCTGAACTTGGTCCAGGCGCCCTGATAGAGGTCAATTCAGAGTTGACTTTGTATGGTCTTCCACTTTGATCACTTGGGTAATTTTTCGACCATCTAGAGTTGAGCTCACTCGAACTTAACTCTGACCTTCTTCTTGAGCAGTCTTATGCTTTGTCTTCTCAACCCTCGGAAACATCGCACGTTTCCTATTAGTACCCCGTAATAGTTTTGATATGATTAACCAAGTTAAGTTAGGTCTTGTGTATTTGATCTTTATGTCTAAGTGTGCAGGAGTTTAGGAACACAAGAAGTCAAGTGGAAGATGTTACTAGCAAGAAGGATGACACGGAAAAATGGGACGATGGGCTTGGTGCATCCGAGAGACGAGATGCTGCAGAAGAGTACACCGGTGGACGAGAATAACATGTGTTATGCTCGAGTGATGAGAGGCCGGGGAGGAAGCCTGATCGAGGAGAAGATCGGAAGATGGGTGCAGGTGAACCCAATTCTGGATGGACGAAATCACCCAGGTGATCGGAGCAAAGTGGGATTTACGAAGCTACTGGAGGCACCTCCAATAATGTTGGAGGCACCCCCGCGCCTTTCTGTGGGAGGCGCCTCTAATAGGGTTGGAGGCACCTCCAACCCCTTGGAGGAGTCTTAGACTAAGCAAACAATGATTGTTAGTGAAGATATAGTTTTATCTTCTCACGAATAAAACTTATCTGATGGAAAGCACCTTGAACCATCTTGGAGGTGCCTTCCAACCTCCGATAGAATTTTTCAGGGGCTATAAAAAGACCCCTGGACCTAAAAAATATTTAACAACTTTAGTATTAACTTTCCTAATCATTTCTAAGCTATCAACGTGTATAAAAGGCTTCTCCACCTTCAACGAAAGAAATCTACTAGTGTTTTTCAACGCCTTAGATTAATAACCACATAAGTTGTAACCAAGTAAAACTTTAACCTTTTACCTACTCTCTTTAAGTTGTTATTTCTTTTTGTTATTTTTATTGTGCTACTAATCAAATCAAAAGAACAAGAAGAGTTATTTTTTCTTGTAGGTAATTCACCCCCCTTGCTGGCCCCGTTGCACCAACACTTCCTTCTCGTCTGACAGCGTACTTTTCCGCAACACCTCATCTCTCAGACACGCCGAGTCTGTTGACTCTCTTCCTGTGCCATTCTTCTCACTGGCTATGTCTTTCATTCGACTTCTTGTGTTCCTAAGCTCCTGCACACTTAGACACAAGGATTAAATACAACAAGATCTAACTTAACCTGGTTGACCATATCAAAACTAACCCGCGGTACTTACATCAGACTCTCACGTCATTCTGCCTAGTTATAAGTGAACTTGCTCTTACGCCTAAGTCATGGACTCTTGAACCTTAGTGTCGATCTATAAGCAAGGTTTCCCCGAGTCCGTAATTTTCCATCTATGTGTTTGAAGTTTTTTAAATAGTCAAAGTGCTATTGCCACGAAGATAGCAGTTCAAGTACTACTTACCAGAATTTAAGTAAGTAAAGCGACACTATTCTAATGAAAATAAAGACATAACATAAGACTACGGAAAAAGCTTCGAAGGCAATCAAAGGATAGGAAAAATATATATAGTCAAAGCAGCATAAGTCTTTAAGTTTTTACAATGATAGGGGGATGAAACCCCCTTTAAGCAAAGTCGGGGCATGCATCATCTAGAATGCCCTCTAATATCTTCTGGCACCAAATGAAGTTCCTAGGAATCTCAACAGTTAAGTATCCTCTTCCCTGAGTTGCTTTACAGCTCCATCTGCGTTGTAACTGAACATCTTTGAAGTCTGATTGGCCAGCATCATGTTTAAGCCCTTAGAGCACAGATACTCCACTCTGAAGGCCTCGAGTCGATCAGACTCCTCTGCTTTATAGTTTGTCAACTCGACCTTAAAAGCTTCCAGCTCAGCCTTTAATGCCTCCAGCTCGACAGTCTTTCCCTCTAGGGCTTGTTGTTTCTCTTTGAGTTAGAGGCCCTTAATCGATAGTTCGGTCGTCTTACCAACCATCTTGGAGGTGAAAGTGGCCTCTAATTCCTCTAACTTCTTAGTGAAGGCCCGAGCTTCAGTATTTTTGAGATCCAGATCAGATATAGCTAGGAGCTTCTAAGTGTTCTCCGTCCGGAGGCAAGCCTCAAAAGTGTGCAATTATTTTTTGAACCTCATGATCTAGACATCATGGTTGTGCCCCTTATCTCTCTCCTCTATAAGATCTTGCTCGGCTCTTAACATCAACTCAGACTAGCTTTTGAGCTCGCCCTTCAGTTGGGTCACTTCACCTTTGAGTCGCTTGGCAAAACTTTGAGAAGTGCCTACTCCTCCTGCTAAGCCATGTAGGGTCTGGTGCTCATGGCTCAGCTTTATCATTTTTTAGCACAAGGCCAGACCACCGACCCAAAACTGATGAAGCAAGAAGAAGTTAACGAGAAGTGCATAAGAAAAATGAGAAAAAGGAACATATGAGGTGAAGAAAATTTACCCCTATGATGTCTTATGAGAAGCAGTTGACGAACTCCTTCGGAGAGTACTCGGTCATGCGTGCCTGAGCATCTGCCTAGGTTTGAGCTACTAGGTCCTATATTTGTATCATGTTCTCTAGGGCGAGTGACTCGGCTGCATGCGTACAGATCCATTCATGAGAGGGTAGCCTAAGTGTAGCGCTAATCCTCCTGGGCTTACTTTGTCGGCTTGGCTCTTGCGAGTTGGACTTAGATTTGGATTTAGACTTTGTCTTGGGAGCATAATATATCTTGGATTGGGGTTATGGGGGTTCAGTTAGAGGTGGCGACAAAAAGGAGACATGCCACATTAGAATCACTCTGATTGGCAACTCAAGGATAGATGGCGTCCACTCGGACGAAGCTAGAGTGGGAAGATCAGCTCTAAGTGTCTAAGAAAGGGAGGAAGAGATCTCCCCCTGCTCAGACAAGGGACGCTGTGGCTGAAAAGAGATTTGTTGGGTGGGGGCAGACCTGACCATGGTTCGGAACCGCCGGTTCGACGGTTCCAGACAGGTCAACCCTTAACCTTAACTGCTCAAGACGGTTACGGTTCACGATTCAGAACCGTCGGTTCACGGTTCGATTCACAGTTCGTCACGTTTCAAGATTATTATGTTAAAAAATTAAAAATTATAAATTATAAATTATAAATTAAACATTACAAATTACAAATTAGAAATTAAAATTTATTGGAAAAAGAGCTTGCAATTATTTAAGTTGCCTACGTATCCCTTTAGGGAAATCAAAGCCCACGTAGTTCTTTTACATTTTTATCCTTTTACATTTTCACTCACTTCGATTTCCTATTCCTGTTGTATTTGTTCCTTCAGTATCAAAATCTTCAACTTCGTCATCTGAAAGTTGCATTCCTTGGATTCTTTTCTCCGCTCTGGTCCAATCGTCCAGTAATGCTTGAGCTTCCAATGAGTCGGGAGATAAAGTTGATCGTCGTTCATCTAATATGTTGTCGTCGGCACTGAACGTCTGCTCCACAGCAACAATTGACACTGGACAAGCTAATATTTCTTTGGCGATCACGGAGAAAACGGGAAAGCTTTGAGCCTCTGTGACCACCACTTTAAGATATCGAAATTTTCGCTATCTGCTTCATTAAAATCAAAAGAAGTCGTAAAATCATTCTCAAGTTTCTGTGTGGAACTTGAGGATCCTCGTGGACGTTTTGTCCGTTCTTTTAATAAGAGTTGTGCTTTTGTAAGTTTTAAATTACTACTAGTAGTTTGTTGTATTTCAGAAATATTAATTTGTGTTCCATATTTTGCATAATATTGATTATAAATATCATATAAATAAATTCTAACATTATATATAATATTAATTAGATCAGGGGAAGAAGAATCTTTAATTGGAATTAAAGCGTCATAATATAAAGTTAACATTTCTTGTAAAACTTCTAATTTAAATCTAGGATCTAAAGCGAATGCAATTAAATAAATTTCAGGAATTAAATAAAAATATTTTTCCATTTAGTTTTCATAGCTAAGATGCAAGGAGATAAAGATTCATTATTAATATGTTCATTTAAAACTAATGCTATATTAGAAAAATTTTCTAAAACTAATTGAGTAGTGGGGTAATAAACACTGGAAGGTTGTTCGGTTGCATCATTAAATACTTTTAAAATGCTACAAAGATTCCATTGTTGTGAAAATAAATATATATTAGTATTAATATTTTGTGTAAAAAATGAACATAATAATTTTTATATTGAAATGAATCTCGTAATAATTGGTATGTTGAATTCCAACGTGTTGGTACATCATGTGGAAATTTTTTAGGTCTCATTTCATTAATTTTACAAAACCTACCTCATTATTTCATTATAGATGGATGAGACCATAAATAAGAAATTACAATTCTAATTGGTTTAATATAACTTTCTAAAATTTTTAAACCATCTTGAACACATAAATTTAAAACATGGCATACACAACGAATATGAACAAAAAAAACCCGCCAATAATAGGTTGACAAACAAATTTTAGATCATCTATACAAGCGGTATTGGAACTAGCATTATCTAATGATATTGAAAATATTTTATGAGTTAAGCCATATTCTTCTAAAATTAAACATAATAATTGTGCGATGTTATGAGCATTATGTGATTCATCAAAAACCCTATAAGCTAACAATCTTTTTTGGAGGTTCCAAGAGTTATCGATCCAATGGCAAGTCACACTCATATACGAATGTGTTTGCCAATGATCACTCCAAATATCGAAACATAAAGAAACTTTATTATCTAATTTACTAAATTCATCAATTAAATTCTTTTTCCTTTGTTTTACTAATTTTTTAATTGTACGAGTAAGTGTAGTCCTAGGAACACGTTTAGCACATGGATTAAGAGATTCTTTACAAAAATCTTCAAATGTGCATTTAGATCCAAAACTAAAAGAAAGATGTGTTAGGATCTCTTCGTACGGCTAGAGAGGGGGTGTGAATAGCCGACCCCAATTGCTCGCGTTTCTTTCTACAATCTAGGGTTAGCGTAGCGGAAACTAAATGCAGAAAGAAGACAGGAGAAGAAATCAAACCTCAACGCAAGGATGTAACGAGGTTCGGAGATGATACTCCTACTCCTCGGCGTGTCCGTAAGGTGGACGAGCCCTATCAATCCGTCGGTGGATGAGTCCCCGGAGAACCGGCTAATATCAACTCCTTGTGGGTGGAGAAACTTCGCCACAATCACTTGCAACAGCAAGCTAAGAGTACAAGAGAATACAAGAAGTAAATACAATGAATGTAACAATACAAGCTTGCCTTCTTGTCGTCGACTGAAGTCCTGGAAGCAACAATTTCACGGACGAATGCCAACAAGCAACTCAGCCGAAAGAAGCTCACGCGGGGCTTCGGAAGTGAGCTCAACAAAGCTCAGTCGAAGCTTAAACTTCAGCAGTAGAACAGAAGTTCTAAGGAGGAAAAAGGAAGAGTTACCTACACAGAAGATGCCCTCGTCTCCTTATACCTGCGAAGAAGACAGCGAAGAAACTAGCCGTTGCGTCGCAACGGCTAGAACCCTGATCGGTCAGGAGCTTCCTGATCGGTCCATGGACCGATCAGGGGCCTCTGATCGGTCCTGAGAAACTCGATCGGTGCGGGGACGATCAAGCTTTAAGCTGATCGGTCCACGACCGATCGCGCTCCGATCGGTCACGGACCGATCGGTTATCACCAGATATGCACGATCGGTCACTAGACCGATCAGAATATTCAGGTATCACCGGATCGATCACGGATCGATCCGACTCATGGTTTCGCCCAAACCAAGTCCAAACCAACATCCGGTCAATCTTGACTGTTGGTACATTGCGCCTAGCATCCGGTCACTCCTTGACTTGCTAGGACTCCCGCTAAGTGTCCGGTCAATCCCTTTGACCCACTTAGACTTTTCTCTCCGTGCAAGTATCCGGTCACTCCTATGACCTACTTGGACTTCCCATCACCGGATGTCCGATCACCCTTGATCCATCCGATTTTCCCTGCCCGGCTTCACTCACGGGACTTTCCACCTGCCAAGTTAGGACTTTCTCCTGGCTTCACTCACGAGACTTCCTAACATCTGGGACTTTCCCACTGCCCGGCTTCACTCACGGGACTTTCACCTGCCTAACATCACGACTTAGTCACTGCCCGGCTTCACTCACGGGACTTTCCCGTGCCAAGCTCCTGCTTGGACTTCTCACGCCAAGTTTCCATACTTGGACTTTTTCCCAAGCTCCCTGCTTGGACTTTTCCAAGTCTCCATACTTGGACTTTTCAAGCTTCCTGCTTGGACTTTTCCAATGCCAAGTCTCCATACTTGGACTTTTCAGGTCAACCAGGTCAACCTTGACCTAGGGTTGCACCAATAATCTCCCAACCATCTATTCTTGTCCCATATCAAGAATACAACTCTTCCACGAGTGTCAAACATCAAAATACAACTCAACTAGGTCAACCTTGACTTAAGGTTGCACCAATCAACATCAAACATACAAGTCGGGTCATCTCAGGTCAGTCACAAACCAAGGTGAACCTTGACCTAAGGTTGCACC